>NC_088348.1:3373214-3685000 GCF_036884655.1 Musa acuminata AAA Group | reverse complement strand
TAAATAATTTTGCATCAATGAAGCATGATATTTTCTTGCTTTCTAAGTCGGTGGTCAAATTAGAAGGTATCCGGTTGTGCTTTAGTACAAAATGCTGTATGACCTGATAGTGTCTTGGAAGGATAAGAGCAGGCACTAGGTTTGAATGCCACAAATAATCTTGGTATCATAATAATGAAACGAATGTGGCAAATACACAGCTGCAGAAGCCTCTAGCTCAGATTACATAATGAGTTGGTGGCATTTTTTGTATTGTAGTGGGAAGAATAAAAGATTGTAATCAGGAAAAGAGAAGGGAAAGAAGGAACGATTGATTCAGCAGAGACAAATTTTGGTGCAGCAGGAATTGATGTTTCTCTAATGTTTTTAGCTGGAATTGATTTATGGAGCTGATTAGTGATTCAGATCTAAGATTGACAAGGTTGTGCTGCTTCGTTCATAATTTTGTGCTGCAATATCAGGCATCATTATGGGAAAAATTGATGTTTAGCTCAATCTTGCAGCTTCCAGCGTCAAGCATTATGCTTGGTATCTTAGACCGAAATGCAGGTTTTCTTGCTATAATCATTCTAAATGTTACGGTGACCTTCTCGTTTGAATTGTTATCATCTGAAACTTATATTTGAACATCTGATAACATATATGTTTAGATTAAAAAAGTTCATGTCATTTATCTGCTTATTGCTTTTGTTTTCTTACTTCAATAATTTTTTTTATTCTCCATTTTCTGTCATTACCTAATATTATTTGATCCTGAAACAGCTCTGATTTCTGTCATTAATTTTTCAGTTGGAACAAATGATCAAATGACATCAGTTCCCTGCACTGAACTCAGAACTTCACCAGCAACGGATGGTGGTATCCTCTCCATCCTGAAAGATCTGCGTTTTGGTATTTCTCATGAAAACATGTTCATGCAGGTCTTACTGCTTGTAGTTGGTGGGCAGTGATGTGTTTTGCTCTGATATAGAGTAGGTGATGATGATCTTTAAACTGTTGTGAAATCATTTGAATTGAGGATGATGTATTCCAGTTTTTACCAAGAACACATTGGTAACTTCTTTTACCTCTACAACAGTCCAGATTATGCATCTAACCCAAAAGAATATTATTATTACTATTTATTATTATATAATAACAAAATCATAAGTCTCAATTATTTGGGTTATTTGTTATTAATTTTCACTAAATCATTGCAGCAGTGATTTGTGAACCAAAAATAGCTTTCTTCCATTTGTTTTAGTTGACAGGTTTGATTTGCTTCCTGGATAGGTTGAACAAAGTTTGATATGAATAGTACTTTACATTTTAGTTACTTACTAACAAATAATTAGATTCTCATGCATATTTATATAGAATTAAGCAAACAGGAAAGCAAAAAAATAATAATAAATTGATTTTTCTAAAAAAAATTAGATTCTTCAATTTCCATAGGGATGGATGAATGTTAGGTATCAGATCTTAAACATTGTTGAATTATCCACTTCTCATCTTCAATTTCCATTTAACTTTCATATGTATAATAAGATTGTAAACATGTGTCGAATGCTTCCTATGCCAAATTCCTATCTGCTCCACCAAATACTCTTATAGCAAGTAGATTAAACTTATATAATTCAAATTAATTATCTTCTAATTAATTGCTTATGCCAATGCTCATTATTTTTAAGAGTATCGTATTATCAATGACATAGATAAGGTATTTGAAATCCAAAACCCCAATCATCATCACTTGTGTACTCTCTGAACTCATCAAAGAACAAATAAAAATGTTAATTAGGCACACAATCCGAATAAATAAAAAATAGTTTTAGAATAAACTAATCCTATAATTATTTTTCGCATATATTGAATTTGATTAATGGAAATCTTAATATGATTCAAGCGTGTGGAAATATGACAGAATAGAACATGTTTGGTCACTGTTCCAAAAAATGGTGCTCCCGCCTCCTGCGTACGTTAGCACGAGCGCTTGTTTTAAGTACTTTCTACAAAAAGATATTGTTTTCCCTCCGCTTCTCCCACACCCACAGCAATCGACAGTCTCGAGATAGCGAGAGAGATGAGTTCCAAAGAGAGCTACCGAGTCGAGCTCCGATCCGCCGCCCGCCAACTTAGCGATCGCTGCCTCTACTCCGCCGCCAAATGGTGGATGTCCTCTCCTCCTTCCTCCTCCTCCTCCTCCTCCTCTCTTTGCAGATTTAGATACATTAATCTCTCCTCTCGTCAGGGCAGCGGAACTCCTCATCGACATCGAGCCCGACGCCCACGCCCCCGCGTCCTCCGCCTCCTCTTCGGCTGCCTCTGCCCGCGCCACCCCCTCCACCTCCAGCGCCGCCCGCCCCCTCTCCCACCTCCACCCTGACGCCTCCGCCTACCGCCGCCGCCTCCGCTCCGCCGCTGCCTCTGGCGACATCGCCGCCACGCCTCCCGCCGGCGTCTCCTACATCAGCACGCCCGTCCCTGACGACGATGGCTTCAACAGTGATGGCGGCAACGACCGCTACCTCCTCGCCAAGTCCTACTTTGACTGCCGCGAGTACCGGCGGGCCGCTCACACGCTCAGAGGTCAGACCGGGAAGAAGGCCGGCTTCCTCCGTTGTTATGCCCTTTACTTGGTAACCCTACTTCCGTCTCCCCTCTGATGAGTCCTTGTTCTTATTAGCATGTTGAGGTCTGTTCCTGGTGTTGTTTGATGAAATGCATCTGTCGGAAAATTCTTTCTATCGTTGGATTCTAGTTAATTGGTGTGGTTTCATCTGCTTTCTAATTGATCAAACAACCACCCTGAATCCGTTTGGCTGTTAGCCAAGAAAAAAGTAAACATATACATTCTTTCAGTGTCTCATCCGCTGCAGGTAAGGAGGGTGTGATGTGCTCTACGGTGGAATCTGTCTTTTAATGTATCATCTTATGCAGGCGTAGGGATTTTCTAAAGTTAGTTAGCATGAACTGGATTTTCTGTTTCATGCATCTTTTTCCCTTCGAATGTCCAATTGGCTGTTTGAGCGTGATAAATGTATGATCTAAGGTCCTATGTGTGGTGGAAGGTTGGGAACCCATAGAATCGTGGTGCAATTGGATCCCTGGAACTTCTGGTTTTCCATCTCATCTAATTGGAATTGTTGTCTGAGTATATCATTTGTCAAACTGTTGCCTCAAGTGATCATTTATTCCCCCTTTTGTTGGTCATTTTATCGTCTTATTTTTTAGACCCTGTTCTTTCTTGCGGCTGGTTTTGAATTCAGTCCATGAGGGAGAGAGAATTGGATTCTTCACATGTTCATCTTGCTTCTATTTCTGACCTTACTTCTTGTTGAGCATCATAATCTGATGAAATGCAATCGTTTTCTTCAATGCATGTTCTTTGCAACTCTTCTGTGGGAAAAGTGGGAACAGTTTCTTATTGTATCTGATGTTTAATTTTAACTTGTCTTTGATCTAGATTTCAGGTTTCAGGTCATCGAGTATCTAAATGTTGACATCAACTTTCTCTTTGTTGCAGATTAAGGGCTTGCCATCCTGATAAAAAACCCATAATGGTTTTCACGTTTGCCATTCCACCCCTATTTGGAATATTGATTTAGGAAGACCCCTTTGCATACTTGGAAAAGACATGTAGGGAGAAGTAGCTTCCATTATCTGAGATGATTAGATGTTCAAATTTTCTGGTTGCACTTTGTGAGATTATGCACTGTAAATGTGTCCTATTTACAAGATTTATGCACCATCTCTACCATTCTTAAGTATTTTCTTCGACAGTCTACCACCATAAATGTCATTCTATGGATAATGAAGCAATATCAGTTACACTTCTGTTTTCGTTTTAACAAGCCAAAGACTAGAAACCAGTTAAGACTAGAGGTAGTAGTTCAACACTATTCCAGTCAGAGACAGTGAAAATTTTGGTCATTAGGTAACTAATTTGGAAGTGATAAGTCCAAGGGTGAGGAATTATTTTTCCTCAATGTTACATGTGGACTGACATAATGTGAGATTGCAGTTTGGTTTCACTTAGACTTAAGCATGTTGCTTGTTATTTCAGTTCACTTTGATCAGTAAAGACTTCTCTTTCCTGTTTTTTTCTCCAAAGAAATGGAAAATGGCTAGCACCAACCTATTAATGAATTGATTCTATTTCACATTACAAAATTGTTCTTTAGGTATAAGCTTACATAGACAAAGGAGTAGTTTCATCTTTTAGCAACAAAGAGGAGAAATTCTTATATTGTCTCATCTTTAGAAGTAGTATAAATTTGTGAACTGAAGGGGTTGCTGACATCATTGTGGCAGGTATGCTAAGGTTGTAGCAATCTAAATCAAGGTTCGCCGAACCGTACCGTACCGGCGTTTCGACGCTGGCTCGGTACGGTACGATACGGCGTACCGAGCGGTATACCGAGGTGTACCGAGCGGTACACCTGATTTCACCGATTTATCCCTCCGAAAATACCTGAAAATTAAAAAAAAAGTTAGGATCATATATCTAGATATACCTGATTGTTAATTCTACCACCAAAACGAACGACGGGCCTCCACGGGTGGTGGATCGGGGTCCTCGATCCGATACATATCAATATGATACGTTTGTTGGACCCAATCATGAAATTGATCCAATGACATAGTGTATTGATACACCGTATGCCATTGATGCATCAATGTGGTACTGATCGTAGATTGATCGTCATAAATCATATTTGTTTGAGGCAGCTCTTGAGGCATATATTGGTGTTGTTTTGTATCATGTTGTTGCTCAGAGAAGGATGACCAACTATCACCATACTGTTGTTGCCCATATGATTCTTCATAATACGATGGCTGTGAATACGATGAGTCTCTTTCTGTGTCTATATCATGTATGCTCTGTCGCATTTGTTCATATTCATCCACTGCCTTCTCCTTCCCCTTCTCCTTTCCCTTCCGCGCATAAACTTGACCAGTACCTTGTCGAGTTCCATGATCTGAATCTTGAGTGGCATGTGTAAAATATTGCTCCTCAGTCCATTCACCACCCTCAAGTTGTATAGACGAGACCAACGACTGCCCGGTATCACCGCCATCATCTGTTGAGGCACTGCTGTCCGTGTTGCTGTCATGTCTCTGGACCGAACGAGAAAGAGAATGTTTTATAGAGTTTATGAGAGAAAAGAAATGTTTGAGAGAGAGTTTAAGAGAGTATAATGAAATAGGGGAGAGAAGATTAGTTTAAATAGGAGGAGAAATGGCTCCAACGGTCAATTTGACCGTGGAGCACTGTAGCACTGCTACAGTGTGGTAACGGTCGATTTCGACCGTTACCGAGTGGTACCGGTCGATTTCGACCATTACCGAGTGGTATCGGGCAGTAACGGTCGAAATCGACCGTTACTGAATGGTACCGGGCGGTAACAGTCGAAATTTCGATCGTTACCGCCCGATACAGGCTTTTTTTGGTGTACCGCCCGGTAGAGGGCGGTCCGCGTACCGGTCGCCTCTCGGACCGGTACGTACCGCCCGTACCGGGCGGTACACATCGGTATGGCGAACCTTGATCTAAATATTATCCCTTGATTTGCTTTCTCCTACAAACTATGAGTTCAGTATTGAATTCTTTGCTGTATTACTAGAAGCATCATAACAAATTAGCTCTGTACTTAATGAGCTTTGAGACTAAGGATTATTTTAATGGATAATCAATCCTGAAATCTTTCGTGGACATTGATTTGTTGCCTACGGCTTAGACCTACAATACATGTCTGCCCATGAGGAACAACTCTTGCCTACCTTGTTTCAAAGAAAGAGGATTATTGCCAAAACAGCTTCAGACGTTGGAATGCTAAGGTCAACAATTAAATATCTGTAGCAGGGACACTTTCAAATGTTTATTATGTCCATGTAGTGACAATGTCTGATACCGACATTTTTCAGATACTAACACGTGAATGCTCAGCCTAACATATTGTAGTGACGATGTCTGTATCAGCTTTTCTTTGGAATGCTTCTACTTTGTCATGCATGATAAATTATTTTTGTCAACAACTGCCTATGTTAAGCAGCAGATCTATAATTGTCCACAGAGATTCTTCTTTCTCGGTTATGCTTGGATCCCTGGGTTTGTCTGTCTATGCATCGCATCGGTACATTTTTTCATTTGCTCGAAAATATTCAATTCCTGCTGTAGTTTATTTTTTTTCATTCTAAGTGGCTGTAGCCATAAGCATCAAACTTTGTCCATCAGCAGTACACCTTAGCATTTGCTTGCAAGTTTAGTAGTTCATATACTATTTTAGTTTTATTTTAGATAGCCATGACCATATCCATCAATGATCACTCTAGATATTTTCAGTTCATTCCCAGTTAATATGCTGATGAAACCTCTGATATTTCTTTTCCTTCCATCTATTAATTCCACATCATAGGCAGGAGAAAAGCGTAAGGAGGAAGAGATGATAGAACTTGACGGGTCTTTGGGCAAGAGTGATGTTGTCAACAGTGAACTGATCTCTTTAGAGAGAGAACTTTCTTCGCTCAGGAGAATTGGCAGCATTGACTCCTTTGGTTTATACTTGTATGGACTCATACTTAAAGATAAAGGCTGCGAGAGCCTTGCTGTAACTGTTTTTGTGGAATCTGTTAATAGCTTCCCATGGAATTGGAGCGCTTGGTCAGAACTTCAGTCCCTGTGCACTAACACTGACACCTTGACTAAACTAAATCTCAAAAACCACTGGATGAAGGACTTCTTTCTTGCTAGTGCATATCAGGAGCTAAAGATGCATGAAGAAGCTTTAAAACGATATGAGTGCTTACTGGGGGTTTTCCGTTCCAGTGACTACATCCAGTCTCAAATTGCAACAGCTCTTTATAGCTTAAGGGAGCTTGATGAGGCTGAAGTAATATTTGAAGACCTCCTCAGGAATGATCCTTATCGGGTGGAGTCAATGGATATTTATTCAAATTTGCTTTATGCAAAAGAATGTTTCTCTGCTCTGAGTTTCCTTGCCCACAGGGTGTTTTTGACAGATAAATATAGACCCGAGTCATGCTGCATCATCGCAAATTATTACAGTTTGAAGGGGCAACATGAGAAATCTGTTCTATACTTCAGGAGGGCACTTAAACTTAACAGAAAGTACCTCTCTGCTTGGACACTGATGGGTCATGAGTATGTAGAGATGAAGAATACCCCAGCTGCAATCGATGCCTATCGCAGGGCTATTGAAATAAATCCTAGGGATTACCGTGCCTGGTATGGTTTGGGTCAAACCTATGAGGTGATGAATATGCCCTTTTATGCCCTGTATTATTTTCGGAAATCATCATGCCTGCAGCCTAATGATTCCAGGCTTTGGGTAGCCATGGCTCAGTGCTATGAAAGTGCGCCACTTCAGATGCTCGAGGAGGCCATTAAATGTTACACAAGGGCTGCAAACTCGAATGACAGTGAAGGCATAGCCTTGCATCAGCTTGCAAAGTTGCATGGTGTTCTTGGGCACTCTGAACAAGCTGCATTCTTCTACAAGAAAGACTTAGAGAGGATGGAAGCTGAAGGCAGACAAGGGCCAAATATGGTTGAAGCTATGCTTTACCTTGCTAGGTACTACAAATCTGAGAAAAAGTTTGAAGAAGCAGAGTTCTATTGCACAAGGCTCTTGGATTATACTGGTCCGGTGCGTATTCTGATCTCTTTTTGTTTTAGGATGTATTAGGAGAATAGATAAAGGTTAAACATGACCTAGTCCCCTTCACCAACATAGTATGGCCATGTATGTACAATATTATTCTCTTTTTAATATGTGACCTACATTTTCTGTTCAGTTTATACTACTGTGGTTTGTTCCTTATTTTGAAGTTTTGCAATTATTTCTTCTTGCATTCAAATTACCTTATTTCACAATTAATTGTGCAGGAGAGGGAGACGGCAAAAAGTCTTCTGAGAGGATTGAGGATAGCTCAAACCGCTTTTCCCTCAATGGACATTGGACATTTTGGTTCATGAAATTTCTTGTGTACCCTCGAGAATATTGGTATGTTACGTGCATGTCTTTACGTCTCAAGCATCAGAGAGTCATCTAGTAACATCTTGTCCATTGCCCGTTAAAGGCGTAGCAAAAGCTTCAGAGATTTCCGTACTGGCATATGTCAAATTTTGAACTATGGGATCCGCTCAAGAAGAGTAATATCACCAACTGTAAGTCAGTTTATCCTTGTCAAGTGGCTTCTAACAGCAGGGATGTGGTTCATGAACACAAATCATGCTCTGAGAAGCTTGCGACTTGAAGCACAAATGATCCACTTCCCACTTCCAATTCCAACACAGCATGAGATCTCTTCGTTAGCAAGTCAACCAAAAATCATGAAGTCTGTTGCTACTGCTGATTTGCTTTGTGAAATGAACTGTTTTCTCTCCTTTAATGTACGAGATTGTCTATCTGAACTTTGTAGCCTATGTTTCTGAGAAGTTTTTTGGTCCTAATCTGTTTCTTTCTTATGTATTCGAGTCCTAATATTCCAGAATTTCATGTTCATATCAAAATGTTGTCGGCCTGCTTACAGATCTCAAATATCTTATAATAACTTGGGAGAAATAATTCCTTTTGTTACTCTTGTGGTTTCTATTTTCTCTCTCTCTCTCTCTCTCTCTCTCTCTATATATATATATATATATATATATATATATATCTGTGTGTGTGTGTGTGCGCGTGCGCGTGCGCATGCGTGTGTGTGTGTGTGTGTGACATCCGCATTCATAAAATTGTGTGCGCTCGTGTGCGTGCGTTCATAAAATTGCTTTGTTAACATCCGCATTCATAAAATTACTTGGCTTTTGCTTTTCATCTTATCAAAATTGCTTTGCTAACATCCTCATTCATAAAATTACTTGGATTTATTCTTTTGCTTGAGAATGAAATCTGAGGTCCTAAACTTCCCTCCCATCAGCTTTCTTATCTCATAATATAGGGGTCTGAATCTGCATTCTTGACTCTTAGGAGTTCCTCTTGTAAGTTTGAAGTATCAGAAAATATGAAACCACTTTGGCATTCTATTATTCTTTTTTAATGATAAAGACAGGATTTGATCTCAAAACTTTGTTATCAATAGTTAAAATATTCATCATCTATCTTACCTGACATGACATATTTTTTGGCTTTGTATTCTCTTATTATTATTTTTTTCCCTCTCTGCTCTATTCTCATCATCCGTCTAAAGAACACCTAAAAACTTGGTGTTGTGAACATAATAACTATATTAGATCGATCGATCCTTTGTGAACTTTATGCAAGTTGTCAGTGGAACAAAACTAAATAGATGCAATGACGACACCATCACATCTACAGAAACACACAATATACCTCCCTCTAACACGATCGCTTGCATGTCATAACAGAGAATCAACATAGTGAATGAGCGTTATTTAGATGAAGGGAGGATTTCCAAATATTTATCATGGTGAGATTTATGAGTATTTAGCAAGATCAGTAAAAGTTGTTCATGAGCAGTTCTGCCATACACTGAATCACTTCTCACCAAGTTCAATCCACTTAGCAGTCACACACACACACAGAGAGAGAGAGAGAGAGAGAGATACCAAAAAAAAGAAACTACATGGGGCTTTAATAAGCACTATTTCTGAGGTCAAACTTGTTCAAGAGTGTAGAAGTTTGCTGCAACTCATACCAATTCCAGGAAAGACAGTAATGTAACTCATAAATGAGGAGAATCACAAGATTAATATTCACGATGCACATAATCATCTGAATGTTTTATCGCTGTAAGCTAACAATGAGTTGTAGAGTTTTAACAGAGCATATAATCCCCAATTTATACTTTCCAGAAAGCCAAAAAAGAAAAAACATAGAGCACAAATATTCATGGCACAGCTTCCATTGAGTTCTTTTCCAATGAATTAGTCGATTGGGTACAGGAGATGGCCATGGTTTACATTCATCTACATAAGAATGGGCAAGGTTCATATTCATCCTAATTTATTTGAGTTACCAAAATAGGCATGGAAAGTTCATCTCTGGACATGACAAAGTGCTACATGATTTGGAGGCCTATCTCGATGTATCAACATCGCATCAGTCCGAAGGTACTACAGTGAATACTTCAACATCCTTCATGCTGGAGTTTCTTACTGAGTATTGGAAAGTCCATCCATGGCAAGCTCCTGCGTGTACACCGTTCTTGTTGAGGGCAAAAACAGCTCCGATGAAGTCTGGGTACTTGCGAGCTATTCTGGATATTGCATCTGCTGCAGCATGCCTGGGCTCCATTCCTTGCCGCATGCTCTCCACAACCTGATAACTGCACGAGGCAGTTCATGAGACGTGTTATGATGATGGGTTTCCTTCATTTAAGTTCTATCAAGAAAACAATTGCACTTGGAAGTTTCTGTTATTGAATATAATTTATGACAGATATCATTTATCAGTTTGAAGACTAATGAATTTGCCGAAAGAGCTCTTCTCTGTAAACCAGTAGCCCCAAAAGGATGTCCATGATAACTTCAGGTAGAACTCATGCATACAAGGGTATTGCCATCACATGGTCCATGCCCATGACAGTCATTTGCCTGAAGTTTCATGTTGGAATAGTTCTTGGACCATACCCATGCCTAGTTCATGCGGAATTAGTTCTCAGACTATGCCCATGCCCCTATGCTGATTTTTCATGAGTATGATGATGCCAGCTAACGCAGTGCATCACAGCTTGCACACACACTGAATCAATAACAAGCTCTTTGAACCATCTTATTCAATGAGATCTACCAAACAAAAAGTGAAAATTTAGAATAAATTATTTCAACATTTCCCACTTGTTCTTCTCCATCACATATTTGTAGTTTCAGTTGTGACATATCCATTTACATTGTCCTTCTACCATCAAGTAAATTGCTAGTCACATTGGAACAGTTAAAAGCAAAACTGTTTACATAGGTAAGTGGGAATAATACTCCTTTGATTAATGAAAAACTGGGCAATATCTATTTATCCGATTCATCAAAATAGAACAGAGAACATTGTCATGGAAAAGAACTGCTTGCAGATGCACAAATTCAGCAAAATGTAGAAAAGAAGAGAATTTAGAATGATACCAAGGAAGGAAGCGCATCATGATATCCCCATCTCCAGTTGCACCACAAGCACCGACTTCATCATCAGCATAGGCAGCGGATCCTGCTATTGGTCCATCACCTACCCTGTATCAAGAACCTCAAGAGATCAGGAGTATAATTTTGCACTGTTAGGAAGACAATGTTAAACTGAAAGTATCTTCAACATATTGAATCAGGGAAATTAGGAACAAGATCAACAGGTATATAGTTTGTCATAATTTCTAGCAATGAAGCATGATAAATTGTGGTCCGGTTTCACTGGAGACCATGAAGCATGCCAAAAGGAAAAGGTCATCTATGCAGATTCGATCTGCCCAAGTGAGACAGCAAGACTAAAGAAGACTTGGATAATCATATTAAAAAAGGAGATATTTGTTTTCTGCATAAAAAAGTTGCTGCACTTTACATTGCTGATGGTGGAAATGGAATTAGATCTATATAGCTTGACCACAGTGCAAGTTAATACTCTACCATTACTTAGGCATTTATGTGAGCATTATGAGTAATCTAGTCCATTGACTAGTTAATACTCACTATTATTGTTCTCTTGGAAAAATACAAAGTTAAATATAAAGCTAAACATTCCACATTAAAAAATTTTAATATAGACCTGGAGTGTGCCCTGATTAACCACTAAGGTGATAAAATTCACCAGGTAGTCTCCTGTCTGCCACTTTCACTATGAAAATATAAGCATACATCATATGTAATGTCAAACCATCAACATAAAGCAGGAACTACATTCTTTTAATAATATATGAAATATTCAACATAAAACAAGAATGAACTAAATCAGGGAAATGCTTGCAATTAGTGCTGAAGAGTAAGTCTAACCAAACAAGAAAGAGATGAAAAATGATATGCCTATGATGCTTTTGAACATTATCGTGCAGAGCATGGAACAAAATTGAAGTAGATATCTAGCATTTTTTAAAGTTTACAGCCGAGGTGAAAACAGCTCAAATAGCCACACACCTTCATTTGTTAATTCAAGCTAAGATTGGATTTATAGATGGTTATACCAAAAAGACTTGCCTTCCAGGAAGTTTGAATGTAGCTCCATTTGTCGATGTCCCAACCGCAATATGCCCCATCTTCAGAAAGCAAGGAACCATTCAGTTTATAAAAGAAGTCTTATGCAGACTAGTTGTGAGGACTTACTTTATCAATTATGGCCATGGAGATGGTGTCATGGTTGTGGTAACTAATAATGTTGGATTTATGTTCAGGAGTTTGCAAATGATTTCCATCTCCAAACAAACTCCTCTCACCACTTCCCTCTCTGGAAAGTCCACAAGACCTCTCAAGTGCAGAAGATGAATCATAGTGAACATGATAAGGTCCACAGCTTTTTGCAGGAACAACATTCTTCCGGAAGTTTGGTTGGCAATTATTCTCCTTCCACTTAACCCATTTCTCAATGGATTCTGACGAACTAAGATTAGTTGGTCCAGGAAGACCCATTGAAATAGCAAAGATGGAGGCCTTCTCTCCAACAAGCATAGTGTGTTCTGTATAATCCATAACCAATTTTGCAGCTTTGATGCCATCCTTCACATTTCTCATAGCAGCCACAGCTCCAACCTCCATTGTGGTCTACCAGTGTCCTTAAAGAACCAGTGAACCATAATCTTCTATACATGTCAAAGCAATAAATATAAGCCATGAGATATAAATGGTTAAACAGTTACCCCATCCATGACAAGAGCATCTAATGTGGTTTCTCCATTCTCATCTGGACTGCCACCAGGTCCAACTGTTTACAGAAAAGTTGAATTAATCAAATAATAGAAAAGCAAATAAACAATGTTTATAATCAAGGACAAACAAGTAATGTCAAATTCCTCTGGTATTGAATAAAAAACTTAATGATGCCATGAACAGCCATCTGGGCTCTTACAAAAGGATGCCAAAAAAATTAAAATATGATATGTTAAAAACAATAGTACACTTAATTCTACCTAAACTTTGAAAATAAAAGAAAACTCTAATATACAATAAATGTGGCGCCCTCCTGAACATTGATTTGAAAAAGAGAATGAATATCCACAATTTATGCATGACCTTTAACATATAGCAATATTAGTGCATGTGAACATTTCTTATCCATTCTCCTAAATCTGGTATCTGTTCTCCAGCATAATATTTGATTTTTAATTGTCATAACAGTTTTGCCAAAGAATTAAACTTATGTCATAATATGTCATTTGAAGAATAAATTATCTAAAATTCACTAACAAATCACCAACTTTAACAAATCATTTTACGTTATAAGTCACCAACTTATAATGCCATTCATCATTTTACATTATCATGTTCTTTGACAAATCTTAGTCTAATAATAGATTGTTTATGCTTTATGAAACCAATGATTTAAAAAGCGCTAGACGCCAAAAGACGCCAAGGTCCAAAAATGCCCGAGGCGTTAGGCACTCACCCGAATGAAACGAGGCGCTAAAATATAAAATTATATAATATAATTAATAAATATAATTATTTAAATAAAAAACATGGTATTAAATTAAAAAAAATCTTACAGAATCACAATATCACATTAACAAAAAATCTCAAAATTCAAAACAATAATTTCAAATAAATAAAAATTAGTAGTATTAAAATCAAAATAATATATTATTAATCTAATAAATAAAAAATATTGTTACTAGTATACAATTAACAGTATATAGTTAATATACTATTAACAGTATACTATCGAGTCGATATGAGAAGAGGGAGTAAGAGTAACAGTAGCGGCGAGTAATGGCAGCGGCAGCGACGATAGTGGTGAGTAGCGACAGCAGCAACGGTAGTGGTAGTAGTGAGCAGCAGCAGCGGTAGCGGTAGCAAGGGCGTAATGTAAGAGTAAGACTAAGGTTGTTGACTGAGAGAAGCAACGAGCAGTGGCAGTAGGAGTGGGAGCGGCGATAGTGGTAGCGACAGCAACGACGGCGAGCAACGATAGCAACGACAAGCAACGATAGTGGCAGCGGCAGCGGAGAGCAACGACAGCGAAGAGAGGCAACAGCAGTGGAGAGAGGCAACGGCAGCAGAGAGGAAATGTAAGCGGCAGAATCGCGAGCAGGATTAGGGTTGAGGAAGACGCAAGAGGGATACTGGGAGGTTGATATCAGTGCTTTAGTTAGTTCGATTGAACCAACTAAAGCACTGGAGAACGAACCAGACAAAAAACACTAATTTGGTCATCTGGTTTAACTCGGGCGCTTGCCCGAAGCGCTCGGTGCCTAGGCTCGAGAGAGCGCCTAAGTGGTGCCTCTTTGGAGCGAGGAACCTATACATGAAGCGAGGCACTCGGGCCTCGTCTTGCCTCACTCGAGCACCTAGGCAAGCGCCCAAACACCTATTGAAATCTCTGTAAGAAACAATGTTCAAATTATATTAAAATTTATGTTATTTTATAAAGGCACCCACCAAGCAAGGCCAGGTCCTTGCCTAGGCTGCTAAGAAGGTCAGCATAGACCAAACCAGACAGTTTGACATCCTTAAGCAATATATCTTCGTTCGTCCTTTTTTTCCATAATGTCGTACTAGAAGGTGCCAAGTTGGAGAGGTTACAACGAAATCAAAGATCATGTATATCTTTGTTTATCCCCTTTTTGTTTTGCCATATTGCCAGATTACAAGGTGCCAAGTTGGAGAGGTTACAACGAAATCAAAGATCATGTATATCTTTGTTTATCCCCTTTTGTTTTGCCATAATGCCATACTACAAGGTGCCAAGTTGGAGAGGTTACAACGAAATCAAAGATCATGTATAACCTCCCTAATTTATTGTTCACCAGAAACTAATGGACTATGTTTCATTTTAATGTGAGAAATCATATCTGATGATGGCACACAAGATCTAAAAATGAGGTGTGACACCCACATTCTAGAGTTCCAAATTAGAAGTTGACCTTATCGATTAGCCGGATTCGAATCTAATTCTACAAGAACATTTGAGTTTGTCATGCATGCATGACATAATGCTTACTGTTCATCCTAATTTTTGGTAAGGCTATATCAAAAGATGCTAGAAGTGCATGAATCTTGATCGAGCTTAAACATATGCATACAATATTTACAAAATCAACAATCGTAGTACCCCCATCTTCTCCCATTTTATTTCTATCTATCACTCCCATCCACCAGCATAACCCATGATCCGTTTCTGACTAGAACTAAATATTTTGCATTGTCTGTAGCTCTTAAGATATTACAAGGTCTTATTTGTAAAAGATCAACCCTCTAATAAGCAGACATCTTGCAGGAGTTGTTTGTGACATTAGAAAGGTGGTATGCCTACTTCAGAAAATTGAATGTTTCATTCACTATTCACTTACTGCACGTGTCTGTTCATGAGATTAGGTACTACCAACAATGGTTTGAAGGTGCAGAATGTGACAATTAAATCATGGAGCAGCGATGACTTAGCATAAGGATGTGGCAGACTACAAGCTGTGTGAATAAAATATTCAATTTTATAAAATTTTGATGCATTTTCTTCTGATCATTAATGAGTAGGAGTTGAACCTTTTGATATCCCAAATCTTCATGATCCTCAACATGCACTATGACTGCACCCATAGATTCTTACATTTCTTGCATTTGCTTTCTTTTCTTAAATTATTTTGCTGTTCATTCTTGTCATCATTCTGTGGTGTTTTTTAGATGTAACTTCATGGCCACCATCATCTTTTTGTAGCATATCAAGCATATCTGAATATTAAAATATGATCATACTTCGCATCCAGTATAGAACACATCTCCAAGGATCCACTTAAAGAGGGTTAAGTAATCACATTTTGTGGGATTAGAGCAGGTAAGAGAAAAAAAATCTATCTTCGTGATGAATCCTGAGATCCACTTTGTTTGTCAGCGTCCAAGAATAAACTAATTCTGGTCGTCAGAAACACAAGAATTAAGGATACCTAGTAAAGCATCTCTTGTGAAGAAACCCTAACATAATTCTCATTCATGTTCAATGAAAATATCAATCTGATTGACATTGGGAACCAAAATCAGATGCCATATACAAACAACTGTAGGAACTCGAGATGAATCAAACAATCAAGATTTTAAGTGAATCATTCTGATCATTCATACCTGTGCCGTCGCAGCGCAGCTCCTCGCAGGCGGAGCACCCTTCGACAACAGCATCAACGGCCGACGAACCGTGATCATTGACGGACCTCCAAGCCGCTCGCACCGCCTCTCGGAACGGCCAAGTGCTCACGACTATCGGGTAGCCCCCTGATCCATAAATCCCTCCAAGCTCCGACACCTGATCATAGCACAAATAACGAAGAAAACGAAGAAATTTGACTACCTGAGATCAAAATTCCTAAGTATCCAAATCTGAAAGAAAAATTTATATCACAAGATTGAATCTTTACAGTTGACATTGAGAGGAAGAAGAAAAGTGAGACAACTTTGGGAGCCATTGGAGAGGGAAGGAGGAAGAGGCCTCCACGGAAACCCTCCTCGTTTTGATGCTCCCAATCGCCAAGGAGTCTATTAGTTCCGCGCACCAGCGTGAGAATACGGGGGTCGTATGCTACGTAATCGCATGATCTGACGGATAAAGATGACTGATGCGGATGATCAGATCCGTTGACGGCTGATCTCTCGTCTTCTGCATTGCGGTAACTTCACCGGCTGTAGCCATCAGTACTCGGTTCCTTCCCGTGGTTTATTAGAGGAAGAAGAGAATGAAACCCTAGAAGCCTATCGGCCGCTTCCCTCTGGATTGCAGACGGCCGTGGCAAAGAGGAGAGATGGAGGAAGCAGCGGGAGGGGGTGGGAGGAGATGGTGGTGGTGGGCGGCGGCGAGCTCCACCCAGCTGGCGGCTGGGATCGCGTGGTACCGACGAGGCTACAGCGGGAGCGGGGTGACGATGCCCTTCAAGGCCTTCGCCATTGCCACCATGTTCGTCGGCTCCGGCGCCACCGCTGTGGGCGGCGCTCTTCTCGCCACCGGCATCGACGACGTGAGTCCACCTTAATGCCCCTCTTGTGCAAAATAATTACCTACTTGTGTATGACCCGGTGGGTCCCATGTAACCAACCATTCACAAAGCAGGTGTAAAAAAGGGGTAATCAGGAATGATAGGAGAAGTATAGCTTCATGTCACATGACTAATAGAAGCGGGAAGTTTGCAATAAAACCCCTGCGCTTACAGATTTTACTAAACTGATATAAATTCCACCTGAAGGCTCAACTTTGAATTGAAGGCTTGAAATATTTAATAAATTAATGTTGTCCTAAGTATATGCTAACATATACCATTTAGTAAATGTTGATATGATTTTGAAATATATAAGATTTGAATTGAGGGCTTGAGTGATTGAATAAGTTGTATTCCCTTTTAACTTAAAATCAGAGAAAAGTATTGTCTTAGATTCAAAATTAGGATATGATGAGGAATAAATAGTATCTGAGATTGTTTCTTGATATATTCCAAAAAAAAAAAGGTATTCAATTCAATTCTATTATTTTTTTTCCCAAATAATCATTTTGAAACTAATAAAATTGAACCTCTACTTAAATTAAATCAATTCAGTTCAACATGGTACAGATTCAAAATATGTTAGTTCTAAGAAATTATTTCAGTTTCATCCAACCATATTGGTATATTTAATGCAAATATATCAAAAATTTTTGACAATTTATTTGCTTGATATTCTTTTATTATGGTTAATCATTTATAATTATGAATTTGATGATTTTAAAACCTTTTTATGAAAGTAAAAAAAAATAAAAAAAAACCCTGCTCCACCATAATCCTTCTGAAGTTTCCAGATTCTTATTTCCAGCTCCAACACTGCTGAATTGTTAGCCTGTCAACAATCATATTTATTGAGAATTTTATTTTTAATTAATTAGTCATCTCTTTCTTATCAACATTTTATCTGAGCCATTTAATTAATTAGTCATTTCTTGAAATATCTCTCAAGAGTTTAAAGTGGCAAAGCACTATATATTTTTAATGTTTGGGTAGAGAATCGTTAAAGCTCTAAGAAGATGGATCTTACATATTTAGAAAAATGTTTTTTAAAAAATAAACAAAGAAAAATTGTAGAAGTCATCATCTTATTTCCTCTTCTGAAGTACAAGATTAAGAATGCATAACTATTTTCATCTCAATAGCTGTCTTAACCTAACCATAGTTAAGAGACATAGGTAGTAGGATTGCTATTGCCTATGGTTGCTTTTTTCCAATATTGCTATCGTTGGTACTTTTGGTAATTACCTAAAATGTTTCCCACCTCCTATATCTTGTAAATGTATTCTAACTTGTTTTCCCCAAAAAAAAAATGGTATTTAGATACAAAAAGAAAATTCAAGGGATTAACATGCAAATTTTGATGATTACTAATATGAAAAATTATGTCCTCATTTTTTTTTGAGGGAAATAGGTATAGGACACACAGTAATTTGCCTTTCATTTTAACTGTCCTGATTGAGATATGGTGGCAATGATGTTGTATGCATGTAAACAGGTAGATGACATGAAGGAAGTTGGTGCCAGTGTCAGGAGATGGATGATGCGGAGTCCTCCAGGAGGAACTTGATAGAAGGCATAATATATAATCTTGTCTTTTTATTTGGCCACGGCGACATGGTAAAATTTCACCACCGGTTGGCTTTGTTAGAGCCATAATTCTGTAATTTTTTTCTTTTTTTGTTTCGATGTGAGTCAACCTTCTGTAGTTGGATGAATTGCACATCAAAGAGATGGGTGCAGTGCCTCAGATGTGATAAGCTGATGGCTTTCTTGTTTTGCTTCATCTCCTAAGCAATTGAGACACTCAAGCGGTGGATTCTCTGCTTATGTAGTGAGACAAAGTGACTTGAACAGTTAAGGCTTGTTGCAAGAGCTAAACTATTGGGTTGTGCTATTACTTTGGAAAGTTCCATTTGGATAACAAGATGATGTCTTTCATGTCACAACACAGCAACAGCTTCAGCAATTTCTGGACTGTGTTTGTATTGATTGGAGTATAAATAATAAACATGTTAATTATGCATGTCTGCTTCTTTTTTCTTTCACTGAAATCCAAATATTCCTTACTCTTTGAGTCTCCTAAGACTTGTATTGTGATGCAAAGCTGTCAAAATTGCAAGTACTTATAGAAAGTACATAAAAGTGTTTATGGAAACCACATAAACATTAAAAAAAACAAAATTGCAACAGGAAAAAAACATCCAAAGCATTCTGAATTCACAACATTAATTCAGTTTACCAAAGTATTTAGCATTTAAAAGAATATGTTCTTGTCAAAAACATTTAGTTTAAAACAAACAATTATGTTTTCTTGGTTGGAAGTAAATACCTCCTAACCTCTCCTATCTACAGATTCCCACCCTGATGTTTTAGAGATATAATGCCACCAAATGTACTGGAGGATCATCCAAGAGAAAGAAAGAAGTCTACTTGTCCCATCACAATATGGTGACCATAGTTTCTGGGAATTAGATCACACTGTGCAAGAGTTTGAAGTTCTACCACTTTGTATACATTGAAAAGGAAGAGAAACATAGTGAGATAAAAGAATGTGAAGGTGAGAGAAAGGAAGGAAGGAAGGAAAGAGCAGATAATGCAGCACATATTGGTGAGTTGTGATGCTGTGTAGGTTTTTACTGGCGAGGGAAATGGTTACACCTCCTCATGCCGAACTATGTCGGCATGTATCGACTTAGGATGGATCCCCTTCACTTTGGTGTGGGGTTGTTTTTGGGCACGAATCTGACCACATTAATTTCACTGCCATGACCGAATGGCTCCGTGAGCTTCACCGTAATCCTACATTACCAAGGCTCGACGCTCACCATGGAGCTCATAACCTTAACCTTTTCCTTCTCTTTCTCTCTCTCTCTCGCTCGCTCGCTCGCTCGCTTGCTCGGCCACCTTCGTTCGACAGGCATGGAGGGACCGAGTCGTGATCCTCATGAACTCATGCTGCTCTTCCACACGCAGGAAAGAGATTTCTACTGCCGACTCGTTCGACAGTTGGACCAAAACCCGGAGCGGATGAAGCAGGTGATTGCACTGTGGTTATGGTTTGAATCCATCGACCACTATGAATTCATCCGGCGAGTGTCGTCCTACAACAGCGACGACGTCATCCTCGGCTTCGTGGGAGAGGCCGAGGCCTGCCTCGACCGCCTCATGGGCCAGCATGAGCAGACGAGGGGCGACGAGCTGCCGCTGACCAGTTCCCTCATGGCTGAGAAGATGGACCTTCGGTTCTTCGAGTCCCACCGCGATGAGGCCATCAAAGGCGTCAGGCACATCTTCAACAACGTCTGCCAGATCATATTCGACGATGTGCTCGTGGAGAGGGCGGCGGAGGCTGCCAACCACCCCGACGACCACCGCCTGCGCCCCAGCGGGCTGCACGATATCAGTCCACCGACGAGGGAGGGAAGCAGCCAAGGGGAAGGCGGTGCGTCTTCCGCGGGAGTGGCCATGAGCCTACCGACGCAGGCTCGCACTGTTCTGCAGCCGCGAGACTCCACGCTGAACCCGATGGCCAGGCCGTGGTCGCCAGAAGGCAACCGGTCACCGGGGGACCTGCGATCCATGTTCATCACCTTCTCCAGGGGGCACCCCATCTCCAGACAGGACATCGTCGGGTTCTTCAACGGGTAAGTCGAGAGCGAGCTGCGATGGCTTCATCGCCGGAACACTTTGTTGCATTGGGAATCTGACATGAACAGGTCTGCGTGGTGGCAGGCGATACGGGCCTTGTCTCGAGACGGTGATGATGGAGAGGGTGTCGCCGGGGCAGCATCCGATGTACGGCCGGCTGGTCTTCAGGAATGCTTCCGCAATAGCTAGGGTTCTGAACGGGCAGCCAACGGCCAAGTTCATCATCAACGGCAGGCATCTGTGGGCGAGGATGTACACGCCTCGCCGTGGCTAGGATTTCCAGGCGACGAAGTAAGGGTAATTAATGCTTCCGAATAATAGAAAGAAACTCGGGGAGAAGCATATACATTAGTCTCTCAATCTAAAATCAAGCGAAAACCATTTTGTTCTGTAGCCACAAGTTCAAGAGGAGGGGGTGTTGATTGTGATGATTTATATGTGACTGTCTACGTGAACAGCGCGATATGTTTGAATGCATGGCTTCAAAGAATGCCTTATAGCTTCGTCAACTTTCGAGGAAATCACACTAACATCACTACAAGTTTGAATGTGTTCGTTCCATTGTCTATGCTGCCTGCCTGCCTCACTTAGCCGCGCAGGTAGAAGCAGGTGACCAGAGAGGCAAGAAGACGATGCATGCAGGAACCAGTGGTCGTGCACTCCCCTCTCTCATCACCTAAGGCAGGCAAATGGTATGGTTCGCCAAGAAAATTCCCAAGAATGTTGATGACTAATGAGTTAGTAGACCTCTGGAAGAAGTATGAATGTATGTCTTAGGAGTATTCAGGTGTCAATTACTATCTGATACATACATATATATATATATATATATATATATATATATATATATATATATATATATATATATATATATATATAGAGAGAGAGAGAGAGAGAGAGAGAGAGAGAGAGAGAGAGAGAGAGAACAACAGCAAGAAGCATTAACTTAAGCTTGAAATAAGATTTTGGTTTGCAAATGATAAGTGGTGAGGATGAGAATTGATGTCTTGACATTGTTGTCAAATACAAAAGTTTATTAGATGAAATTTAGAATCCTCAATTTTTCATAAGAGATTATGCTAAAAGAATTTATTAGAAAGGAAATCATGAGATTAATAGAAACTTTAATGTTATAAATATTTCAATAAGGTGTTGATATAATTGGATGATGATCATTATTCATTAGAAAATAAGAAAAATAAATATATAAAATGTTCATAATCATGACTCTCATTCACATTCATTTAATAAACTCAAGTCAGCCACTAATGATCATGGTTTATCATTGAATCTAAAGATACCAAAATTTGATGTACCTGAAATTTTGGAATCATTGAATCTAAAGATAACTCAAGTCAGCCACTAATGATCATTACTTTCACCCATTATTTAACCTTTTTATGTTTTCTAATAATTTTGAATTGAGCATAATAACAATTTAAATTTTAATATTATACATTAAGGGACAACTAATAAAGATCAATTGCAATGTTATATTTCATGTTTGAGCTTTGAAAGGATACTATCATAAATTAAAATTTAGAAGAACAAATAGGAAGATGACTACCACTTGATATAATTTTATGAATCGTTGAGAAAAGATTTTCCTTCAGCATCTATTGAACTAAGGAGAGAATTGGTCTTCATAAAAATTAAATATAACATTCTTCTTTAACCTAAGAGATAAAATGAATTATTATTGATTAAAAGCAATAGATCGATAAGTTAATTAGACTGGGTTATTCGGTAACTCAATTATTGGAGGATTTCATGTGCATCTAAGATGTACTCATAATATTTGATTGTATAAGAGAATAGTAGAATCATTCATAAATCTTATGTTAGAGAAATATCAACTAAGAGATATAGAGTATTAGGGGATGCAAAATAAGAAAAAGGAGGAGGAGACCAAACATATATACTAATCACAATGATACATTAGTAGTCTCGGTCCAAATTCTTAATGTGTTATCTTGATCTCCTCTACTATAATGCCTTCCTTCTAGAAGATTTATTTGAGTCATACAGATTTACGACTGATATCCTCTATCATGTTTTATGGTTTGGTCATGCCCTTTGATACGATGAACCTATATGTTACTTTTTATATTGGATATCACATCCCTTTATAATATTATCATCAGGCGATTGACCGTTAATCAACTATGCACTAGGATGTCAATATACTACAATAAAGTTCTCATACTATTAGAGAAATAATAAAATCAAAAGTAATCCATGAGAGTCGAGACAATATTACTTGACATTTGTGTTGCTTATTAAGAAGACAACTCTATTGGTCTAATAGTTTAACTCCTAGAAGAATTTGTCTTAAGAATTTCTCGTTTCTTAAAATGGGAGAGCCATTAATTGAAGTGCTACTCGACTAACTCAACTTAATCAAACCATCAAGAAAAGAGCCACCTAACTTGATAATAAGAAAAGTAAGCTATAATATAACTTAAAAATTTTTGCCTAGTACCTAAGTGGTATGCCTAACATCGATCGAATTATGACTTAACATCATCTCAACATCAACCCTAACTACCATCAAGTTCAACCAAAGTCAAGACAATTTCCCCAAATTGACAATCAAATCTTTTAGAAGAAGTCAATCATTTCTTAATTGTTAATTTCATTGGCAAAGTTTATTATCTTAATCAGCTCACGAACATTTTTCTTTAATTAATTTGTCAAAAGGATAGGTAATTAACCAATTAATTAATATCACTATTGACTATAATTTTTTGATATTTGTGGATATATTTTTAAGATATAATTAGATCAAAATGACATTCAAAGATAATGAGGTTATGCCATTTAGACTAAAAAATTTTAGGACAACTTATCAAGAAATAATTAATAAAATATTCAAGAGATCAAATTGAACGAAATATGAAAGCTTATATAGATGATATATTAGTAAAAAAGTCAAACAACCAACACCCATCTATTCAATAGTGAGAAGACTGTCAACACTATTAAAAGAGTTCACATGGATCAAAGGCGAATCAACATCAATCCAAAGAAAGTCAAAGCCATGGAGATAAAAGCCTCCAACATCGATAGAGAGAGAGAGAGAGAGAGAGAGAGAGAAATGAGCAAACTACATAAAATATTTTTCAAACTATAGGATCGATGATAGATTTCATAAATATGATCTTAGAGGTAAGGCTCTTGCAATCCATGATGTCGATCGTCACTCCGACCTCTCCAACTTCTCCTCTGGTGCCTCCTTCCCTTGGCATCCTCTTCAACTTCTTCACCAACCTCAATGCCTCTACCCTCTGCATAACAACAAGGTCATCACTAAAGACTCAAAAGTATTGAATCTCATCATTTATTATGAAATTAATTAATACATTTGAGAAACTAATCAAATGTTAAGCTAAGTGTTATAGGAGAGACTTAAACTACGACAAGTAGGCATTAATATAAATATTTATTAATCAAATATAAAGATGAACTTTACAAGGATCCATCATCACTCACACTAGTGTAGCTCAAGTATATTAATATGCGCTTGCATCCACGGTCGTATGTTAGTGTGTTAGATGTTATGATCCTTTTATAATTGAATAAGATATATAATATAATAATTAATTGGGTTTCATTCGAATATAATAACTAATTAGGTTCTTACAAACCGTGATGGTGACTGCAACAATCTTAGATCACAGACGGTGCTTAGCAGATCAAACAAGATTTCTGAATAGATGACATCAAAAGGTACGTATTGTAATAATTAGATCTATACACTTGATTTCAATCTTGACATATAAGTTATTTTCGTATTTCAAATATAACATAATTATAGACTTTATGCATACATATACATGCAATTAAAGCTAGTCTAAACTTGCTTCTTTCATTTGGAAGCATTAGTCACCCTTACCTTCAAACCCTAGTCTGGAAAGGCGCGTACATCCTCGCCCACAGATGCTTGCCGTTGATGATGAACTTGGCTGTTGGCAGCCCGTTCAGAACCCTAGCTACCATGGAAGCATCCGTGAAGATCAACCGCCCGAACATCGGCTGGTGCCCCGGCGGCGTCCTCTCTGTTAACACCACCTCGACACAAGGCCCGTATCGCCTGCCACCAAGCAGACCTGTTCATGTCAGATTCCGGATGCAACAAAGTGTTCGTGCATAGAAGCCATCGCTGGATCTCGACTTACGCGTTGAAGTACTGCTTGATTTCCTCCCTGGAGATGTGTTGCCCCATGGAGAAGGTGATGAACAAGGATCGCTGGTCATCCGACGACCGGACGATCTCCGGCGTCCACGGCCTGGCCATCGGGTTCAGCATGTCGCGCAGCGGCGAGGGGACAGTGGAAAACTGCGGTGGGATCATGGCCATGGCCGAGGTCGAGGCTCCGCCTTCTTGGCTGCGTCTCTCCCTCATCGGTGACCTGATATCGTGCACCCCGCTGGTGTGCCGGCAGTGGTCGTTGGGGTGGTTGGCATTCTCCGCCGCCCTCTCCATGGGCTCATCGTTGAATATGATCTGGCAGACGCTGTGGAAGATGTACATGACGCCTTCGATGGCCTCATCGCGGTGGGACTCGAAGAACCGAAGGTCCATCTTCTTCGCCATGAGGGAACTGGTCAGCGGCAGCTCGTCGCCCCTCGTCTGCACATGGTGGCCCATGAGGCGGTCGAGGCAGGCCTCGGCCTCGCTCACGAAGCCGAGGATGACGTCGTCGCCTTTAAGGGACGACACTCGATGGATGAATTCATGGTGGCCGATGGATTCAAACCATAACCACAGTGCAATCACCTGTTTCATGCGCTCCGGGTTCTGGTCCAACTGTCGAACGAGTCGGCAGTAGAAATCTATTTCCTCCGAGTGGAAGAGCTTCCTGAGTATAACAGGATCACAATTCGATCCCGCCATGGCTGTCGAACGAAGGTGGCCAAGCAAGCCAGCGAGCGAGAGCGAGAGCGAGAGAGAAAGAGAAGGAAAAGGTTAAGGTTATGGGCTTCATGGTGAGCGTAGAGCCTTGGTTTTTATAGGATGTCAGTGAAGCTTAGGAGGCGATTCGAGCATGGCAGTGAAATTACTGTGCTCAGATGCGTTGCTTCCGCAGGTTGGAGGGGATGTTTCCGAGTCAACATATGCCGACAAAGCCTGTAAAATGAAGTCAACATTCAAATCTGGTTTTCCCTCGCCAATAACACGTCACCTCAAATGATTAGTCTTCTTTTTCTATTGAATATTAATAAATATCTTCATATTGAGATAAATAAATCGGATATATCATCATACGACTAAATCTGTTGGATGTGATTTTGATTGAGCCATACATGACGAAGACTCGACCTTCCAACTTAATTTGTGGGCCCAAGCCCAGCTGGGGCCTACTTTCTTGTGCCAATTCGGGTGTGGCCCACAAGCGCAAGTCGGTCAAATACCACGGGCCGGCGGACGATTCCTTCATCGGGGTAGCATCCACGGCAGGATCAGTGTGATGGACGGTCCAGATCTCGTGGACCAGTGAGCCCCACCGAGTGAGGCGGCTACCTAAAAGGATCGAAGCGGACGAGACGCCCCCCTTCTCTCTCTCTCCTCGATATCGCTTTGTAGTGAATTCTCCCCCGCCCGTCCTCCACCGCCTCCGATCGGTTCCCCCATCTGCATCAGGTAAGGGTTTCGTTTCCGATCTGATTCCAAGTAACTTTCAACTTCGATTTCCTGTCTTCACTCTAATTTATGTGGTTCGAAGTCAGTTTTGTTCCGGGATCTGTATGAGAGGTTCTGGTTCCTGTAAAGATTTGTGTTATTTGTGGTCATTTGGGAGGAAAATGGGTTCGTGGTTCGTTTTGTAAGATTATTTTCTTGATTCGCCCGGCGCTTGTGCTTTGTTAGGGAAACTGAGGAGTTTGAGAGCGAGAGGCTTCTAGAGATCGGCAATCATGTTTGCGCGTGCCCAGAGGAAGAGCGACAACACCAAGTACTACGAGATTCTTGGGGTTCCCAAGAGCGCAAGCCAGGATGAGCTGAAGAAAGCCTATAGGAAGGCCGCCATAAGGAACCACCCGGATAAGGGTGGAGATCCTGAGAAGGTGAGCCTTTTTTTATCAAAATCTCTTAAGTGATTCTTTTGTCTTCTGTTTCTGTTCACGGTAGTACTGTTGGTGTTTTCAAGAGACCATTCGTAGTTTTTTGCTTAATATGCCTTCTTGTTCTCTCGTACTTAATATCTCGTTATTAATGCATTGGATCAGTTTAAGGAATTGGCTCAAGCATACGAAGTTCTTAGTGATCCTGAAAAGAGAGAAATTTATGATAAATATGGGGAAGATGCACTTAAAGAGGGAATAGGAGGAGGCGGTGGTGGAAGTTTCCACAATCCATTTGAAATATTTGAGCAGTTCTTCGGTGGTAGCAGTTTCGGTGGTGGCAGTTTTGGTGGTGAGGAAATTTTTTTTGCAACTCCTTTTACTTTGCTATGTGATTTATGGATGATAAATTTATTAGATGTATTTGGCCTGAAGGTGGCAGTTCAAGAGGTCGTAGGCAAAAACGAGGTGAAGATGTAGTTCATTCCTTAAAGGTGTCTTTGGAAGACCTGTACAATGGGACATCGAAAAAGCTTTCACTGTCAAGAAATGCCTTATGCCAAAAGTGCAAAGGGTATGCATCGGCAATTTTGTCATATTTTGTCTGAGAACTGTCCGTGATGCTTATTAGTTTAATGGGAAATCAACTGCCAATTGTGTTTGCTTTTTTATTCAAAGCTTGATATTAGTATTAAGTGCTATTGATTTAGCCAATGTAATTGCTTCACCTTTATACTAACTATCGACCGGCCAATGTGTTCATGCTTCTTAGTTGTACATCATACTCATTCTCTGAATCTATGTGGTTCATATTTTTAATTTTGCTGGAGTAGCAATGAGTATTGTTAAGTTTTAGCAAAATCAATGCATGTTCATCATCTAAAAAGTATACGAGCTCACTTGAAGCTCACTAGCTTCATTGATGTGCCTGTTAAGTGTCTAACCTTTCCAGAAAGCCAAATGCCTAAGAGGAAAAAGTTTTGTTATTTTGGGGAGATCACCCTTCACTGAAAAGGAAATGAAGACCAAGTATTTGGATTATGTTATAACATTTTGCTGGCTTCAGAGTTGGGCTTAGGGGAAAAGAAAAAGGAAAATTCAAAGAAAGAGAATCTAACAAGAGTAACAGAGAGGTTGATGCCTACATAACAAATTACTTACCATGGAATCCTGACAAGCTTCTCCAGTTACTCTATGGATTTGTTTTACGTTGTGTGCCTTTGTTAACTAAGGCATGTGCTATCATCAGTGCTTTGTCCAAGCTTCAAGAACCTTGATGCTTCACTGCTCTGGAAACTTTGAAATTTGAACAAAATACAATAATCGGCAAAGATTACATGTCCTCAATGAAGTTCTAGGACCAAGATTATTTAGCATCACAATATCTATTTCCATGTTATTGATGATATAATCCCTCAAGCAATCATCTAACTCAATTATGATCATTGAGAACAAGACATTTGTTATTATGTGGCCTGTAAGGCATGCAATCAATCTTCTTGTTAGATTTTGAAAATTAAGGTAAATTTTGGCACTTGAAGCTATAAATGGGTAGCATCTTGCCTTTCTTAAAGAATTGAACAATATTTTTTAAAGATTTTGGTTGTAAAGGGAAGTTATATTATACTTGTTAATGCATGTACCTATATCAGCAAGTAAACCATCTTCTAGCTAAAGTTATGTTCATGAATTGAGGCTGTTTCTCCTAAAAAACACCGGACTATACATGTGTCTTTTGGTTATTCCGTGTGTCTTTTTAATTTGTCTAGTCATCCTGTCCTGAAACTTCTTTCTTTCTTTTTCATAATCTGATCTGTAATTGAGAATTTTGTGATCCATGATTTTATCCGTGGTGTAATTCAACATATGCTTCACATAATTTTGGTGTGATTCAAGTCAGAAAACAGTCTTCTTTTGTTGATCTTTTTATCTTGCAAGGAGCAAGGATATCAAAAAAATGTTCTTGAAAAGTTCAACAGTCAAACAGTTGAACACCTTGTTATTTTGCACATTAGGAGGGGAAAAAAAAAAGCTCTTTGTGTTCTTATATATTTTATAACTCATATGTTAGTGATATTTGCAAGTATTTATGGATTTTTGTGATTTGCCAACGGCATCTAGGATTCCTTGTTGCCAAGTTAATGGCTCTGCTTAGAAATGTATTGTGGCATTTGACTAGGATATTGCATGGAGATTACAACCGCCCCACTTTTGCTTTTTATAGTGTTGTGCTAAATTGAAGTGGTCAATGAGTGGGTTTTTTGAACTTGGTTGTTGTGCTTAAATGTTTAACCATGGGTTCAACGGCTCTGTTGTAGTGGAATTTTTAATGCAATTTGTTGGTCATATTGGATTGTTGCTGTTATCTTTCTTTTGACTTTAAGTATTGATCTCATCTTGACCTCTTATAAACATGGCAACAGTGACTCAGTTTGGCATTTTTAAATGGAATTACTCCTAAGAAAACTGTTTGATCTTGCACAACAAGATTTTGTTATTTAAGATATGAAAAATTCTTGAAGCTGAAATGAAGATTGATCTTCTGGTCAACTAAGATTGGGAAGGTACTGCACAATCCAGGTATCAGGATTCAAAGGACTGAAATGGATTTTGATGCTTAATTTTGAAGATACTATTGATCTTTGAAGTTTCCACATAATTGATGAAACATAGAATGTGTTGGGAAAATCTTGTATGACATATCTAAATATAAATGACAAGTAAGAGCTAAGTGGTAATAACTAGGTTAGTGACAGAAATACTTGGAGCATAGAATTGGATTCCATAGTGAAGTTAAATAAAAAGAAATATGAAAAGTGACGACCAGAAGGTAAGATAAAAGGATAGTCAATGGAAGAGAGATGCATTTTGTGAGAGATCTTGAACTACAGTTATGAGTTGGTGTCATGTCATTGATCATGAAACTTACACAAATCAGTAGCATATTACAACTGAGAGAAGAAAACAACATTCATTATGTCCATCCTTCATTGCAAATAAAAACTGAAGGGTATTAAAACTGAGGGGAGGACTGTGTATAATGTATAGAAGACCCTTTCAAGCAGAGAAGACAATTTTGGAATTGAAACCCTGAATGCAACAATGTCTTGTTATACAGATGAAACCAAAATAGGACTTAGATTTGGCATTGTACCTGCACCAACCATACATACGCAAATCATAATGGCTTAAAGCTCCCAAAAATCTGAAATCATCTAAGAGCACTGATTTACAACTCTTTCACAAAAGTACGGATGAGAAAGAAAGCATTTATAGTTGTGGTCATGGCAATTTTGCTGGTTGCAAGTTGGTCTAAGTTATCAAATTTGGATTTAGAAGTCATCCAAGAATTTTTCATTTACACATGAATAGAGGTTTATATGTCAATGTTATGTACCACAAAATTTGTGCATCAGAAATAGGGGTTTATGTCAGTTCCTTAAATCTAGGATCTTCTCCATTGAGTTATCAGCATGAAATGAATTGTGAACACTAGTTTTTTTGTCCTTTCGTTTTTTTTCATGCCTTGTGATATAGCCACTTCTCTCCTTTTTTCTTATGAATAGAAGATGGTTTCCTCAAGAAGTTCCTCCCCTCCTTTCACAGGATAGAGTGGTGAACCTCTCCTTGACTTGTGTGTCCTTCTCTACACAACCTGACCTTTCACAGGATAGGAACAGACTATGTAACCTGTTCATGACCTCGCTACTGCCTTCTCAACCTCTTTACTGACCTGGATGAATTTTCAGGATCAATTAATGACAACTTTATTCTCTTTGTAGTTTGTACTGCAAGTCTCATCTTTTACTCTTCCTAATTTTCTTCGCATCTTCTTTTCCTTCTTTTCTTCCCAGCAGATCACAGATCACTTTAGATTGAAAAAAAATCAGCTATCCCTATCACTTTGAGCGATTTTATAGAATCTCTATAGCTAATCCCGGATCAGATCAGCCAACCCACTTTGGGTTCAGGTGATCCTAAGAATTACATAATGTATCTGACTATACCCAGCTAACTTGAGTGTTGATAGCTTTAGCCCTTAACTTAAGTGTGACTGCTACTGATGCTCATCTTGAATCAATGGCGTAATTTTCCAAATATTGTACAAACATGAATAGGCATTTACTGGATCTGATTTGATCTGGCGTCGAGTTTCTCAAAAAGATTCTAACATACCAGTGGTAATATTAATCATGTTTATTTCCAATAATGTTGTGATATAATGCTTTAGAAATTAACAGTTGTTCATTCAGACAATATGGAGATGGGTGTGAATGATTAGGTAGAACTATGTCGAGTACATGTGGAGTGTAACTTCACTTTGGTCTGATCTTTCTTTTATTTGCTTCTTCTTGGTGGGAAGCAGCAATGCATATTTTATTCATATGTCTTAGCATATATATTGGGACCATTCAAGATTTTAAATTCTATGGAATCAGTTTATTCCCAAATATGATCATTATATTACCTAGAAGAATGAGATGCATTTTGTTTTGTGTTTTCCATGAATCTATTTTTGTCTTTTGTTTAGTTCATCTGTAAGCTTGTTGATTATTTCAGAAAAGGTTCAAAGAGTGGAGCTTCAGGGAGATGTTATGGATGTCAAGGTACAGGAATGAGGACTGTAACTAGACAAATTGGACTAGGCATGATCCAGCAGATGCAGCATGTTTGCCCTGAATGCAGAGGCTCAGGTGCTATAGAATTTTCTCTCTCATTCTATATATGTATGTATATATATATATATATGTATGTATATATATATATATATATATATATGTATATATATATATATACATATACCTATACATATACATAATTACATATATATATATATATGTATGTATGTATGTATGTATGTATGTATATACCCATGGACAAATATGCTCTACCATAAGCATTTGTTTTTGTTCTGAGTATATTGTAAATAATTTTTAGGTGAGGTCATCAGCGATAAGGACAAATGCCCACATTGTAAAGGGAACAAAGTTGTGCAGGAAAAGAAGGTCTTGGAGGTTCATGTTGAGAAGGGAATGCAACATGGTCAGAAGATTGTATTTGCAGGAGAAGCTGATGAAGCTGTAAGAAAAAAATCATGTGCCTCTAGTAATTTACTTTGTTTAGCTTTGAACTTCTTGTCGATTTAGGTTGTTTCCTTAAAAAATTCCATGCTTGTGTGCGTTCTCCCATCTACATGTATGTTTTTTGCCAGGCAATGTAAAATAAAAATGCATTACAGTGTCTCTGGTATTACATTCTGATTATCCTTCTTGGCACTGTTGCATTTGTGCTTGTGGGGAGTTGTGTTAAGACTAATATCTGAATATCCAAGTTGTTCCTAACATAAACATTACATTGATGCTTCTGTATTCAATGCCTGCCTTTTTCTTTGGCAGCCGGATACAGTGACAGGAGATATAATTTTTGTCCTACAACATAAGGAGCATCCAAAATTCAAAAGGAAGTATGATGACCTCTATGTGGATCGGACACTTAGTCTGACAGAGGCACTTTGCGGGTTTCAGTTTGTTCTGACCCATCTTGATGGCAGACAGTTACTTATCAAGTCAAGTCCAGGCGAAGTCATCAAGCCCGGTACACATCTTCTATTTATGTTGATTATAATTTCCTCTTGCTAATTCTTTTTCAGCTGTCTTAAGGCAGTCTATCACTTCGTTCTGTGGTCTAAAGTTTCATTTTCTCTCTCCAATTAGGTCAACATAAAGCAATTGATGACGAAGGAATGCCTCATCATGGGAGGCCATTCATGAAGGGTCGCCTTTATATCCAGTTCAATGTTGAATTTCCTGAGACAGGAGTGTTTTCTCCTGATCAATGTCGCTCTCTGGAGAAATTTCTGCCACCAAGGCCAAGCAACCACATCTCAAACATGGAATTAGACGAGTGCGAGGAGACTACCATGTATGATGTTAACATCGAAGAGGAGATGAGGCGACAGCGCCTGCAGCGGCAGCAGGAAGCCTATGATGAAGATGAAGATGCCGCTCCACGTGTACAATGTGCCCAACAATAAATTTCTCTAATAGCAATATGCCTGCCCCTGCTGCATTCTATACTTCAATAGCTTAATAGCCTTGGTGTTCTGTTCAGAGATAAATTTCACCTGTAGCAGGGATGTGTCAACAATATTAAATTGTGTTCTGTTGCATAATGCTTGAATTGACAGGTTGTTCAATTACTGATATAGTTGTCCAAGTTTGGATATAAAATAATATGTGACTAAATCCCTATTCTGTAGTATGACAGTTCTAGGAATTGAGTTTATCTTTTTTTTTCATTATTTTTATTTGCTTCGCTTCATCTCTTTTTTTTATCTCAGCATCGAGGCCTGCATAAGTATTGGACAGACAGCTTCTGAGATGTGGCTTATGTGCCCAACATGCTCCTTTCTCAGTTTCTCCCTGGTAAGATATTTCGATTCTTTCTTCAATCTCCGGCAATTTATGTCATTAATAATCTCTTCGCTATGCTCTTTGAATTGATTGGTTCATTGAACTAATCGTTTATTTATACTCAAATAATGATGAGAACAAGCATTGATACTAGTGATGGACTTGTTAACATCGTACATGACTCAAAACATGAGATACATACATTCTATGGTGATGCGTATCTATCCAATGACCCCTTTGTAAGCAGTAAATTGACTATGTTTGACATTAGTGATTGCAAAGCATCTAAACTCAACTAAACACTAATCTTAGATGTTAGTGTAAATCCTGTACGATAGTCATCAGAAAAAATAACTCGATAGAACAAGCTTCTTTCGAAAATACTTTATTGTATTACTAATGGGATAGTTTCAGATTTCGTTAATCAAGTTTTTTTTCTCGTTATTTGCTTTTTCACCAAAGGGAAAAGATTGGAGGCTTGTGATTGCGAAAGTGATAATTATTTCGATGATTCTAAAGAATCCACAAGAAATTGTCTATTAAAATTTTTGAATGGAAAGTGATAATGGTTTCGGTGATTCTGTAGAATCCACGAGGTATTTGAAGTAGTCGATAAAATTCTTGAAAGATTCTGACTCTCCCTTTGTGACCATATTAGGGTAAGAAAGAGAATTTACATTGAATCTTATTAAGATATCATTGATTGAAAATATGAGCTGTAAAATCTAATAAGATTTTATACATTCGGGTTCGGAGCTAATAGACTTGTTATGGTCAGTAAACGGGTAAAACAAATGGGTCGGGCGAAATCTGCGGACCGTTAGATTGGAGTCCAATCAAAGTCGTATAATTTGGTGGTATAACTTCTCTTCCACGTCAAACTGGATCGTACATCCCTACCTCTCTCTCTCTCTCTCTCTCTCTCTCGTCCAAGACAGAAGCACACGATACACGGGATCCATCGAAATCGATCCTTGGAAACCTAATTGGATCGGTCTCTGATCTCGTCGCTGTTGCTTTTGGTGTCTCCTCTCCGTTTCCTCTGTCCTCTGCTCGCCGCGAGAAGGGAACGAGGGGGGAAAGGAAGGTAGAGAGAGAGGATGGTGCTGACGCAGAGGCTGCACGAGGCTTTCAAGGGGACGGTGGAGCGGATCACGGGGCCCCGCACCGTCTCCGCCTTCAAGGAGAAGGGCGTCCTCAGCGTCTCCGAGTTCGTCCTCGCCGGCGACAACCTCGTTGCCAAATGCCCCACCTGGTCTTGGTTGGCCCTCTTCTCCCTCGTCTCCATATCTCTCCTTTTCGATTCGGTTTCTTACAACTAGGCTTGGTTTTGTTAGGGAGGCAGGCGAGACGAGCAAGAGGAAATCATACTTGCCCGATGACAAGCAATATCTGATAACGAGGAATGGTATGGCGGCCCTTTGTTGGCCATCTTGTTGAAGTTTTCTGATTAGTCAAATTAAAGATCCTTCCTTTTGCCCTTTTTTCAAGATCAGTGACCATATTTCGTGTTATTCAACTAGAAAGATGGAATTCTAGCACTTTATGTTCGATCAATCAATAATTAGCTTTGTTTACTTTGGTTCGCCCCTAGTGCCTTGTCTAAGGAGGGCTAGTTCGATGGAAGAGGAATACGATGCCGCAGGAGGGGAATTTCTTCTTGGTAACGATGATGATGATGATGACGGTGATGGCTGGTTGGCCACTCACGGAATGCCAAAAGGTGAGAGAGATTCATTTATTGGAATTGGGCATGGTCCTTAGTTTGTAATTTCCATCCCGGAACTTGAAAATTTGAGTTCTTAGAGACCAAGAGTTCTGAGGTGGAAGGATTGCCTTCCATGGAGTCTCTGGAGATAAGCAAAGGTGCGGCTATCAGGTCTATCCCTGCTTATTTTGGTGGTGAGGAGGAGGAAGACATACCTGATATGGAGGATTATGAAGATCCTGAAAACCTCATTGAAACAGATACGGCAAGTGCTCATGTTCATTTCTTATAAATTGTACTTGTTTTCTGAAACACCACTTTTCTTGTAAGATGGTCTAATTATTCACATAATTATGATGTTATATTTTTCATCATGAGCATGCACCTCCAATATGTAGGTTCATTTTGTTATCAGATTTTCAGTTACATATATATATATATATATATATACATATATATATTTATACATATATATATATATATACATACATATATATATATATACATACATATATATATATATATATAGAGGGTGACATAGTATGTGCTAAATTCAGTGTGATTGAATTCATTGGAGAGGAAAGAAATAAAGCAAAGCAAACAAGGAATTCAAAAGGATTACTATTCATGTTACTGGACACCTGCACTAGTAATCAGCAGATCCTGTTTAATGATTGGTATTATAAGGAAACAGACACTGAATGTATGAAAATTTGTAGGAATCTTCAATTGGAATGCAGATGTTCGGTCAACCTGGTTTATATTTTTTTTTCTTTCTTTGTGTTATTGTTCCTCGCTTTAATCTAATGTTTTGTTGATAACTTATATCCATCCATCTCATCCACTCCCACAATACTAGACAATTATTTTTTATATTGTATCAATATTGCACAATAAAAAAAAGGGTGTACCCAAAACATGAGGCTCCCACCAATGCAGAGTCTAGGGAGGACCAATGTATACAATCTTATCTTCAAATATTTAAAGGGTATTCCTTACTGTTGTACCAAGGCCTGCCCTCTAACATTGCACAATATATAGCATAATTTTATGAAGATGATCCCTCATTAATAATATTTGGAATCCTACCCCCATGGAGTATGTAGTTTGTAAGTCAAAATATCCTGCTATTTTGGTCACTTTATACCTTGGTCCTGGTCATAAGCTTCTTCAAAGTCTTCTGTATTAACTGTTTGTTGCTGGAACTTCTAAGCTAACTGTTGCATAGCATTCTTTATATCAGTTAAATGCTTTGTCGTTGTTATTGTTTTATTCCTCTCCTTTGCTCCATATCTATGGTTTTCTACAAATGTAATTTTCAGTCTTTGATAGTTTTGATTAACTGCAGGCCACCCTTAAGTCAACATATTTTGTTGCCAATGAACCTGAGGATGACAACATTCTTCGGACCCGAACATATGATGTTAGCATTACGTAAGTACTTTAGTGGAAGAAAGATTGTCCTTTTGACTCAAATAACTGACATATGTTTGCTATCTTTGGTGTTGTATGTCTTGCAAGCATTTATGCAAAAATCTTTTTGAAGGTAAGCTAACTTACTTGTATATATGAAATTAAGAATACTACATAAACATCGCATTTGGTTGCACATGGTCTACATAATTTGGCAGTCTGGACTCTTTTCTTAAGAATGTGATTTTATGTCTTACCTGCAATCTGTTTATGCCGCACATTTAACTTAGTGACTTGCTGGTTTTGAATAGAGATAAAGTAGACCTCACTCTTTGATTCTTTAGAGGAAGAGTCAAAATCAAATTTCCTTGCACTCAAAGTCTTATACTCTTATTCAACAATGTGAACAGGCTGAAAGGCAAGAGACAGGAAAATATCTGGTAGGGTAAAGTCAAAAGAGAAGGTAAAATTGATATGATGACACTGCATGACAAAAAAGGATCTTATTTTGACTTATCAGACTTTATAAGCTCTTTTGGGTTTGTTTAATTTGGTGAAAGACAAAAATTGCCTTGTTAGATGGTGAACTAGGGAGAGAGCATTTTTAACTCATCTTGGCATAGCATGGTGCAGGTCATGCTATGCCACATTTATCATAGGCATAGTCAGATGCTCATGCCCATACATGGGAATGGTATTGGATAGATACGTTCCAAATTTAAACACCCCACCCTATTTTTAGTGGTATATCTTGTTCTCAATCCCTGGTTGCATTGTTTGTTCTTGTTCATGTAAGTGTAAGTTACTTTAATTATAATTTACACCCTTAATTTGCTTGAGAAGAATACAAGTGTCTGATTAATTACATTACACTTGTCCTTTTAAAATCTATTATACAATCTTGTTGTAATTTTAATATACAGAATAAGCCAACCTTGTTTACCTTTTTCCTTTTTAGTCCAAGGGTCAGGATCAAGAAGTTCATAAGTTGGATTTTGTCTATGCATTATAAAACATGGTACTAACAAAGTAAGGGTTGTTGTTACGTTTGAAGTTAATTAGACCATAATTATGATCTTATATAACTAATACTGCAATTTCATATTATATATATATTATAATATATATATATATATATATATATATATATATATATATATTATTTTGTTGTTTGTAATTTATTTTTTTAATTTGAATATCATTCATCATTCTTGTGATAAAGTTACCGTTAGTGGATTTTGATTATTGTGGATGACATGTTTGTTTTTGCAGGTATGACAAGTATTATCAAACTCCTCGTGTATGGCTTACTGGATATGATGAGGTAGTTCCACTATAATGATGCTTCTTCATGAAAGTTTAGATTAGTTATTTAAAGTAATTGTATGGCTTAATTTATTTTAGCTTCTACTTTCATAGTACATTGTCATCTTTATGGATTTAATAATATATACACAAGCATTTAGCAGTCTACTGTCAAACAATGTGATTCATGAAAACAACAATTTGCCAATTTCAAAATGTACTTTCTGTAGTTTGAAATTTTTTGCTGATTCCTGACTGGGGAACTCAAGTATTTTGAATTCTCTTGTTAAGATTGAGAATACTTTATTTTGGAACTTTTCTGGTGGACAGATCTAAAGCTGTGTCACATGATGTAGTTAACTTTCAGAAATAGGCACAGACAACTATTCTGTGTAGATGCTACTAGTATGATGTGATACATTCTAGGAAAGTTTCATTAATTTAATAAGTTGTGCCGTCGTTGTGGTGATTGTAACCGCACATGCTATTCTCAACAAACCTTTTACTCTCTGTGGCCTTCAGATTTATTTGTTTCTTGGTCGATATATGTTAAAAATATTAAGATATTAATGATAATCTGGAGCCTTTTTTACTAGGCCCTTGACCTTATGTTTTGTTATTCTGTTGCAGTCAAGGATGCCTCTGCAGCCAGAACTGGTATTTGAAGATGTTAGCCAGGATCATGCACGGAAAACGGTGATATCACTGTTCTAAAATTTATTTCACGGCTGATTGGCTGTCTGTCACACTTGTTTTTAATTATTTGTCATGAATATCTCAGAGATCAGTTTATCCTTTAGCGTGATAAACTGACGTTATTGAGGTTGTGTTTGTGGATGAAAAAGTATTTGTGTTTATTCCTCAAACAATTCATCAGTGGCTCCAAAAAAATTGTATGTTCCTTCTGTAAAGATGGATGATGAAGATCCTACAGCCCAAAGTTTCTATATTTTTTTCATGGTATCAACTGTGTCCAATATGATAATGCCCAATCAATATTGGTAGCATCAAGTTTATCTGATTTTCACGGGTGTACCATATGATATTTGCCAGTGTAGTTATTGTATGTGTTGCATGTTTTAGTAGTGGGTATCTCATTACTGTGATGGTTTTTAATAAATGGTAGATCATTTAAAAATATATGTTTGGTTCTAGTACTATGTAACGATTTCATTGTACATAGATCATGTCTGGACTCCTTATTTGCTTGAATAAGGAAGTTCTGCATTAGCGATCATGTCCTAATGACTTTCACATGACATAGAAGCAAATGGCGACATAACATTCTCATGAATTAGTTGTCAGATTTTTTTCTCAAGGTATTTATTTCTCTGTAAGACCTAGAGTTTTCCGACATAATTTTGTCATCATTTTTCTTGGTACTTCAACTTCTTGCTTGACTTACATTTGGTTATTAATTGCATCTTTTGGAAATTGACAGGTGACAAGTGAAGATCATCCTCACTTGCCCGGGAAGCATGCATCTGTACATCCATGTCGTCATGGTGCTGTGATGAAAAAGATCATTGATGTTCTAATATCACGTGGTGTTGAACCAGAAGTCGATAAGTAATGTTCTTTGTGATAGATGCCGTTAGTAACTGAAATATAGAATCTTCATGCATCGAGGACCTTGTCATGTGATGTTTCCGAAAGTTGATAAGCCGTGCTTGTCAGCCTTTTGGTTCTATTTTGTCAAACTCCAATTTAGTACTGCAATTCCATTTATAATGTCGAAATGTGGCATTATACGGCTACCATGACCATCTCCGTTCTTTTGCAGATACCTGTTCTTGTTCTTGAAGTTCATCGCCTCGGTGGTTCCTACTATCGAGTATGACTATACAATGGACTTCGATCTTGGCAGTTCCAGTCATTGATAAGAGGTATGAACCTTGTTATCAAGTCAATATTCGGGCATATAGATAAATTGCGTCTGTAGGGCACAATGCATATAATATCATGTGATACTCTCAAACAAATTGGATGGTTGCCTTCAGGGATGAGAAGAACCAACAGAACGTGCATTGTCAGGACCTCTTATATATCAAGAAAGCAGCATATGGCGTGTATTTAGAAGTTCGAAGCAATTGGACGTTGCAGTTTGTATGCCAGCCTTCTAATAGTCAACTGTACATTCTAAGATGCACATTTGTCTGGATAATATGACATCATCTGCAGTCATGATTTCGATTTCCCTTTGTTGAAACTGAACATGTTTCTGTCTTCTATATCAGTATGTGACATACTTGTGCAGGTTGTCAAGACTAAAAACTTGGTTCTGACTACAAGCAGTGTGCATATGCTCGACAAGCTTTTATTGGAGTGTCTCAACAATTCTAGCTGTGCTATTCTATTTATTTATTAGTAGTTGGAAAGTGGGCATGATTTTGAAACTGATTATTTCAATTAATTTTGATTCCGAATCTTTTTTGTTTATTTTTATTTTAATTTTTTAAAATGTTAATTAATTAATTAATTATTTATATTGAAGTCATATCGGAACCAAATCGGCATTTTGGTTCGATTTAGAATCGTTCATGTGATTTGATTTTAATTCTAGACCGGTTCGTCGAATCGTTGTTGTGATTTGATTTTAATTTTGGACCGGTTCGGGTTCGATTCGAAGCGTTGTGGGATCAAGAAACGCTCGCCACAGATGTATTTGATCGAACACCTGGTGGTCAATGCTTTCGTGTCTTGTTGCCATCCGCACCGAACCTATAGCTGACCGACTGACGTCTATATATGTACTTAACCCTGACGCCACAATGGTGGGTTGCAAGCGATAGAAAGATGGGTCGACGATGCTTGATCGGACACTGCGTGCTTCTCCTCCTCATCCTCGCCATAGTCCCGTTCGTCGCCTCCGAGGTAAGCTTCCTCTTGACCTGAGATCTGAGATCGTGTTGTGTCTGCGTGCGTGTGTGAATGATGTGATCTGATGGAGTGGCACAGGAGGAGGATGAGTGCGTGTACACGGTGTACGTGCGGACGGGGTCGGTGTTCAAGGGGGGGACGGACGCCACCATCGGGCTGACGCTGGGGGACGCGGCGGGGCGGGAGGTGGCGGTGGCGGACCTGGTGGCGTGGGGCGGCCTCATGGGCCCCGACCACGACTACTACGAGCGAGGCGCCCTCGACGCCTTCAGCGGCCGCGGGCCCTGCGGCCTGGCCACGCCGCTCTGCCGCCTCAACCTCACCTCCGACGGCGCCGGCGCCCACCACGGCTGGTACTGCGAGTACGTGGAGGTCACCGCCACTGGGCCCCACACCCTCTGCTCCCAGACCCTCTTCTACGTCCGCCAGTGGCTCGCCACCGACGCCCCGCCCTACCGCCTCTACGCCACCGTCGACGGCTGCGCCCAGCCCGAGGCCGCCCCCATCTCGGATCACCGCCGCCTCGTCGTCGGCTCCCAAACCGACTCTTCTTCCTCCTCCTCCTCCTAAAGCCCGATCTCGAGATCTCGTTGCCTGTTTCCGTTTTGGCTTTCTCGAGTTGTCTGTGTGTGGCTCGTTTCTGCAACGAACATCTTGACCGCAGTTATCGTGTGATCCGGGAATAACGAAGAAGAACGATCGATGATGTGTTCTTCGATATGCTTTCCTCTGATTTCGCGAGTGCTTCATTTATTTTCCTTCTTATTTTATTCCAATTTTCTGGATGGTTGATCTCAGCAATGGCGTAATGTCCCAATGCATCAATCTGTGTTTCAAGTGGTAGGAAGGGAAGACCCTAATTTTGGCTTTGCATTCCGCGTCGAGGGAGAAGACAACCCCCGCATCCCATATGTTTGGCCGTGGAGGACCAAAATATAACGAGCGCACATGAAGTTCGATCATGATTCTATCAAGTTTGATGCTACCTTATGCAGAATTGGATCATTTAATTCGATCTTATTTGCTACGAATGTCACATTAACTATGTGCCAATAGTATAATAGTTCGTGCTAACGACTAGCCTTTTACATGCACTAAAATTAAAGATTAGATAAAAAGAACAACTCGGATTAGATAATAATGACTAGCCACTTATTATGTGCTATCATCTATTGACAATATTCAATTTTAGTAGTGTTATACTAATTTTGAAAGTGAGTTTAATATTTCATTTCAGACGGCATAATAGTCTTTTTATACATTGTGATGGTTTTCATATATATAAATATATATATATATATATAGTCTCCTTTTCCTTTGCAAAAGAACAAAGAAGAAAGATAGCAAATTGCTATGCATATAAGCAGGGTCATAAAATAAGGCATTCTGCCGACCAACCACTGGCATTAGAACATCACAAGAAGTAGCAGAAACAAGTTTCTTAAACGGATACATCCAGAAAAGTTAAAAGTCTAAACCATTCGAAAACAAGAACAAAAATGAGAGATGGGTTCACGGTGATGCTGCAATCTCAGCATTTTCTATTCTCTCCAGGAATGCTAATCATTTGTATGATGGAACCTAAGTATACCGTAGAGCTTGCACCACTAAACAGAGCGCTGGTTCGCAGAGACTCCCGAATCATGACCCTCATTAGCAGCCATTTCCTGCGTAGGAGGTGGATTGATGACGCTCGGCTGCGTTTCGACATTATCAGAGAGGTGGCCTCTCATTTCGCGATGCTCCTGGCAGATGGCACACCAGTGCATGCAGCAATGCACCATGCAAGGGTCACATGGAGAGTTCTGCAATCGAATAACAAGATTGATGATCAACAACACAAACAAATGCAGGAGATTGTTTTCTAGCCCATCCATCATAAAAAAGAACAGAAGGTGAGACTTTAGTTAATCAAAAGTAGATCAAATAATCCAGCCATCATATATCTGAGAATGCAGCAAATGTGGTAAGATACAAGCAAGAAAATGCCATCAGACTAGCACAATTCTGTAGCCATCTTAAACCATTACTTCCCTTCCTGCATAGATCATGTTAAAATTATCTTTAAGTTTTTAGAAATAATCAAATGACACATAAAAATATCGCTATTAAAATGAGGTGTTTTCTTAATGAAATTTGGTGAGGTCTCATTTCTACATGTGGTGACTTGCAACAGTTACAGCAATTATACAACTTCATATGTCTTCTTACGTAAAGGATCATCGGACCTACAGAAAAGAATCAAGCTTCCCAACATAACTCAGCATAATAAAATTAATCTTTAGGCTTACACTAATGTTGAACAAAGAATATCTGGGGAATGAAAAATGCAGATAAGAAACATCTTTGACCAATCTGCATAAATTATAATTGATTAAGCACCCTTATTCATATTCAGCTGAATAAAAGTGATTCAGATATATACTACATCTGAATTTGCAAAAACTGAATCATCTCGGACTTGTGATTGCATAACTATCAAGTACACTTGAAAAGTGAGCGTGTATGATTGTTGATGTTGCAGGCAAAGATTTAGAATTATCATCACACATATATCTAGGGCCAATAATGAAATAATTATGTGTCAGAAGTATATATACATAATAAATCATTTATAGCATGTTGGAAATCAAATCAGTGCACTGGAAAGGAAAAATTCCATGAACTGGCAGACGGCATTAACGTAACAAGCTAATACTTATAAATGAAAAACATTGCCAAGCCACTAGGAAGTGAAAGTTGGACGTAAGTTGCAAGATGAGACAACAAAAGACCATTTAAGAAGAATTATTAGTCATGAAAGGTTGGTTAAAAAATAACCATGTGGCATAAATCATGTGACATGACAACCAAACTTGCATGATGTAGATCTTGAGTGGCATCTAACATTCACAAAAACAAATCCCATGTCGAGAGAAAGGATGATTGGAACAGATGTATAAAGATATTAAGCATAAAGATTGTGATGGTGGTATATGCAAATTGCTTCACCGAGGCAAAATAAGCAGCAGCAGAAATGTTCTATTGTACTCTCAGTGGTCTCAGTTAAAAAATGTAAAAATGCTTTTGTTATGAGAATTTAACAACAGAAAATACATGGAAAAAAAATCCAGAAAAAAGGAACAAAAGTGTTCACCTTGAGATGGTACTTCTTCTGCAGTGATTGACGAAAAATACCAGTGTAAATACCACACATCCACCAAGAGAACATTAAACATTCTCCAATCAAGAATGAGGTTCTTGGGTCAACACCATGGAATGCTGCTGTAGCAACTGCCAATGCAATTCCGCCTTCGACAAAAACAGCATGACATGCACAAGGAGTAGTCCATGGTATATCTTCTTTAAGTCTCTCTACATTGTGCCCAAACAAGACACAAGGACAGAACAGCCCGGTCCAACCTACCGTCAAAAAGTACCAGAATTGTAGTTTGATATGGTACCATACAGGTCCAAGTCATATGAGTATATGCAGTACAGACCATTATTTAATACTTGTTGTAACTATTAAAATACCCTAACCTTCGTTAGTGACTTAAAAAATAAAAAGATTTGACAATGTGATGATAAACTATCAATAAGGATTGAAATCTAAATTCAAATGCATAGCTCAAAGCGATCAGAGACGTTCATCTATCAATTAGCTAGATACGGTTAGCAGACTTCGAAAGGAAAAAAATCGAAGGTGATGTAAATTCAAAGAACAGAGATATAGTTGAAACAAAAAGTTAATGGTATGTTTATAAAGCTCTGCTTTTGTGTTTCACCCAAATTCAATATAGGCTGATATATAAAGCAACAACAAATGACTGATATCCAATAGTCATTTCACTCATTTGTGATCCAAGCAACAATTTGGTAATAGTCAAGCAAAGTATAAGATTGTTAATCAGATGTCTTAATGTCAAAATTAACCCCTCATTTCAAATTATGATATGTAATCTACACAATGTTTGGCAGCATATTGCATGACCATGACCTTCATCAACCAAATGACAACAAAACCAAAATTTCCTATAAATGTGGGATCAAAGATGATCTAACTTGTGTTTTTCATTTTCCGATGGGAAAGAAGGCTTCAGGTTTATGTTTGCAAGCCAACAATTCATGCACAGTTATAGGAGACCCAATACCAACCAAATAGATCTTCGATATTTTTCAATCTCATTTCTTCTTCCAAACAAATATGAGGATTTAGATAATACAGGAATGATCCACATGGGTCTCAGGCTCCAGGAATTAGGTTACCATTCTTTAGTTACTTAGTCAGTATATATGGATTGTAGCTACCTGTAATACATATTGCCTCTGCTGAGGCATGACTCGCACCACTCTACTGACATGACAACATATTTGATTACATTAGCTGAAGAACATCTACGAATTTTCCTACTATCAATGCAAGGATTGTCATGCTTTATTGGCAATCGTCGGCAGGGCATTCGGCCAAACTCCACACACTAGTAAACTAACCATACAAGACATGCATGCTAGTCTTACTGGTGTTCTTGAGAAAAATAAACCCTCATGCAAAATTATCGACTACTTCAGGCTAAAACCTACATGTTTATCTTATTAATCATATCACATTTCTCGAAGCCGAACCAAAAGATTGCATTTTGAAATGTTAACATAAAGGAAGAAACCAAGCTCACAACTCTCGGCATCCTCGGCACATCCACAAATCCCGGTTGTCCAGTGTTCATCCGCCGGTGGCTGGTAGCTCTCTGGCAGAGGTTGCCCACATTCAATACATTTCTGAATCTCCAACTAAGACAACAAATCCAGCAACACGAATCTTAGAAGACTGAATGTTGTCAACATCTCGTAACCCAGATTGGGTTCCTTGAACAATATCGGATGTCATGAAAGAACCAAAACCGAAATCTCATGAACTGGGGCAAACCTGAGGGACGCGAATGGGCTGGTTGAGCTCTCCGGGACGGATCTCCTCCATCGGCGCATCATGGATCTTGTTCAGTTTCACGTATCTCGACGTCACCGTTTCCTCCGCCATCGTTGCAGATCAAAGGGATCAAAGGGCGATCGCAAAGAAGACCTAGGAACAAGAAGAAGCGATCCAAAACCCGACGGATTTCTGCTGTCAATTTGGATAGACGGATTCCAGATCTAGAAGATCGGAAGAAACCATAAGACGAGAGAGAGAGAGAGAGGCGACGTCTTCTTCCCAAGTGTAGCCTCGAAAGCAGGGGGGAAAAGCCTCGTGGAGGAGGAAGCGTCCCTTGGAAAAAATAGAAAACGTTTCCGACGTGGCATTCCAACGGAATGCGCGCGACGGTGATCTTGAAAACGTTTTGCTTTGTGGTTTACGAAGTTGCCGAACGCGATTGCATTCTGCAGCGTCTGTCGTCCGAAGAAAACGTTTTGCGGAACAACATTTTGCTATCTGCAACACTGGTTCAAGAAACGTTTTGGGAGCAGTGCGACATACTTGTGTTTCATTAAGAGGATCGTCTTCAATCTATGTTGTCATCTCAATTGAGAAGGAATGAACGGTTAAGATATGCTCCTCACGTCTCATCTTCGTAGTGCCGTCGAAGTGAAGTATTTTATAGAGTAAAAATAACCAATTTCTTTCACTTTATATGCATACATACGTCACTTTGGTGACAAAGCTGTTCATCTTTTTGAAGGCACATCAGCTGAGGTTTAGCATTTCCATGGAGTCCTCTATTTGCTCAGCTTCACCCGATACTTCTCTCAGCAGGTTGTGCACTCCATCCACCCATTTCTGCTTGCTGACACTGTTCTCACACTCGAACTCTATCAGACCTTGTGCTGTTCTCAGGCCAAAGTAGCATCTTTGTTCATCACACTCTCTTGCACGCCCAGACCATGCTGGAATCCCATCATACACTCCATAAACAACACCTGGGTTATCAGAGTTATTGTCAGATAATGCCGGAGCAGATGATTGGAATTTGAGGTGCAGAACACTTACTCTTTTTCTTCTTTGAAAGTGCACCTCCTATGTGCTTGCTCTTGAGCTCTACCATGACCTGGGAATTGTTCCCGCTTACATTAGCACAGATGAGATCTTTGAGAACAAGCAATAGCCATGCTTCGGACCCTTTACCTGCGACTTCTTGTTGATGTAGACTGACACTCTCTTCCAGTGTAAAGTTCCTGCAAAGTGAAATGAATCTTGTCTCTCATTGTTGCACTATTGTGTAAATTTGATCTTGGATTCAGAAGATTCCCAGCTTGATACCTTGTTCGGTGCGTTTGAGCAGCTCGCCTTCTTTGCGCCAGATATCTGGGTTGCCACGGTGACCCTTCTCGTAAGGGATGACAGCAGCATTGTTCCTTGCTTCTCTTTGCGATCTCGACTTCAATGCTGCCGCTGCTCGTAGTGCTGTTGAGGTGAATTAAGCAGAGCAATTAACAGAGAGTCTTGTTAATCTCAGCAGCTTCTTGAGTAGGATTTAAGCTTCGAACCTGTTGCTGCTGCAGCAGTGAGCGTCATCAGATCACCGGCTGTTTTGACATCTACCGCTGACCGGATTGCAGAAGCCACATGCTGATGACCAGCTCCAGCTTGCTCTGCAATCTCTACACAGTGCGACGCCAAGATCTCGGTGGCAGAGGCCATGGCGGCACTCATTTGCGAAGGCTGGTTCTCCGAAGTCGAGGCCGCAGTAACGGCAGCAACTGCTGCAGCCACTCCAGCCACGGATACGGCGGCGTGGACTCGGGCTTTCTCGGCACGAGCTTTCTCCTTGCTCTTCTCTTTGGTTCGATTGGTTTCCATGTGGTGAAACCATTTCCCGATCGTTGCATGGTGGGTAAGTATGGAGTTTTTGCCACTGCGTGGCTGCAGAACGATGACAACAAATCACCACCGGTGAGGTGACAGTGAAGCAAACTACTAGCCTTAGGATTGGATGCTTAAGCTAGTGAATTCATCGAACATATAGCTACAGACGATTAGCTTACGCGCTTGTTAGTGCTCTGAGAAGATCCGGCAGCGGCAATCACCAGAGTCTCCGGTATCATCATTTCCGGCAACTGATCCACCACGAAGTTCCTCTTCTTATTCCCAGCCAGAAGAGCTTTCGATATCTCGGACGCCGACACGCTCCACGACCTCGACAAGAACTCCATCGGCTCGTGCGGCGTCTGCGGCGGAGGTATCGCCGGCATCTTCAAGCCACCCTCCAACGTCTCCTCCTCCACTTCTGCTACTAAATCTTGCGAGATATACATCTCGTCTTTCTTCTTTCTCCCCCACAAGTATCCCTTCTCCATCTCTTCAACTGCTCTATCAGTGCTCTTCTTTCCTCGGACGTCACTTCGGACAGACGTGTGTGTGTATATATACGAAGGAAGTCCGCACGGAGCACAAGAAGGGGGACCAGAGGTGGACAGTGGACAGCCTCCTGCAATCCTTTTGCTGCGACTGTTTCCTGCTTTCTTGTTACTGTTGCGATGCAGTCCCTGTGCCCATCTTTGTACTCTGGGTTAATGATGAACTCGAGTTCACGGGACTGCGACGAGAGAGAGACAGAGACCTCGGCGACAAGTGTTCCTGGTTACCCGGCGCGGCTCGTGCGCTGCCCCGCGATTCCCCACACCTTTGTTCTGGTCTGAGTTCAGCCGTTGGCGAAGATACACGAAGGAATCAGCAGCGACGGCATTTCCGAGCTTTTACGTCCCTTTGTGTTCTTCAAGCGTTTGGTGATGCAATGCAACGAGACTTTCGGTGAACGGTTGGCAGGTTAACGAAGATCTGCCGTCGGTGCCTCTCTTCTTCATCAAGAACTTGCTGTGTGCTGTATAACAATCTCCATGAGATCGGAAGTGCAAGGTTTGCCTTCTTCATATGCAAAGAACAAGAGGAGACGCCGATAACTTCTAATAGGTGAATCATGTTACTGCAATGAAGGCAACACACTGCAAGAATTTTCTATCTTTAATTGGTCTCCCTTCTGCTCGCTCTCAAGCACGTTTGAACAACAATGATTGGGTTGTGGCCAAACCACTTCGAATGACAGCATACATCATCTTGCTTTCTGCTTTTTGAGTGCAAACGGATGCGCGTGGGAGGAGGCGTGACTTGCTCTTCCTCATTGACACGTCTTGCCTTGCATGCAGCGCTGAGAACCGACCTCAATGAGTTTAACGCGCCCATTGGAGTTTTCTATGGCGGATCACACGTACAGTATTGTGTTTGAGGAATTGACTGACGACTTGACCTGTGACAAAAGTGCTTCTAGAGGATAAGCTCGGCATCTCGATCATCATCTTTCCCCCTTGCCTTTGCCTTTGCCTGTGAGGAAGAGCTCGTCTCCTGGTGACTTCTTTCATAGCACTCTTGGGAAACCATTATAACCTCTCTCTCTCTCTCTCTCTCTCTCTCGTATGGAAAAACTAACATTGAAGAAAGTGATTAGAATTAAGGAAACATATGTTTGACCAATTTGTCCAATTTTGACTCCACAACCCACAACATACAACATTGAAACTAAGGATAGCGAATACACCTTCACGAAGACCGGTTATGTACTTTTATATGTACATATTATTATTACATGAAGATAAAGAAAGACACGGAAACAAGACGCAGGAGGAGGACGGCAACCCGACTCGACGACAGCTTTACAGCTTACGGATAGTCCTGCGCCGCTACTGCCTCGTAGGAGCCGATGAAGATGTCGCCGTAGATGAGCCCGGCCAGTCCGCCGCCGAGCAGCGGCCCCACCCAGTAGACCCAGTTGCCGGAGAAGTCTCCGCTGGCCACCGCGGGGCCGAAGGACCGTGCCGGGTTCATGGAGCCGCCGCTGAAGGGCCCGGCTGCCAGGATGTTGGCCCCGACGATGAACCCGATCGCGATGGGCGCCACCGTCCCCAACGGCCCCTTCTTCGGGTCCGCCGCCGTGGCGTACACCGTGTACACGAGCGCGAAGGTGATGACCACCTCCATCACCACGCCTTCCAGCTCGCTCATGCCGGCCGCCACGCCGTGCGTCGGGACAGCCTGCGGACAGAAGGCGACCTCTGTGAATGGAGACCTCGACAGGTGATCGACGGACACATGGGGTGGTAGAGTATGCGGTGTCGCTTACCATGCCGCCGGTGACGAACTTGAGGAGGAGGCAGGCGACGATGGAGCCGAGGAGCTGGGCGATCCAGTAGAAGACGCCGGTGAGGAGGGTGATGTGCCCGCCCACGGCGAGCCCGAAAGTGACAGCCGGGTTAAGGTGGCCACCGGAGATGTTGGCCGCCATGGAGACGCCGACGAAGAGGGCCAAGCCATGCGCGAGGGCCACCGCAACCAGGCCCGCCGGATCCAGCGCTGCACCAGACGTCAACTTACCTGCATGCAAAAGCATCACGTTGCTCCGCTCCTGGAACTCCATGTTCTACAAGAACACGTATGAGATACCTACCATATGCAATGGCGGAGCCAACGCCAGCGAACACGAAGAGGAGGGTGGCGATGAACTCAGCAAGATAGGCCTTGAGAGACCCCGCGCTGAAAGAGTCGCCCAGGCTTCCCAGTGTGAGCTTCACCATGTTGTGTCACCGCTGGACTCGAGCACACGGAAGCGATGGATGCATGGGACTTTATATGCGCATGAACTGATCCCCGGCGCGGCCGATCATCAAACCCAATGACTTGGCGTAGTTGCAGGGGCGTTAGAATAATATGGACGGTGACAGCTAATAGGGAGAGGCTTAATGTTGTTAATAGCCGCTCTAATTATGATTAGTAACCGACCAACCGCCCTGCTTTATATTTATTGGGCATAATGGAGGTGAGGACAGCAACAGTCCAATTTCCTCAGACAAGTTTGATGTAGAACGGTGAAATGAGATTCACCAAAAGAATGTGATGACATTTTGTTCCTTATTTATAATTAATTTAATGTGAAGGCAGAATTCAATTTTCATAATATTTATATTAATTATCAAGAGATTTACTATTGAATTAGCTTAATACATATTAATATTGGTAACTTCCGCTGCCAAAAGTGTTCTAGAAATAGTTTTGCACGTTTAAGTGCAAAATGAACATATATATAAGTTTTGGAGGATATGTCAGACATTTTACATAATATTTAAACGGAAGAAATATATTACCAAAAAAAAATGTTTGGTGAACAAAATAACAATTATGTCTCTTTTTGAATCAAGACAAATATAATTGGAGTTGGCTATTTTTGTTCTTTATGATTCGGGTAATATGCTCTTATACTTTTGAGCTTAAATGGCTGATGTCTGTGTTCATCTCAAATTATTGGGAGTGGTTGGTGGTGCTCTTTCTGTTGATCATAGGAGTGATTAGGTGTAGATTCGTAACTCAGCTCTAAGAATTATTTGGCATTATATCAAACTAATTAATCATCTCATTGGAAATCTCATAATACTTTTATATTCTCCATCACAAAAGGGATATGCAATTATAATAGTTTGTGTCCTATTTTTGTATTGCATTGCTTAGTCCACCAAACCGGCAAAACCTCTCCATTGGTTGAGGTCCAATTATATATATATATAAATTATATATATATATATATATATATATATATATAATTTCAACCCTTTTTTTTATCAATATAAGTCGACGCCCGGCCCAAGCTGTCCGACCCACATGCGCAATTGGGCCTCTGATGACCGTCGCGGCTCCACTCGGGAGTTCGCCGTCCCCCATGCCTTTGATGGTCGGTCCTCTGTCTCGCTCGCTCGCTCGCTCGCTCGCTCGCCCCGCTCCCAGTTCTCCAGGGCCGGTCAGAAGCTGTCCTCCGCCGTGACGCCCCGCCCGTCTTCCGGTATCTCTCGCTCGATCTTGTTCTTCTATCGATGCCCTGTTCTTCCGTTCGTGTTCTTAGTTCGTACAATACGCTTCATCTTTTGTTGTCGGTGTTACATCTCTTTCTGATAAAATGTCATTGTTGTTGTGTGTCACGTCGAAGTTGCACGAGCTTGCCATCCATTTTGTTACTGTGATCGGTTTCCAGGAACATCATCAACCAACCTCGGTTGGTAGGGGCTTCTTCTTTCTTCATGTTAGGAACAAATTCTATGAAGCATATGTTTGACTGCTGGCAGACTCGTCCAAATACCATGAGATCTCTTGTAATTTCAGTGCATGCCTCATCGAATGCCCGCTTCACATCGGACACCGAACGGATTGTAACTCTTGTGCTTGTGATAATGCTTATACGAAATCGGTTGAGGTGTTTGTGGTCGTTGATTTGTGTTGGATGTGACGATAACTGTTTCACATGTTGTATTCTACGTGTTTACTGTCACTTGAATTCACGTAGTGTAGATGTTTTATATATCAACTGGTCACTCGAATTATATGTGCTCAAAGAAGAAGAGTTGGCTTAATACATTTGATGGACTGTTATGGATAAACTTCTAAACATGATGTTTGATGTAATGTTTATATTTGTTCGTGTCTTTTGGTTTGTTCTTGCACAGTATGTAGAGGGACGGTCGAAGGCTTAATAACCGTATTTTACTTGGGTTTAGTGACTGTTGTAGGCTTGTAAATAAAGGTTGTGTCATGTTGACACTTGTAAGAGATAATCGGTCTATAGTGGACTATTTTGACCCTTTGTTGTGCAACCGTTCTAAGCTTGTAAAGTCCGTTTGTAATTTGCATTCGCAATGAAATGTTTTCGGAGATGTTTGCTTGAGGATCCCGAGTGAGGCGCTTTCTCTAACCCGTTTTCTCTTTTGTAGGTCCTAAGGGACCATGGGAGGTTTCGAGGAGGCTGACCTTTGCGGACGGACATACAAGGGTGCCGCACGACTTAGGCAAAATCAATTAAGTCCGTGAGAGGACGTCAAGGATTTTGGGACATGGTGAGATTGTTATTCTTTTGAAATTGAGGATATAGGTGATACTTTCATTTTTTAGCTTATTTCCACTAAGACTGATTTTTTACTATGAACAAAGAATAGGAATGCTTTTGCAGAGTTATGGTAATTATAAAGTTGCTTCGGGGTCAAGAAATGTATCCAAACTCATTGGTCTTTTTTGCCATCTCAGTATAAAAATTTTTTAGTCCAGTCATGCGGTTTTCTTTTTGTTCTATCAGAGGACCATCTTGATGATGACTATAGCGGAATATGTGCATGGATACCCATGTGTGATTGTAGAGTTTGTGCTATCATGCATATGCATAGTTGAATGACTGAGATATGTTATAATCAAAGTGCAAACAAAGTGATTCTCTTATTTGTGTGTGTTTATGACTCAAAAATGTAGGTAGCATAGTATGTTACATCTTGTTACCACCTTGACAAGGTTTATGGCTACTCTGTTGATTAGGGTTAAGGATTGTGGATGGAACATTCATTTTTTGAACGCATCAGTTGAGTTTGTTCTAAGATAGCACTGCTGTTTTGTCTGCTTGTTCAGTGTTTTTGAAGTGTCCTTATGTATGTATTCATTTGAATTCGATATGCTGGAATGCATATATGAGCTTATTATATCTGTAACCTATATTACAAGTCCGTATCATTTTTTATGCAGGTCTGGTGATTTTATACAAAACTTTTAATGTTTAAATTAAGCAGACTGTTTTCTTTGATTTTCCCGTGGTAATGTCTACATTACTATGGCGGTTTGTTCGAAGTGGTTCATTTGCAATGCTTAATTATATTGTTAGTGTTGCTTACATAGCAATTACTGCTTTATATTGCAAAACATTTTGCTTTCATCTCTCTATAAGTTTTAGTGTGAACAGTTTCATATTAGAAAAATGGTATTTAGCTAATGAGAACTTTATAGTTGACTTCGAAAGACATTTCAGAGAGCTATAATGGATCCTAGCATGAAGGAATTCCAGCAAGCTTTGGTTGAGGTTGAAACGGAGGCTAAGCATCTCCTCTTAGCAAGGCATCAGGTTAAGAACTTTTCTATTACTTTCAGATTAAATGATTGAATCTCTCAAAATACATCTAGTGTAATAGTTTTCTATTGTTACAGCTTGTGGAAAATGATAGGCTTCAGAATGGTAATAGGGAAGCTCTGACAGCTCTTCGTAGGAGAGCTCGGACAACAAAGAGTAGTGTTCCATCACCCTCCAAGACCATCATGCGAGAAGTAGAGGGAACCAAAGAATTGGTGAAGGAGATATGTCCGACATGTGGAGATCATGACTCGAAGGAGTATACATGGATGATGTTTCCAGGATCTGATACTTTTGCTCACATGCCATTTCATGCAGTTCACGCCACTTTAGAAAAAGGTATTCCCTACTTCACCTCATGATTTTGTGAGTTATAATGAATTAGACATTTAGCATGCTACTTTAATTGATGAAAATATATTGTTGAAGTTTGAAACACAGAATACATTATGAGAATCTTCATAAAACATTCAGATCAAGTTAGTGAAAACTGTGGGGCTTCATCTCCACTAAAAGTTGCATCTGATGACTTTTGTAAGCAGGTGATAGGCTAAGGGCATCCATTATTAGCAGAAATGACAGCAGTGACAAGAAAGTTAGATGTTAAAGCTCAATGATAGTGCACCTTTAATGTGATGCATTAATAAAAATGTGGATAAGAACTCTTTAATCTTGAAAAATGAACCTTCTAAAATGGTAGGGATGACTTTTTCTTTGTGAAATAGGTGATGACTTCAGTAGGTGGGTACAAGTGAAGTATCCTATGCAAAATATGATAACATTGCAAGAGATAAACAATCTATTGATCTATTGGAAATCAAATTATGTGCACAATTATTAATCAATAAGGAAAATAAAAAAAAAATGATAAGGTGAAAAGGAGGAAAGATTGCAAAAGTTTGCTAGGTTTTCTGTTAAAATTCTCCTACAATTTGGGGCTTATGTTCTATTTTCCGCACAGTATTTTTCAAGTGTAGACCAAACCTTAAAAAAGTGTCATGTTGCCTCCAACCTTTCTTCTTTCATGGGATCGAACATTAAATACAGAAGAGAATGCAAATTGTGCTTATGCCACTCGACTAAAATAGAAAGCTATTTAAGTGTGTATTATAAACACTACCAATAGTTGAGTTGAGTTGAGCTTGGTGAGGCCCACATTCGATTATTCTTACAATTGGCATTGTTTGTTGGTGATCAAGCACATTGGATTTTCATTTCTCATATTTTCGGTTCATGAGGCATTAATAATATTGATCTTATCATTATCACTAGCATAATGATCAGTCACTTAAAACTAACAAAATAAGTTAGTGAGACATCAGCTGATGCTAATGCCAAATTATTGAGGTATTATTATGATATGTTCAAAGAAGCACAAATATCAGTTTGATAATGTTTTCATGGTAGTCAAACAAACGAAAGATACTTAGCAATTGCCGAGGAGAGATGTACGCTAGTGTAATCAAAAGCAATGCCAAAAGGCACTACGGACTCAAAATGCCAAGGTCGCCTGATGAGTCATCTGGAGTGATGAGCCAAAAGGCACTATAGACTGAATATTATAATTTAAAAATTATATACTATGATTATTAAAAATAAACTAAAAATCAGCACTGATGAGTCATCTGGAGTGATGATTCAAGACTCTAAAGCTGCAACAACAATCTAAAGTGGTACTAATTACGACAGCAACAGAAATAATAAATAATATTTTATTACTGATTCACTACAGTAAAGGAGGCAGTTGCTGTTCACTACAGTAGGCAGCTGTCGTTCACAGGGGAAGGGGAGCTATGAGAAGGCCGAGAGAGAGGGTTGACAGAGGGCTGCGATGAGAGGGGAGGGAGGAGGCAAAAGAGAGATATACCGAGAGGGAGGGGAAGAAGATGCTGCCGCTGCGGCTGCTGCCGGAGGCAAACGTCGCCGGTACATCTAGAAATTTATAAGGGAAGAACAAGATATAACAGTGATATTATACGTATAGTTCGTCAAGAATTTCAAGTTCATGGCTCACTGTGCAATTTCCTTTTGCGCGATATCCCCCTGTTTTCTTTCTTCACAATCTCTGTTACTTCCCATCATTTACGTTGTTTCTTAAAGCTGTGTAAGTTTAAGTGTCACTGTGACTCGGGTCATCTCTTAAACTGGGCGAAGGGGCACTTAAGTTTGGAAAGTACGGTAAACAAAATTGTGTATGACATGATTGTTTTTATTATCTTTTATCAGTCCATCGCATGATTTAAGAGTTTAGATAAAGTCCTGCTTGGCCAATTTTATCTGTGTGCTATGTGGTGGATGTCATTCTGGTGCCATTATTAGGAACTTCTGGAAAAAAGAATTTTAACTGATTACTTTGTGAAGTGGACTTCTCTTGATGCTTTAACCGTCACTAGAAAGATCGCCCATTTCATGGTCTAGTCAGCGTTGTACCTCTTAATCAATCAATGTTATCAGACAAATAAGTGCTCTGTTCTTCCACGTCGACACATTTGTGTCGTGATAACTACAATCTGTTGCTGAAACTGTCATGTTTTGCTGCTTGTGTAGATCAATAACGACTGAACTATGACTCGAAGAAACTGCAGAGCTATGTGAAGGAGAAATCCTTCTTGATCTCAGAAAGAGGAGCTCTTGCTGACTGGATCAGTCCTGCTATCCTTAGCTCCATGGTTGCGCTAAAAGACACATCTAAGTAATTATTGTTAAAATATATGATTCTATTTTATTAGATAAAATATATCATTGGATTCTAATTATAATTATTTATCAATAAAAAAATTTATATTATAATATGATTCTTTGGAGGAGACACTTGATGGGAGGAACTATGTACATTTTCTGTATCAAACGATCGCAGATAAGATGTGAGACACTTGGATCAATAGAAATGAGAGAGTCATTTATTTAGTGATAAGAATTTTTATAAAGATAAGTTACAAAAATAAGACTCCAATTCTTACTTTTATTTTTTATAATGAATCATCAAATTTTTACTAAGTTAGCTGATACTTTTTAAAGAAATTTTTTTCCTAAGTTAGCTGTTACAAAAAGGTCGCAGTGAACTACTAGAGTTTTCTTCAGTGGTAGGACGATGGCTGATGAGAAGACTGAGTCAACTACAAAGAGATAAGCTTCTTGGTAAGCTTATTGGTAGACAGTAATGGTGGCGAAGCTTCTCTCTCTATAAATGTTGTCGAAGCTGCTACCTGCCCAAACCAGCCGAGCTGAGAGGTGTTAGTCTTCGTAAGCGGTGTGTGCGCGCTTGCTTGCTTCGCGAGATGGCGACCCCGAGCTTTCAACGTCTGGGAACGTCCATTGACGTACCGAACGTCCAAGCTCTTGCAGCTTCCATCGCAAACCCGGCTGACGTCCCTCCTCGATACGTCAGGCCGGAAGCCAAGGCTGATCCCGTCGTTAGCGACGGCGACAGCGAGCTTCCGGTCATCGATTTCTCCAGGCTCCTCCATCGCCGTTTCTCTCGGGAAGAGTCTGCAAAGCTCCACCATGCCTGTGCAGACTGGGGCTTCTTCCAGGTCAGTCGATCTACGGATCGAAATCGTGTGATCGATAGCTGCAACATAACAATCGTTGATGCTAATTAACAGTTGATAAATCACGGAGTTCCCGATCAAGCGATGGAGAAGATGAAGGCTGATATAGTAGAATTCTTTAAGCTTCCCTTGGAAGAGAAGAAGGCATTTGCGCAGTTGCCGAACAGCTTGGAAGGTTACGGCCAAATCTTCGTCGTGTCTGACGACCAAGAGCTGGACTGGGCGGACATTATGTACCTCATAACTCGACCACTCCAGTCGAGGAACATCGATCTCTGGCCCGCTCAACCTCTCACTTTCAGGTTTTTCTCTACTTCTTGTGCTGTCATCTACTCAGCGGTTCAGCTACGTACTTATTACGTACATGACGTCCTTTGCTGCCGCTTCATGCCGTCAGAGACTCTCTCTCTTGCTACTCCATGGAGCTGAAGTGCGTGGCAGGAACTTTGCTGGAGGTGATGGCGAAGAATCTGGGGGTCGCACCGGAGGAGTTCTCTACTATATTTCAGGACCAACCGCAGGGAGTGAGGATCAACTATTATCCCCCATGTCCAAGAGCTGACGAGGTGTTGGGCCTCTCGCCACACACGGACGGCAGCGGCTTGACGTTGCTCCTTCAGGTGAACGACGTTGAAGGACTCCAAATCAGGAAGGGGGGGGATTGGTTCCCGGTGAAGCCACTCCCCGGCGCTCTCATCGCTAACATCGGTGATATCATCGAGGTCATTAACTCGACTCAAATTAGTCAGAATCAACATATATCAATCATGTCCGATACTAATTCAATTCAAAAATAAATTATGTTTATAGATTACGAGATTCTCTCAATATTTATTAATGTAAAATTATTATTATTTTTTTTTTTCAATCTCTTCTATAAATATTTTCTAACAAAAACAAAAGACTTTTGGAATAGATATTGAGCAACGGCGTATACAAAAGTGTCGAGCATCGGGCTATAATAAATGCCAAGAAAGAGCGTCACTCGATCGCTACCTTCCATGGGCCAAGAGAAGATTCGATGGTTGGTCCTCTTGCAGAGATCGTGAAGGGGTGCAAGCCGAATTATGTGTTGATGAGTTACAAAGAGTTCATGAAAACTTACTTCTCCGCAAAACTGGAAGGGAGGAGCCTCATGGAAAGCCTCAAGCTATAGAAGTCTCTAATGTTAGAAAGTTCATAGTGTGTTGCTTGAACTTGATAATAAGTATGTTTTGGGATAATGTTATATAAGCATCAAATCTTTGTATGTTTAAAGTGTATTGACTTAGTGTTTGTTGAGTTATTCGGATTTGATAATGTATAGTTGCATAAGTAATAAATCTGAATGTACACTATTTGATGTAATGATTTTTTTTATTTTTTAATAAGTAGATTCATAAATTATTTACTTTTAGCTAAGTTGGCTTGCGGCATAAGTTGGCTTGCGGCACTTAAACTGAGTGCAATTTGAGCCCAGTTAACGGAGAAGATGATCATCTTCACACTAACGTGAGCATACCAAAATAAAAAGGTTGTTCATCTATCAACCATTGATTTATTATTGGATCAGGAAGTTACATCATTGTGATTCCCACATTGATGAGCCCAATAATTTATATGGTTAAGGTCTTATGAGCTTCGGTCAACAGTCGAAGTCGATACCCTCCTAAAATAATTTATATGGTTAAGATCTCCTACTATCATCGTAGCCTTGGTTTCGTGCAAGCTTGTCCTCTTGAGTTCTTTAGCAACATTATCGTCGATCAAAACTTGGTCTAAGCGTGAAAACACTTAACTTGAGAAACACTCCAGCAAAAATAATTAAAAAAATATAATTATTGATGACTTTAACACTTGTTGAATTTCTTGTTGACAGAGATGAAATCGTTTTAATTTATGGAGTCCTCGTGCTCTCTCTCTCTCTCTCTGCTACAGATTTCATACATCCAATATAAATAGAAGGATCCACGACAAAAAAGGTCCAAATCACGGCCCCGAACATAGATTTCAGAGAGATCCTCTCTCAAAAGCTTCCCTTGTGTGAGATGGTAGTATCTCGTAATCATAAATCATGACATGTTAATCTCACCAACAGACATGAAATAAAATATGATGTAAATGTTTGATGGTAAAAGATGTGTCACTTTCAAAATTAAGGGCCCACAATTCAAAATTACAACTTCAAAGAAAAAAAGACTCATCTTAGTAGAATATATTTAAAGCATAGATTTGTACCATTGCACCATCACTTCCATCTATCTATTTTTAAGGCCATTGATATAATGGGATTTATTATTTATTTTATATTCGTTATTTTTATTCTTCAATTTTTTTTAATAAAAATAAAATACTAAAACTTCTCTTATACATGTAATCGTCATAATTATCCATGATAAAATAGAAAAGGAAGTAGGGAAATGATGGATCTAGTTGATACAATATATAAAAATAGTATTTTATGATCATTTTCTTTTGTAGTTACTAAGGAACACTTGCATAAGTGTCACCTTCAACTATAAAAGGGAATGAGACTGTTTATATGATTTCAATCATAATCTTCAATCACAAATGATAAGAAATAAATAAACTAATTTTAACTGTTGAATTAAAATCAAACGATAAGAACTGTGACTTTGATAACAATATTGTAACGTAGAATATAAATAAATAAATAGATATCGGGCATAGTTGTTATCGAAACTTTGGTATCTTCAGAAGCAAGCCTTATAGCTCAGAAATATTGTTTCATATCAAATAGAAAATTCTCAAGCTCTTTAACATCCCTAGCACCTCCATAGCAACACAGTTCAAGTGCTCTCAAGTTTTGTGGTAACACAATACGGGTATTGCTCCCTCCAACATTAAGAGCACTTGTGTGCAATGTCACTATGAACTTGATTTCTGCAACTTCGTGCAAATATTCACAAAGTCTTTGGTATCTTCCATCAATCGATCGATCATGGACTCAACCTTTTCGATTCGAGATTCAACTTCTTTTTGTGAGCTCTCTACCACAAGAAGCTTTTGTTGGGTTTACTTGAGTTCCTCTAGACTTGTTTCAAGAACGTCAAGGTGGGTTTCCACTGTTGTGAGTCTCTCTTTATGGCTTCGTTTCTTGATTGGTACTCCGGATTGTGCATCCTCTGATCATGGAGAATAATCAACTTCTCGCTTAGTGCAATGGTTTGGCTTATTCCATCTTGCTCGATTTACTACGATGCTTTGCCATGATGAGATTATGAAACCTCTTTACTATTTGTTCAAATTGCTTGCTAACTTTGATACCACATTGTCACGAACATAGTTGAAATTACCTAAATCATGAGGCACCCTTGCGGTAAAATCATAGATTTCGTTAGAATTACTTAAGTCGTGAAACACTCTTGTGCTAATTTTTCAATTTAGCTGGTATTGCCTAAGTTATGAAGTACTCTTGGGATATGCACCTGCAAAAGGTCAGCCTATTTGTAAACTCACTAAGGTCCCGTAGGACTTGTAAAAAGAGCAAGTTGATTAGTTCAAAAATGAGCAACGGATAAATCCCAACATCTCGCAAAGAGGGCAGCTTTACAAGTAATTTAACAAACACTTTATATGCAAGAGAGAAATGTGTTGGAAAACCTCATGAGAGCATTACATGTGTAGCAAAAAAATAAATCAATAATCGTTTCCTGAATAAGGATCATCGGGTGATGATCAAGAGTGTAAAACTTAAAATCACAAAACTGCACTAAGAAGATAAAATGTTCTCACTTAGGGGAGCTCATACATCGCCTAAGAATTCAGATCTAATCCATCATATGAGAAAGCACTCACGAACTCCTCTTTAGCGATAATCCACATAGTGGATGGTAGTGGCAACATACCTCCTCGTTGCTATGGGTCCTCTCCTCATGACAGTGCACCAACATGCAACTACACTAAGCAAGAAGGGGTCGACCCTCTTGCTATCCTCTCATGCCAGGGAGAGAGCTCATAGTAAGGGAGAGAAGGGAGGAAAAGATAAGGAAGTCAGCAGCTTTAGGGGTCTAGCCTATGACTATTTTAGTCCCACTTCTATTAATAGAGAGCCCTCTTCATGAAAACCCTAATAAATCCTTTTTAATGGATATTGGATCCTCATCTAATAACCACTAATTCAATAGGTATTGGATCCCCATCCAATAACCACTATAAGCTCCAGGATCGATTGGGTCTCACCCAATGGATCCATTAAAATATGAGCTTATTCGATATTTCATATTTAATCATTTATTTGTCATGTTGTCCACTATTTGTGTGTAACCCTCTAGCCTAATACCGAGCTGGCCGTGAGTTGCACTCGTCAGAATCCCTTGTGACTCAGAACTCCTTATGATTCAGTAAATTATTATCTCCATAATAATTCATTAAACTTATCAATTATAAATATATTTGAAAAAAAAGGATGAGTGGCCCTCACAAATATCAGTTTGATAATGTTCACTAGCATAACGAAGTCCTGCTTGACCAATGTCGTCTGTCTGCTACGTGGTGGATGTCATTCTGATACCATTATTAGGAACTTCTAGAAAAAAAAAACACTTTTAACTGATTACTTTGTGAAGTGGACTTCTCTCGATGCTTTAACACAGTTCTGCAAATAAGCCTGCCTCTGTGAGCTTGCTTCAGCTCAGTGTTGGGCTGATGGCCCATATTCAGCCCATGTGGGCTTTATCAGCCCACAACCCACATCCCCTCTTAACCTAACCCTAATTAAGATTAGGGGGGTGTGGTGGCTGCGTTTTAGAGGCAGATTAAAGCTATAAAAAGGCAGCAACGAGGCAGATCTTTGGAGCGACGAGATTCCAAAGAGAAGAAGGAGAACAAGGCAGAAAAGGAAGAGAAAGAAAGGGAAGAAGACAAGGACAACGCAGAGAGACTGTTCTCAATCATCTAGCAATGTTCTCATCTCAGGTTAGATATTGCTGTGATTACTTGGGAGGTTTTAGATATTGTGGGCAGTGACATGATCCTTGTATCCCAGTTATTCTCTTGTGGTTGTTGCTAGGGTTTTGGGCAAGAGATTGAGATTTGTACATTCATTATTCTCATAGTGGATTATCTCTAGTTTGCCCCGTGGTTTTTACCCTTCACATTGAAATGGGTTTTCCACGTATATCTTGGTGTTCTGTTTGATTGTGTTTCCATTTTATTCCGCTGCGTATTTTGGTCTTCTAGTATTTGTTCCTATACAAAGGTTATTCCTGTTTATATCCCCATCAACTGGTATCAGAGCGGGATTTTGGTGATTTAATTTTTGTATTCCAGACAATGAGAGGTCCAAGTTGGATGGTAAGTCTAAAGAATGTATTTTTCTTGGTTACTCACATGATCAGTTTGGTTACAGGCTTTAGGATCAAAAAAGCAGAAGGTGTTCAGGAGCAGAGATGTGATCTCCTTTAAGGATCAAACCTTTGAGGATTTGAAGAAGAAGGCACCAGCCAAGACTTCTACAGAAGGATTAGCAGATTGTGACCCAGTTATTCCTCCAGTATATCAGGGTGATGGGGGAGATGTGCAGGAAAATAGTGTAGAGCCTGATGTTGATTTACCTGCAGGACATGTTGAGCAAGAAGAAGTAGGAGAGCAAGTTCCGGCAGAACCTCAATTGAGAAGATCTTCTAGACAACGTCAACCTTCCAGAAGATACTCTACAGATGAGTATGTGATGCTTACTGATGCAGGTGAACCAGAGAGTTACCAGGAAGCAGTTGAGAGTGAGCAAAAAGAGAAGCAGTTGCAGCTTCAGAAAATTCATACAGATGACAATGGAGCAGACATGTTGACGAAGACCTTACCAAAAGAAAGACAGGAGATATGCCGACAGTTGGTCGGTATGGCTTCACATTGAGGAGTCATGGGACAGCCTCCCTTATGGGCTGAAGGGGGAGGTTGTTGGGCTGATGGCCCATATTCAGCCCATGTGGGCTTTATCAGCCCACAGCCCACATCCCCTCTTAACCTAACCCTAATTAAGATTAGGGGGTGTGGTGGCTGCGTTTTAGAGGTAGATTAAAGCTATAAAAAGGCAGCAACGAGGCAGATCTTTGGAGCGACGAGATTCCAAAGAGAAGAAGGAGAACAAGGCAGAAAAGGAAGAGAAAGAAAGGGAAGAAGACAAGGACAACGCAGAGAGACTGTTCTCAATCATCTAGCAGTGTTCTCATCTCAGGTTAGATATTGCTGTGATTACTTGGGAGGTTTTAGATATTGTGGGCAGTGACATGATCCTTATATCCCAGTTATTCTCTTGTGGTTGTTGCTAGGGTTTTGGGCAAGAGATTGAGATTTGTACATTCATTATTCTCATAGTGGATTATCTCTATTTTGCCCCGTGGTTTTTACCCTTCACATTGAAGGGGTTTTCCACGTATATCTTGGTGTTCTGTTTGATTGTGTTTCCATTTTATTCCGCTGCGTATTTTGGTCTTCTAGTATTTGTTCCTATACAAGGGTTATTCCTGTTTATATCCCCATCACTCAGCTGAATTGTGAGGTATACTTATGGTTATACCTCTTAAATCAATCAATGTTATCAGACAGATAAGTGCTCTGTTAGTCCACATCCACCACCGACACATTTGTGTCATGATAACTACAATATGTTGCTGAAATTGCAATGTTTTACAGCTTGTGTAGATAAATAACGACTGGACTATGACTCGAAGAAACTGCAGAGCTATGTGAAGGAGAAATCCTTCTTGATCTCAGAAAGAGGAGCTCTTGCTGACCAGATCAGTCTTGCTTTCCTTAGCTCCATGGCCGCACTAAAAGACACATCTAAATAACTATGTCCTAATGGTCCTTCTTGCCTTCTCCTTCCCTTCCCCTTCTCATCTTTTCAACGAGACACAGTCGATTTGCAGTATAAACATATGAACGTTTACTTTGTTGATCTTGATAGGAAGAAGGGATAGAGATATCAAATAAAGGAAAAGTAGGACAAGTTTTAATTTTCTATATTTCTCTCAAAAACTTTTTATAAATTCAGAAACTTTATTTGTTTCATGACCCAACATTTGGGATTTATATAGTCTCGATACATTATATTAATTATATTTAAGATGAATCATTCTCAAACCCTTTCAAGAATAAATAACTAATTTAACTTATTATTCCACAGACTTTTAATCTATTTTTTTCTTAATGTAATGAATATCCCTCTTGATGTAATTATCCTCTTTATAACAATTGAACAAGTTTAATTCCAACATTCTCCCCCCTTAAACTTGTTACATCTAATATGTCAAGTTTCTTTCGAAGTTGTTGAAATATTTCAAATTTGAGAGGTTTTGTAAATATATCGACCACTTGTTTACTTGTCTTCATATGATATAGCTCTACTTCTTTATTTTTTATTTGATCTCTTATGAAATAAAATCTTGTGTCAATATGCTTCGATCTTTCATGGTAGACTGGATTCTTGGCTAAGGCAATAGCTGATTTATTATCAACATAAATCTTAGTTGACTTCTCCTGTGACAAACACTAGAAGAAGCTGCTATATATTCTGCTTCATAACTTGATAGAGTAACGATCCGTTGCTTTTTTGAAGACCAAGTGAATGTAGCTTCACCAAAATAAAATACAAATCCAGTTGTACTCTTCTTATCATCGTAGCTTCTGGCCCAATCACTATCACTATATTCGATAAGCTCCAACTTTTTAGATGATGAATAGAACATTCCATACTCAATTGTTCCTTTAATATATTGTAAAATTCTTTTAGCGACATTTAAATGAGATGTCTTTGGAACTTCCATATATCTACTTATTAAACTAACTCCAAATAGTATATCAGTTTAAGTGCATATCAAATACCTTAAACATCCAACTAGACTTTTATAATAAGTTGGATTAATGTATTTACCTTCACCTTTCTTGGTCAACTTAGTGCCATATTCAACAGATGTATCTGTAGAATGACAATCTTCCATAGAAAATTTCTTTAAAACCTCCTTTGCATAATTTTCTTGTGAGATAAAAATTCCTCCATTATCTTGTATAACTTCAATACCGAGGAAATAAGTCATTAAGCCCATGTCGATCATCTCAAACTCTTTTTTCATAGAGTGCTTAAAATCTTTAATTATTGAGCTACTATTGCGTGTAAATATTAAATCATCTACGTACAAGCATACAAATAAGATATCTCCATTAAAGTTAGATTTCGTATAGAGAGCATGTTCATGTGAATATTTAGAAAATTTATTTTGAATAAAATAAGCATCTATTCGAGAATTCCATGCTCATGGGGCTTGTTTAAGCCCATAAAGTGCTCTCTTTAACTTGTATAATTTCTTTTCTTGTTCATGAATAATAAAACCAGGGGTTGTTGAATATATACCTCTTCTTCAAGAACTCCATTAAGAAATATTGATTTGACATCCATTTGTAAAATTTTTTATTTCATTTGAGCTGCTAGAGAGATAAGTAATCTTACTATCTCTAGTTGAGCAACTGGTGCAAATACTTCTTCATAGTCAATCTCATAGTCAATCTCAATCTCAAATGCCTTGTATTTCTCCACCTCTCCTTTTGCATTTCTTTTTGTTTTGAAGATCCACTTAACACCGATAGCTTTGTGGTCTTCTAGAAGTGTAGTAAGTTCACATGTATTATTTTTGTTAATGGCATATATCTCTTCATTCATAACTTATCGTCATTTTTCATCTCTGTAAGCTTCTTCGAAGGTTAATGGATCATATCCTACAAAAAAACAAAATAAAGAAACTTCATCATTGTTAGTATCAATCCTTCGAGTCACATCATATAGCTTCTGAATTAGTCTTGTCCTTCTTATAATTGGACTTCTTGAATCATGTGACCTAGCTGATCTAGGTGATGATTCCGGCAAAGCCACTTTGGTGCTTGCTTGTATTATATCATCTTCTTCTGAAGCTGCAGCTTTCTTATGATACTCATCACTTTTCCGGTTCCAAATATGTTGTTCATCAAACTCAACATCTCTTGACATTACAACTTTATTTGTGAACGAATTGTAGAGTTTGTAACCACTGGAATTCTCTGAATAACCTAGCAAAATACATTTCTGACTTTTATCCTACAATTTTGTTATCTTTTCTTCTGGTATCTTGGCAAATGCAACACTTCCAAAAATCCTCAAATGTTCAACTCTTGGTTTTTGTAAGCTCCATGCTTCTTCTGGTGTAACATTACCAATTTGCTTTGTCCGAAACTTGTTAAGCAAATAAACTACACAAGCAACAACATCTCCCTAAAATTCTTTAGGAATTTTTCTTTCCTTTAACATGCATCGGACCAGGATAGTCCTATTTTTTCTTTCTGAGATACCATTTTGTTGAGGTGTGTATGGCATAGTGAATTGATATAAAATTCTATTATTTCTATAAAAACTTTCAAATTCATTTGATGTATATTCACCACCCCTATCTATTCTTAAACATTTAATCTTACAACAACTTTGTCTTTCAACCAAATCCTTAAACTCTTTGAATTTACTTAAAACTTCTTTCTTTTCTTTTAACATGTAAACCCAAGTTTTTCTACTATGATCATCAGTGAAGGGTAAGAAAATACCTGCTTCCTCCAAGTGATACTGGATTGATAGGGCCACAAACATTTGAGTGCACCAGATCAAATCGATGCCATGCTCTTTTTGTTTTTCTAACTTTGAAATGCTTTCTTTCTTGTTTACCCATGACACATATTTCACATAATTTTGATGGGCAATCAATTTTTGGCATTTCTGTCATCATATTATACTTCTCTAGAAGTTTCAAAGCCTCAAAATTTAAATGAGTATATCTAAGATGCCAAAGTGTAGAAATATCCTTAATACCAGCTTTAAAATAATTTGATTGATCAAAAATACTCAAATATAGAGAAAACATTCTATTCCTTGCCATTTTCATATGTGATATCAATATTTTATTCTTATCACGAATTGAGAGAGCCATATCTTTCATCTCAATATCATAACCTTTTTCAAGTAATTGTCCGAAGCTTAGAATATTATTTTTTATATCAAGAACATAATAAACATCTAAAATGCATAATTCTTTGCCATTATTAAGTTCAAGGAAAATTTTACCTTTGCCTCTTATTGGTCTTTGAGATAAATCACCAAATGTAATGTTCCCGAAATAACTTGTATCCATTTCTGAAAATAACTCTTTGATGCCACATATGTGATTTAAGGCTCATGTATCTAGATTCCATGTCATAGATTTATTCTCTTTCAAATTATCATAACTCATTAGTAAAACTTGATTTTTATTCTTTTCTTTCTCAACAAAATTTACCTTATCACCTTGATTGTTAGGATTATAATAACATTCATAAGAGTAATATTCATACTTTTGCAAACATAGCATTGTATTTAAGACCTTTTATAATTTCTGCCACGTCCAAGGCCTCGGCCATGTCCTTGGCCATAACCTCGACCCCTTTTGGTAGAATTTTCTCCACCACCTTCATTGTTTAAAGATTCTTGATTGGTATGATTTCTGCCTCCTCTTCCTCTTTGTCCTCGTCCTCTTTCTCTTTGAGAATTTGATTCTCCTTTATTTTCAAGAGTAAGCTTAGCTTGTAGTGCTTGCTCTATAGTTTTGTCTTCTCCTCTTTTTGGAATCCTTTGTTCATGAACTTGAAGGGAACCCATAAGTTCTTCTAAAGATATTTTTTTCAAATTTTTAGATTCTTCAATCGCAACAGCAATAAAATCAAATTTTGGATCTAGAGATCTCAGTATTTTTTCTATTACTCTTTGATCACTTATTTGTTCACCATTTTATCTCATTTGATGAACAATAGAAATAATTTTTGAGAAGTAATTAGAAATAGTTTCAAAAGTACCTTGTTGTAATTTTTTAAACTTGACTCGTAAAACTTGTAAACGAAGTTTCTTTACCTTATCAACACCACCAAATGCTTTTTAAAGTATTTCCCAAGCCTTCTTTGAAGTATTTGCTGGAGCGATGATCTCGAACATTATATCATCAAGCCCTTGGTAAATCGTGAACAAAGCTTTTTTTTCTTTCTTCCTTTTTTCTTTGAGTTGTTTCTTTTCTTCTACATTCATTGCTCCTTCTACTATACTTAGGTTCACCAAATCCATCTTCTACAAACTCCCATACATCTTGGGAGCCTAGAAGAACATTCATTTGGATGCACCATATGTCATAATTTTTTTTTATCAATCTGGGGATCTAGAGTTGGATGGTACTTGAGAAAGATGTCATAGCTTAACCTATGCTCTGATACCAAATGTTGATCTTGATAGGAAGAAGGGATAGAGATATCAAACAGAGGAAGAGTATGACAAGCTTTCTATATTTCTCTAAAAAAAAACTAAATTCAAAAACTTTATCTATTTCATGACCCAACATACGGGGTTTATATAGTTCCCAAAGATACATTACATTAATTGTATTCAAGATGAATTATTTTCTTTCAAGAAATCCTTTTTCTTTTTGATGTAATGAATCTTCCTATTGATACAATGAACCTCTTCGTAACATTTTAACAAGTTTAATTCCAACGTACTTATCATTGCGAGCTGCGAATTATGGGTGAGACAACCCATGTGCGGTGTATGATTTTTTTTTGTTCTTCTTATATGTCCTTCCGGTTGCAAGCGAACAGCTGAATGTTTAATTATTATTACTCCCAGCTGCCACATTTTACTGTTAAAACAGCTAATAGGATTAGATCATCGTACCCCATAGTGTGTCTAGGGAAGATGAACTTGTTAGAAACTTGCACGATGATGATTCATCTGATGTGCGATTGCTGTCCTATCCGCAAGAAAAGCATGCTTGCGGACTATTCTTAGATCATCGTGCATCAAATGTTTGATGCACGACTTAACAGCTCAGGGTCTTGGATCGTATTGGTGTCCAATCTCATTTACGTTAGACTGTAGCATGCTTCATAAAATATATTTCTTTCGTAACATCGAAAAGTAGATTGTCGTAAGCAGATAAGAAGTCAGACACTTGAATTGACAGAAACAAGAGAGTAATTTATTTAGTGATAAGAAATTTATTTAACCTAATATCTCTCTTGTCCAATGAGGTTTCAGGGGTGACAGATGATATTCTTTTATTTTTTTATAAAGATAAGTTACGCAAATAAAACTCGAATTCAGGATCTTACAACGAATCATCAATTTTTTACTAAGTTAGCTGTTACAAAAAGGTCGCAGTGAACTACTCGAGTTTTCTTCAGTGGTAGGACGATGACTGTTGAGAAGACTGAGTCAACTACAAAGAGATAAGCTTCTTGGTAGACAATAATGGTGGGCAGATTAGTGGCTGAGAAGCAAGATAACTAAGCGAAGCTTTCTCTCTCTGTAAATGTTGCCCGAACCAGCCGAGCTGAGAGGTGTTAGTCTTCGTAAGCGGTGTGTGTGTGCGCGTGCTTGCTTCGCGAGATGGCCAAACCGAGCTTTCAGCGTCTGGGAACGTCCATTGACGTACCGAACGTCCAAGCTCTTGCAGCTTCCATCGCAAACCCGGCTGACGTCCCTCCTCGATACGTCAGGCCGGAAGCCAAGGCTGATCCCGTCGTTAGCGACGGCGACAGCGAGCTTCCGGTCATCGATTTCTCCAGGCTCCTCCATCGCCGTTTCTCTCGGGAAGAGTCTGCTAAGCTCCACCATGCCTGTGCAGACTGGGGCTTCTTCCAGGTCAGTCGATCTATGGATCGAAATCGTGTGATCGATAGCTGCAACATAACAATCGTTGATGCTAATTAACAGTTGATAAATCACGGAGTTCCCGATCAAGCGATGGAGAAGATGAAGGCTGATATAGTAGAATTCTTTAAGCTTCCCTTGGAAGAGAAGAAGGCATTTGCGCAGTTGCCGAACAGCTTGGAAGGTTACGGCCAAGCCTTCGTCGTGTCTGACGACCAAAAGCTGGACTGGGCGGACATTCTGACCCTCATAACTCGACCACTGCAGTCGAGGAACATCGATCTCTGGCCCGCTCAACCTCTCACTTTCAGGTTTATCTCGACTACTTGTGCTGTCATCTACTCTGCGGTTTAGCTACGTACGTACGTATATGACGTCCTTTGCTGCTGCTTCATGCTGTCAGAGACTCTCTCTCTTGCTACGCCATGGAGCTGAAGAGCGTGGCAGGAACTTTGCTGGAGGTGATGACGAAGAATCTGGGGGTCGCACCGGAGGAGTTCTCTACTATATTTCAGGACCAAACGCAGGCAGTGAGGATCAACTATTATCCCCCATGTCCAAGAGCCGACGAGGTGTTGGGCCTCTCGCCACACACGGACGGCAGCGGCTTGACGTTGCTCCTACAGGTGAACGACGTTGAAGGACTCCATATCAGGAAGGGGGGGGATTGGTACCCCGTGAAGTCACTCCCCGGCGCTCTCATCGCCAACATCGGTGATATCATCGAGGTCATTAACTCGACTCAAATTAGTCAGAATCAACATATATCAATCATGTCCGATACTAATTCAATTCAAAAATAAATTATGTTTACAGATTACGAGATTCTCTCAATATTTACTAATGTAAAATTATTATTTTGATTTTTTTTCAGTCTGTTCTATAAATATTTTCTAACAAAAACAAAAAACTTTTAGAATAGATATTGAGCAACGGCGTGTACAAAAGCGTTGAGCATCGGGCGATAGTAAATGCCAAGAAAGAGCGCCACTCGATCGCTACTTTCCATGGGCCAAGAAAAGATTCAGTGGTTGGTCCTTTTGCAGAGATCGTGAAGGGGTGCATGCCGAAGTATATGTCGATGAGCTACGGAGAATTTATGAAAACTTATTTCTCCACAAAACTGGAAGGGAGGAGGCTCATAGAAAAACTCAAGCTATAAAAGTCTCTAATGTTAGAAAGTTCATGATGTGTTGATTGAACTTGATAATAAGTATGTTTCGGGATAATATTATATAAGTATCGAATCTTTGTATATTTGACTTAGTGTTTGTTGAGTTATTCGGATTTGTTAATGTATCGTTGCATAAGTAATAAATCTGAATGTACATTATTAGATGTAAATATTTTTTATTTTTTAAATAAATAAATTTATAAATTATTTACTTTTTTCCCAAAGAAAAAAAAAGAACCTAATAATGAAGTATAAGCATAAGAGTGCAAATAATAATAATAATTAGATTATCATCTTCACACTAACGTGAACATACCAAAATAAAAACATCGTCCATCTATCAACCATTGATTTATTATTGGGTCAGGAAGTTGCATCATTGTGATTCCCACATTGATGAGCCCAGTAACTTATATAGTTAAGATCTTATGAGCTTCGTCAATAATCGAAGTCAATACCCTCCTAAAATAATAAAAACTTGATGAGATGAGATCACATTGGTTGCTCAATCAAAAGTCATTCTATTGATGAGCACTTAGTTCATGATGGTCAGATGAGTGGATTAGGATCTTTATAGTTGCAAGGTTCCTCCCTGGGGGCTAGGTCATCTGGGTGTCTTCCGGCAATCGATGATCCTATATGATAAGCCAACTTTAGGAGTTGTCCGGCGTGGCCCCTTCGATACTTAAGTTAGCAAAGGGAAGAAGATAGCCGTGTAAGTTGTATGACTGAATTAGTGTGTAAAGAGTCGCCCCCCAGCGCGAGCTGATGGGTTTCTTTTTATATCTGATCCTTGGGCCTTCTTTTTGGTTGGACTGGGATTATATCATGTTAACCGTTTGATCATTCTGATCTCTGATCTTAATAAGATAGAATGATTATTATCAGTTATTGATGTAGGACGCACTACGGTGTCATTTCGGGGCTAGTTACATGGAGCCTTACTTAGGTGTCAGTCTCTATTTATTTTTTATTCTATGGCTGATGACTTGCCATGAGATAAAATCATCCCTACACCTCTATGGCAGATGATGTTCTATTTATTTTTCACTATGGCTATGGCTATTCACATGATCTTAACCTATCTTAATATAAGTTTAAGCTTAAATATCTGATTTGCAAGACGTGAGGAATTCAAACTCAAGAGAATCATCCTAAGAAGCATTTATTGAGACGTCAGCTGTCGCTCTACCTGTAGGATCATTGTTCACCGCTGATGGCGATGCCAAATTAGTGAGGCATTAGTATGATATGTTCAAAGAAGCACAAATATCAGTTTGATAATGTTCACTAGCACAATGAAGTCCTGCTTGGCCAATTTTGTCTGTCTGCTATGTGGTGGATGTCATTCTGGTGCCATTATTAGGAACTTCTGGAAAAAACAATTTTAACTGTGAAGTGGACTTCTCTTGATGCTTTAACCGTCGCCCATTTCGTGGTCTACTATTTATGGTTGTACCTCTTAAATCAATCAATGTTATCAGACAAATAAGTGCTCTGTTCTTCCACGTTGACACATTTGTGTCGTGATAACTACAACCTGTTGCTCAAACTGTCATGTTTTGCTGCTTGTGTAGATCAATAACGACTGGACTATGACTCGAAGAAACTGCAGAGCTATGTAAAGGAGAAGTCCTTCTTCATCTCATAATGAGTAGCTCTTGCTGTCCCGATCAGCCGATCAGTCCTGCTATCCTTAGCTCCATGGTCACACCAAAAGACATATCTAAGTAATTATTGTTAAAATATATTATTTTATTTTATTAGATAAAATATATCATGAATATGATTCGATTCTAATTATAATTATTTATTAATAAAAAAAGTATATTATAATATGATTCCTTAGAGGAGACACTTGATGGGAGGAAGGAACTATGTACATTTTCTGTATCAAACATCGCAGATAAGATGTCAAACACTTTGGATCAATAGAAATGAGAGAGTCATTTATTTAGTGATAAGAATTTTTATAAAAATAAGTTACGAAAATAAGACTCCAATTCTTACTTTTATTTTTATAATGAATCATCAAATTTTTACTAAGTTAGCTGATACTTAAAAAATATATATATATTAACTAAGTTAGCTGTTACAAAATGGTCGCAGTGAACTACTAGAGTTTTCTTCAATTGTAGGTCGATGACTGTTGAGAAGACTGAGTCAACTACAAAGAGATAAGCCTCTTGGTAGACAGTAAGCGAACCAAGACAACTAAGCGAACCTTCTCTCTCTATAACCAAGACAACTAAGCGAACCTTCTCTCTCTATAAATGTTGTCGAAGCTGCTTCCTGCCTAAACCAGCCGAGCTGAGAGGTGTCAGTCTTCGTAAGCGGTGTGTGCGCGCGCTTGCCTCGCGAGATGGCCAAACCGAGCTTTCAGCGTCTGGGAACGTCCATTGACGTACCGAACGTCCAAGCTCTTGCAGCTTCCATCGCAAACCCGGCTGACGTCCCTCCTCGATACGTCAGGCCGGAAGCCAAGGCTGATCCCGTCGTTAGCGACGGCGACAGCGACCTTCCGGTCATCGATTTCTCCAGGCTCCTCCATCACCGTTTCTCTCGGGAAGAGTCTGCTAAGCTCCACCATGCCTGTGCAGACTGGGGCTTCTTCCAGGTCAGTCGATCTACGGATCGAAATCGTGTGATCGATAACTGCAACATAACAACCGTTGATGCTAATTAACAGTTGATAAATCACGGAGTTCCCGATCAAGCGATGGAGAAGATGAAGGCTGATATAGTAGAATTCTTTAAGCTTCCCTTGGAAGAGAAGAAGGCATTTGCGCAGTTGCCGAACAGCTTGGAAGGTTACGGCCAAGCCTTCGTCATGTCTGACGACCAAAAGCTGGACTGGGCGGACATGCTGTCCCTCATAACTCGACCACTGCACTCGAGGAACATCGATCTCTGGCCCGTTCAACCTCTCACTTTCAGGTTTATCTCGACTTCTTGTGCTATCATCTACTCAGCGGTTCATCTACGTACGTACGTATATGACGTCCTTTGCTGCTGCTTCATGCCGTCAGAGACTCTCTCTCTTGCTACTCCATGGAGCTGAAGAGCGTGGCAGGAACTTTGCTGGAGGTGATGGCGAAGAATCTGGGGGTCGCACCGGAGGAGTTCTCTACTATATTTCAGGACCAAACGCAGGCAGTGAGGTTCAACTATTATCCCCCATGTCCAAGAGCTGACGAGGTGTTGGGCCTCTCGCCACACACGGACGGCACCGGCTTGACGTTACTCCTACAGGTGAACGACGTTGAAGGACTCCATATCAGGAAGGGGGGGAATTGGTTCCCGGTGAAGCCACTCCCCGGCGCTCTCATCGCTAACATCGGTGATATCATCGAGGTCATTAACTCGACTCATCGCTAACATATATCAATCATATGCGACACTAATTCAATTCAAAAATAAATTATGTTTATAGATTACGAGATTCTCTCAATATTTACTAATGTAAAATTATTATTTTGATTTTTTTTTTCAATCTCTTCTTACATATAAATATTTTCTAACAAAAATAAAAGATTTTTGGAATAGATATTGAGCAATGGCGTGTACAAAAGCGTCGAGCATCAGGCGATCATAAACGTCAAAGAAGAGCGCCTCTCGATTGCTACCTTCCATGGACCAAGAAAATATTCGGCAGTGGTTGGTCCTCTTGCAGAGATCGTGAAGGGGTGCAAGCCAAAATATGTGTCGATGAGCTATGGAGAGTTCATAAAAGTTTACTTGTCCACAAAACTGGAAGGGAGGAGGCTCATAGAAAGCCTCAAGCTATAGATGCTTCTAATGAGAGAAAGTTGATGGTGTGTTCCTTGAACTTGATAATAAGTGTGTTTCGGTATCTACTTTATCAAAGCATCAAATAAACATCTTGTATGAATCTTTGTAGGTTTAAAGTGAGTTGGCTTAGTGTTTGTTGTGTTATTCCGATTGGTTAATGTATTGTTGCATAAGTAATAAATCGGAATGTACATTATTTGATGTAATGATTTTTTTTTTTTCTAGATAAGTAGATTCATAAATTATTTACTTTTTTCCCAAAAAAAAATGTTAATAATGAAGTATAAGCATAAGTTGGCTTGCGGCACTTAAACTGAGTGCAATTTGAGTCTACAAAGCAATAATAATAATAATTAGATGATCATCTTCACACAAACGTGAACATACCAAAATAAAAAGGTCGTTCATCTATCAACCATTGATTTATTATTGGGTTACGAAGTTGTATCATTGTGATTCCCACATTGATGAGCCTAGTAACTTACATGGTTAAGATCTTATGAGCTTCGTCAACAGTCCAAATCGATACTCTCCTAAAATGATAAAAACCAAGGAGGAACTTGTTCTAAATATAGTTTTGCTAAAGACAAGACAGTCTACTACGATCGTAATATCCTTGGTTTCATATTAGGTTGTTCTCTTAATTTCTTTAGTAACATCATCTTCCATCAAAACTTGATCTGAGCTTAAATAAAGTTCAACTTGAAAAACACTCTAGCAGAAATAATTATTGATGACTTTGACACTCGTTGAATTTCTTGTTGATAGAGATGACATTGTTATTAATTTATAGAGTCCTCCTACGGTACTCTCTCTCTCTCTCTCTCTCTCTCTTGTGCTCAATCAAGAGAAGTGTGTAATCGATCCATGTTGATGAATGACCAAACCCCCGTTGATGAATGACCAAACCCCCCGTACGATAAGAGATGATCTTTGTCATCGAAGGCAAGAGAAGAGAGAGATTTGTTTCATCCAATATAATAGAAGGATCCATGACAAATATGGATTTTCGAGAGGTCCTCTCTCAAAAGCTTCCCTTGTGTGAGGTGATGGTTTCTCGTAATCATGAATCATAACATGTTAATCTTATCAGCAAACATGAAATAAAATGTGAAGTAAATATTTGAAGGTAAAAATATATTACATTTTAATAGATATTATATTGACAATCAATCATTATTCGACACTTAATCACCATGTAGGGGATATCTAATCACCATATGGAGGTTGGTCTGATGGGAAAGGCCCATATCACCATTCGCTTGTTTGCACCCATTTGATAACAATCCAAGAGAGATCGATTGAGCCTGTCTCCCTCTTGTTGCCCATATGGACAAAATATAAAAGGAGATGTTAGGACAATTAGAGGCTACCCTTTCAATGGACTATGTATAAAAGCTAACCCTTAGCACAACGTCGGAGTCTCTCTTCCTGAAGAAGAAAAAAAAAAAAAAGGGCTCATATTCATTAAATTCTCGACCATTGATTTGAGCATTATAGTGACTAGATCAAAAATTCTCTTTACATTAATCTTCATATAGGTAATGCTCCGAAAGATAGACCCTCTACCTAGGAGTCCCATTGAACTTTTCTATGTCCTTGGTTCAAAACTAAGGGTCCATAATTCTGCACTGCTAACTTAAAAAAAAAAATTATACTATTGCATCATCATTTTCATTTATCTATTTTTGAGGCCATCCACATTATGGGATTTATTATTCATTTTATATTCGTTATTTTTAATTTTTTTTTTATTTTCTCCAATAGAAAGAAAATATTAAAAATTCTCTTATACATATAATCCTCATGATTATCCATCATAAAAGATAAAGAGAATTAGAAAAATGACGGATACGACGGGAAAGGTTTTTCTTTCGGCTAGTCGATACACTATATAAATAGTATTGCATGATCATTTTCTTTCATAGTTGATAAGGAACACTTGGATAAATGTGATCTTCATCTTTAAAAGAAACTATTTTTATGATTTCAATCATAATCTTCAATATGTAAAGGAATAATCTCATCCTCACAAATGATAAGAAATAAATAAATATCGGAATAATTTTAACTGTTGAATTAAAATCAAACGATAAGAACAGTGACTTTGATAACAATATTCTAACATGAAATATAAATAAATAAATAGATATCGCACGTCACATCTAATACACCAAATCGATCCAATAAAAAAAGGGGGCATGTCGGCCCGATACTTGTCAAAGGGCCGAGCCGAAAATACGGCCCAATTCATGAGAGGTAAAAAGATCACTAGGGTCGGATCAGGATCCGATCCTAAATTAGAGCGGGACTTATATATAAGGTCCGACCAAAAACCGATACCGGATCCATCATCGAGATCCGACATCAACCGAGCGCCAGATCGATGACGTCGTCCCCGCTGCACCAAACATCCTCTCTCTCTCTCTCTCTGACTAAATGATTTGCTTGTGCAAATTCATCGTATATCAGAGTCTAACATAGATATCCTTAATCTAGAGGGAGAATATAGTTTCGATCTAGGAACAGTTTTGACTTGAATTCATTGTTTTCTCAAGCAATGAAGATGTTACTTGGATTAAGAGATCAGGGTTGCTGAACATATACACATTTGCTCTGAAAGCTGTCGTTGAAATGTGTGGCATCGGCTCGTTCTCCTTGTGGTTTCGCTTAAGCAGCACGGTCAAACCTTGGAGCAAAACGCAAGGATTTCAACTCTGGCGGACCATCGGGGAGCGGCGACACTGAGCTTATAAACGAGCTGAACGCTTGTCTTCTTCCTGTTCAATTATGTCTTCCCCATGACCTCGATCTGGAGAAATGGGGTTTTGACTTCGATCCGAGACCCCAAACACGCACGACCATGTGTCGAGAGGAGGGATTGGCGGAGAAGCTCTTGGAACCTCGCGTGCTCGGTGGCTCCTTGCGATGAGCTCTCGCTTTGCTCATTAAACACATGAACTTGCAACAACAGCATCTGGTTCTTCTCCTTGCTCTCATAAATCCAGTCTTGAGCAGGTTTTAGATGCTACGGATGCAAGCAAAATTTAGGAAGGGGAGTTCTGGATGCTCCTCAGGCGTTGCTTTGCCACCAATTGTGTGTGCTGCTGTCTTGTAAGTGTTGTTTGGCGTAAAACCAGCGCTGGACGCATGCAAAGGCAAGTGGTCCGAGTTGACCATATCCGCCGTCCCTAACGGCCCCTTCTTCGGGTCCGCCGCCGTGGCGTACACCGTGTACGCGAGCGCTAAGGTGATGACCACCTCCATCACCATGCCTTCCTGCTCGCTCATGCCCGCCACCACGCCATGCGTCGGGAAAGCCTGCGGGCAGAATACGACCTCAGTGACCTCGACAGGTGATCGATGGACACATGGGGTGGTAGAGTATGCAACGTGGTTTACTGATAGGGAAAATAACAATGCTGTGAACTCGTCCCATCACCTGAGCTAAGGAAGCCACCTAAGTAAAGGCATGGGTGACTCATGCTAATCCTTTGCGGCCACTGACAAGAAAATAGCCCATCAGCTCCTGTCCGTCTCTACTCTCGGAAAAGGTCAACAAGGTCCACTTCTCACCTTAGTCTGCTGACATCTTCAACCACAGGTAAGGGAACACCCACACGCATTAAAACCAAGCAGTATTATTCAACACTCACAGAGGAGACCATCCCCTGCTTATTTCAAATAGGCTAAGGGTCCTAGCAAGTATATCATCACAATCATCCTCTGAATGATGCACTCATCGGTTATCGATATCAATGATCCTCAGGCTGGGTAAGGGACACCCTAACTCATCATTGGCCTCGCATCATTGATCGCTCATGTATAAAACATAAACCCTTAAACCAAATAGGGGCAAGCAGGCTCTATATAAACTCTTTTGAACTCTACTAAACCCCATCCACTTACTCTACTGATTTGAGAATTGGAGGGGGTCGATCGAGATATCCCCCCAAAGTCAATCGCTTGTGCAGGACATAGTCGTGTCTAAAGAGCACCATAGAGCAATGCTAAACGCTTTTAGAACGCACCTCGGGATGACCTCGAGCTTCATGAGATGATTGTGGATCAATCGCTAAGAGCTTGCAACACCTCGAGAATCCACCTGCCACGTCGGATGTCCGCTCGGGTCGCCTCTCCCACCCTGGCATGGGTCCGTAGGATGAATATGCTCCTTTGAAACCAAATCAGACTGTGTTGACTTTTAAATCAATAACACTTAAGGCAACAACACTTACCATACCCTCGGTGATGAACTTGAGGAGGAGGCAAGCGATGGTGGAGTCGAGAAGCTAGGCGATCCAAAAGAAGACACTTGTGAGGATGGTGATGGGGTCACCCATGGCTAGCCCGAAAGTGAAAACCAGGTTAAGGTGGCCACCAGAGATGTTGACCATCATGGAAACGCCGACAAAGAGGGACAAGCCATGCGCAAGGGCCACCGCGACCATGCTCGTTAGATCTAGCATTGCACTAGATATCAACTTGTTGAATCTTAGATTTTGATAATGAAATCAATTGATGCGTTTATGGACTTACATACTTTTGAGGTAAGTGACGTAGGAAATACTTCGATCATGAACTTGAATCATCAAAAGATAAATTGTCGAAGTAAGAGATCTAGACATTGTGATGGGAAAAATATCATGTTGAAAATTAGACATCAAGTCAGAAAATTGATCGACATACTGAAGATTAGACTTCATGCTATAAGTTTGGACATCGTACTGGAATGATCGAGTATTGCATCAAAAGATCGAATACCGTTGGAAAGTCGACATGCCAATAGATCGGGTGATATACCAAAAGAAATAATGATATACCAGAGGTTTAGACGAAGTATCAGAATATCAGATGATATGCTTGAATAGCATACAATATGTTGAAAGCTTCATAATTATGTCGAATATATGGTTAGATTGTTAATATCTTGAGCGAGATTTTTTTAGGTCAAATTGAGTTGATATAGGGCTGAAATCATACCAACTTATCAAGGAATCCATTGGGCTTAAACTAGGACTTAATTGGGCCTATTAAAAGGTCAAGTCGGTGACTTAAAGTAGGCTCGGGCAGTGGTAATACTAGGCTCAAGCTGTAGTACTACTTGAGTCAATCGAATTGTTTATGCTTTTTCGATGGTTTCAATACCACCTAGGGCAACAGTAGTATCGCCTAGGCCGATGATAGTACTATCAAAGCCTTAATTTATGGCCCCATCACAATAATAGTATCGTCAGTATCTTAAAATTTCAAGAATTTAAACTTTTAGTTTCAGAAGTCTTTTGGGGTTTATAATATAGTATATAAATATTTTTATTTGATAGAGTACAAATTCTTAAGTATAAAAGTATTATAAACTCTTTCTTTAAAAAATGTTAGAGTATAAATTCTTAAGTTTAGTAGTGATTTTAAGTTGTAAGAGATTGAGAAATCTTATAAAAGAGAGAGTGTAACTTCTAGAAGAAAAAAATACTTTTAATTGATTACTATGTGAAGTGGACTTCTCACGATGCTTTAACACAGTTCTGCAAATAACACAGTTCTGTAAGGTATACTTATGGTTGTACCTCTTAAATCAATCAATGTTATCAGACAGATATGTGCTCTATTAATCCGCATCCACCACCGACACATTTGTGTCGTGATTGTAAGAAATTTTAATGAAGCCAACTTGTGTTTCTAAATCATTGTAATAGGAACACAATAAAACTAATGCGGAAACGAAATAGCGTACCTCCAGCCATTGTCGCCAAGAATTTCTGCAGAGGTTTCTTCTTGAACTTTGGTCCTTCTCGGCTAAGAACTCTCGCTTTAGATGGTGTAGGAAAGACTTTCGCTTCAAAGAGATGATTGAGCCAAGGGACCAAAATCCTCATGTATATATAGATGTTCTCCCATCAATAACATTTATCATCACCAACTCATAACGTTCAAGAATTAATTCAAATTTGTAACGTTTGGACCATAATGAAGAACTTAATGATATTAAATATTTAATTTAATAATAATGATTTCATGCATAAAGAATAAGAAACCGAAATCATTTAAACCATAATAAATGAAGAAATTCATGATAATGAATTATGAATCTTAATAAGAACAGTTACGTTATTATTAAATAAGATATTTAATAATAACCGTTACATTCTCCCACTTGGTCCATACGTTTATCTTAATAATTTGAATTAATCTTTCTCGAACAACTTTCTTAAGAAATAAATAAATGAATCATAGCGATAAATCCTCTAAGAGCGAGTATTATCATCCATGTATCACGATGTATTTAGTTTCTTAATCTTAATATGGTAATATTACTTTATGAATAAACCTTATATTTATTCTTGGTCCAACAACAATATATTTTCTCAAAATAATGTGCACATAAATGAGAAAATTTCACAATATATAAGAGTTTCAATATCATTACAAAGTGGAACTAAGTCCCATTTTCTTTACATGATCCTTGAATTTTAGAGGTGGCATGCCTTTAGTCAAAGGATTAGCAATCATCAATTCAGTGCTAATGTGCTCAATGACCACTTTCTTTTCTTTTACACGTTCTCTTATGGCTAAATACTTAATGTCGATGTGTTTACTTCGACTTCCACTTTTATTGTTTTTAGTCATAAAGACAGCAGCTGAATTGTCACAGAAAATTCTTAATGCCTAGAAATAGAATCCATAATTCTAAGCCCAGAAATAAAACTCTTAAGCCATACACCATGTGAAGTAGCCTCAAAGCAGGAGACAAACTCAGCTTCCATGGTAGAAGTAGCAGTCAAGGTCTGCTTAGCGCTTCTCCAAGAAATAGCTCCACCGGCATCATAAAAATATATCCTGATGTTGATTTACGAGAATCAACACAATCGACGAAGTCTGAATCTGAGTAACCAATCACATCCAGATTGTCTGTATGTCTATACATAAGCATGTAATCTTTGGTTCCTTATAGATACCTCATCACTTTCTCTGCAGCTCTCCAGTGGTCCATACCTGGATTACTCTGATATCGACCTAGCATCCCCACAAATAAATGCAATATCAGATCTAGTACAAACCTGAGCATACATAAGGCTTCCTACGACAGAAGCATATGGGATGTTTTTCATTGATTCCCTTTCAAAATTGTTCTTTGGGCATTGGTTCAAATTGAACCTATCACCTTTCACAATGGGAGCAACACTTGGTGAACAATCCTTCATCTGAAATCTTTCTAAAAGTTTATCAAAATAGGTTTCTTGTGATAGACCTAAAATGCCTCGAGGTCTATCTCTATAGATCTTAATGCCAATGACATAAGATGCTTCACCCATATCCTTCATGTCAAAATTTTTAGAAAGAAATTATTTCACCTCATGCAGCAAATCCTTATCATTGGTTGCAAGCAAAATATCATCTACATATAAAATAAGGAAACATATTTTACTCCCACTAACCTTCTGGTATATGCATTGATCCATGAGATTTTCAACAAATCCGAATGAAGAAATCACTTCATGAAATTTAAAATACCATTGGCGGGAGGCTTGTTTTAAGCCGTATATAGACTTCCTAAGCTTGCAAACCAAGTGCTCACCAACACTAGAGGAGAAACCTTCAGGTTGTTTCATATAAACCTCTTCCTCTAGATCTCCATTAAGAAATGTTGTTTTCACATCCATTTGTTGCAACTCAAGGTCAAAATGAGCAACTAATGCTAAAATAATACACAGAGAATCTTTCTTAGATATAGGAGAAAATGTCTCCGTATAATCGATTCCCTCTTTTTGAGTAAATCCCTTTGCAACAAGTCTTGCCTTGTATCTCTCAATGTTGCCTAACGAATCTTTCTTAGTTTTAAAGACCCATTTGCAACCAATGGCCTTTGCTTCATTAGGCAACTCTACAAGATCCCAGACTCCATTGCTCATCATGGAATTCATCTCTTCTTTCATAGCATCATGCCACAAATTTGACTTTTTGCAACTCATGGCTTGTGAAAATGTTTCAGGATCATTTTTTGCTCCAATATTATAGTCAGATTCTTGTAGATATACAACATAATCACCAGGAATTACTGATCTTTTATTTCTAGTAGATCTTCTTAATGTTGTACCAATGGTTCCTTGAGGAACTTGTGGTTCAACTAGTTGTTCAGAAGCTTGTTGTAATTCCTGAATTGCTTGATCTATTAGAATACTATCAACAACTTGTGGAATTTCAATGATTGGTTGTTTAGCACTAGTTTGTACTTGAGGAGTGCTATGTGTTGAATCTCGGATTTTGATGATGAAGTCAATTGTCATTTGTTATCTAATCTATGTGTTGAGATAAGTGTGCAGGATTAACTACGATGAGATTAAGACAAGCAGCAGGAGTTGCCCCGGAGTCAAGATCATGATCACGTTGGGAGTTCGGGAGTTCGACGGAAGTTCGGACGGTCGTCGGAGGTTCAGAGAGAACAGATCCGAGAAGTCCAGAATCTTGCCAAGCGAAGCTCGTCGGAACTCGCCAAGTGGATCGTCGCAAAGTCCAGGAGTATGCCGGATGTCCGCAGAAGGATCACCGAGGGTTGTCGGATGATCGACGGAAGTTGGCCGGAAACTCGCCGGAAGAAGCGATTGACGCATCGGAGCAAGCTGCAGAAGTTGTCTTAGAGATAATCGTAGTTAGCACGATGATTAAGCAGGAAAATGGGAGGTGAACCCATTAGCTTAATCTTGGGGCAATTGGGCCCCTGAAAAGATTCAAGTGGGTCGAATGGAGTGAACCATTCGGACCCTGATTGCACCAGGAGGTGCAACCGCCCCAGCCAGGAGGTGCAACCGCCTGGGCTGAGGGGTTGAGAGGTGCAACCGCCCCAGCCAGGAGGTGCAACCGCCTGGGCTGAGGGGTTGAGAGGTGCAACCGCCCCAGCCAGGAGGTGCAACCGCCTGGGCTGAGGGGCTGGGAGGTGCAACCGCCCCAGCCAGGAGGTGCAACCGCCAGGGCTGCACGGCTGGGAGGTGCAACCGCTCCAGCCAAGAGGTTGCACCGCCAGAGCTCAAGTTCCGAGCTCTGCCAGGCGATGCAACCACCAAGCTCAGTCTTCGAGCTTTGGCAGAGTGGTGCATCAGCCTGAGCTCAGTCTCGAGCTTTGCAAGGTGATGAATTCACCAAGCTCAGTCTTCGAGCTATGGCAGAATGGTGCATCAGCTTGAGCTCAGTTTGAAGCTCTGCCAAGTGATGCAACCACCGAGCTCAGATTTCGAGCTCTGCCAGGTGATGCAACCACCAAGCTCAGTCTTCGAGCTCTGCCAGGTGATGCAACCATCGAGCTCAGTCTTCGAGCTCTGGCAGAGAAGAAGCAATCGGCAGAGCTCAGTCTTCGAGCTCTGCCAGGCGGTGCCACCTCTCCAGTCGAGAGGTGCAACCGCCTGATCCCAGAAATTCTGGGATTAGATCGATTTGATCGTTTTGAGCTCGAATTTTGAACTGGGTTGGGGCCTATAAATACCCCACCCATTCAGCACTGAAAAGGCACAGACCTATACCAAAATTGTGATCTTTTCTGTGATTCTAAAGAGCTCAAACGTGTTGTAAAGCCTTGAGTCTCCTCCTTCTGTTCTTCAAGTTTTCAACTGTAAAGTGAGGAGAGAAAGGTCTGTAAAGGTTGTCTCCTAAGCCTGTCAAAAGGAGAGAAACTGTAAGAGGGAAGTTTGGCCTTCGCCCATTGAAGGAAGGCAGCTAGTTGACGTCGGCAACCTCACCGGTAGAGGAAGCCAAAAGTGGAGTAGGTCAAGGCTGACCGAACCACTATAAATCTCTGGTTTGCATTTAATTTCGAGCACTTTATCATTACTGCAAACCTCCCTCATCACTACTGCTCTCTGCGCTTTCACGAACAAGTTCTAAGTGCTGTTCTTCCAAATCTGGATTCAGACGTAAACTCGTATTTTCGTACATTACAGTTTACGTTTACGTTTGATTCTGCAGAACTGTTTTCTGCGCTTTTACGAACGAGCTTCCTTGCAGTTTACGCTTGCATTTTAATCCTATTAATAACTGCAATCTGTCCTCTACGATTTTACGAACGAGTTTCAACATTTAGACGTAAAACTGCATTCGGACGTAAATCGGCTTTCTTCGCTCAATCATCAGATTTCAGTTTACGTTTACGTCTTGATTTCAACTGCATACTGCCTTCTGCGAATATACAAACGAGTTTCAAATTTAGACGTAAATCTGCGTCTAGACGTAAAACTGCGTTTAGACGTAAAACTGCGTTTAGACGTAAATCTGCGTTTAGACGTAAAACTACGTTTAGACGTAAAACTGCGTTTAGACGTAAATCTGCGTTTAGACGTAAAACTGCGTTTAGACGTAAAACTGCGTTTAGACGTAAAACTGAGTTTAGACGTAAATCTGCACTTAGACGCAATCTGCGCTTAGACGCAAAACTGCGCTTAGACGCAATCTGCGCTTAGACGCAAACTGCACTTAGATACAAACTGAGAATTTGCTTTTGCATCATAATCGTTTTTGAACGAACGCAGCTTTTTGTTTTTAAATTATTATAAGATTTCCGCTGCACTAATTCACCCCCCCCCCCTCTTAGTGCTCTTGATCCTAACAATTGGTATCAGAGCTCGGTTAACTCTCTAAAGGATTAAAACCCAAGAGAGATGGCATACGCCGGAAACCAAGAGGGGCATTCAATTACACGTCCACCCATGTTCAGTGGAACGGACTACACTTACTGGAAGACCCGAATGAGGATCTTTCTTATTTCTATGGATTTAGAACTGTGGAACCTTGTTGAAAATGGATTTTCAAAACCTTCTCTTCCAATGATCGATTGGAACGATTTGGAGAAGAAGACTTTCGCTCTTAATGCAAAGGCTATGAATGCCTTATTTTGCGCTCTTGATAAAAACGAGTTTAATCGCGTTTCAACGTGCGAAACTGCTTTTGATATTTGGCACACACTTGAAGTGACCCACGAGGGCACAAGTAGAGTGAAAGAGTCAAAAATCAATCTGTTGCTGCATTCTTTTGAACTTTTTCGAATGAAACCGAGTGAAACCATTGGCGACATGTTCACCCGTTTCACGGATGTCGTCAACGGTTTAAAAGGTCTCGGAAAGAGCTTTTCGGATTTTGAGCTTGTTAATAAGATACTAAGATCCCTTCCTAAGAGTTGGGATCCTAAAGTCACCGCCATTCAAGAGGCAAAAGATCTGCAAAATTTCCCTCTTGAAGAACTAATCGGGTCATTAATGACCTACGAAATGACCTGCAAAGCTCATGAAGAGCAGGAAGACATCCTTCCAAAGAACAGGAAGGATATGGCACTTAAGACTTCTGAATGCCACTTGAGAGAAAACTCAAGTGATGAGGATTGTGACGATGACTTGGCACTTTTGACAAGAAAGTTTAAAAAATTCTTCAAAAGAAACAAGTTTAAAAATGATGTGAAAAATAAACTTGAACCTAAGAAGGACCAGGTGATCTGCTATGAATGTAAAAAGCCGGGACATTACAAAAGTGATTGTCCCCAAGTCAAGAAAAGAACAACAAAGAAGAAGGCGCTCCAAGCAACATGGGATGATTCGAGCGCATCCGAGGAAGAAGAATCCAACACCGAGCAAGTTGCTCATTACGCCTTTATGGCCATCGAAGGGGAGGTAACGGATTTATTAGATGCTGATTTATCTTTCGATGAATTACTGAATGCCTTCCATGATTTATTTGATGAATGCAAAGTTATAAATAAGAAATACAAGTTGCTAAAAAAGCTACATGATAATCTTACTTGTGAGTTTGATAAGTTAAAAGTCGAACATCATGATAGTTTAAACTCATGTATCAAATGTCATGATTTAGAAACTATACAAAAAGAAAACTTGCTGCTTAAGGACACCTTGAAGAAATTCGAGGTTGGTAGCAAGTCATTAAACATGATCCTTACAAACAAGGGTCATGCTCCCAAAAGAAGTGGGATTGGATTTGTGAGGAGTCCTCACCAAAATCCAACTACCTTTGTAAAAGGCCCCATCTTACACGTTCAACACCAAACCAAGTGCAACTTTTGTTGCAAATCTGGACACAAGACACATTGTTGTCCATTCAAGAAAATAAGTCCAAACAAATTAATTTGGGTTCCTAAAGGAACCATGATAAACTCTATGCAACATGATAGAAAATGTAGATCTATTTATGAGGCACCCAAAAGCAAATGGGTACCTAAACGTCATCCTTTCTTGTAGAAAACTAAACAATTGCAAGCTAGGAGCAAGAAATGGTACCTTGATAGTGGATGCTCAAGGCATATGACCGGAGATCCATCTCAATTCTCTAAGCTCTCTAGCATAGACGAAGGATATGTCACCTTCGGAGACAACAACAAGGGTAAAATCATTGGCAAAGGAACCATTGGTAACAAATCCAACCTCTCTATTGAAGATGTTTTACTAGTTGATGGTTTAAAACATAACCTCTTGAGCATTAGTCAATTATGTGATAAAGGATATACTATAAGATTTGAATCTAATGCCTGCATCATTGAAAAACCACACAAAAATATATCTATGATTGCATTAAAACAAAACAACGTATACACTATTGACATCAATGACTTATGTGATGAAATGTGCTTTGCCGTTATGAATGAGGATGCTTGGCTATGGCATAGAAGATTAGGTCATGCTAGCATGAAACTAATCAATCAAGTATCATCTAGAGAACTTGTAAGAGGAATTCCTCATATCAAGTTCATCAAAGATAATGTATGTGATGCTTGCCAATTAGGTAAGCAAATTAGGGGTAGCTTCAAAGCTAAGAATCAAATAAGCACCTCTAGGCCCTTACAATTGATCCATATGGACTTGTTCGGACCAATCTCTACATCGAGTCTAGGAGGTAGCAAATACGCCTTTGTCATTATTGATGACTACAGCAGATATACATGGACCTACTTCTTAAAACAAAAAAATGAATGCTTTAGACATTTTACCAAGTTTTGTAAACTTGTTCAAAATGAGAAGGAATCTATGATTTCGTCAATTAGAAGTGATCACGGTGGAGAATTTCAAAACCATGACTTCCAAGAATTCTGTGAACTCAACGGATACAATCATAACTTCTTTACTCCAAGAAATCCTCAACAAAATGGGGTAGTAGAAAGAAAAAATCGAAATTTGCAAGAAATGGCTAGAACCATGTTGAATGAACATAGCCTACCCAAATATTTTTGGGCCGAAGCTGTAAACACTGCATGTTATATTTTAAATAGAGTCCTAGTAAGACCCTTACTCACCAAAACTCCTTATGAGCTATGGAATAACAAAAAACCCAATGTCTCATATTTTAAAGTCTTTGGGTGTAAGTGTTTTATCTTGAATGAAAAGGATAACTTAGGAAAATTCGATGCTAAATCTGATGAAGGAATTTTTCTTGGTTATTCTTCGGTTTCTAAAGCTTTTCGCATCTTCAATAAAAGAACCTTAATTATTGAAGAATCCATCCATGTTGTTTTCAATGAGATTTCAGAAATTAAGAAAAATGATCTTGATGATGATATTAATTTTGATTCCTTAAATTTAAACGAAACCCCGTCTCCAACTAGCAACTTGGTTGCATCTACTTCCAAAACATCCTTACCCAAGGATTGGAAGTATATAGATGCTCATCCTAAGGAACTAATCCTAGGAGACACATCAAAGGGGGTTCAAACACGATCTTCTTTTAAAAACTTTTGTGCCAACGCCGCTTTTCTCTCCCAAATTGAACCCAAATGTGTTGATGAAGCCATGAAAGATGATTCATGGATTTTCGCAATGCAAGATGAATTAAATCAATTTGAGAGAAATGAGGTGTGGACGCTTGTTCCTAGGCCAAATGACCATTTAGTAATTGGTACTAAATGGGTCTTTAGAAACAAGCAAGATGAAAATGGTATCGTGGTTAGAAACAAGGCTAGATTAGTGGCCAAAGGTTTCAACCAAGAAGAAGGTATCGATTACGAAGAAACCTTCGCACCTGTGGCTCGATTGGAAGCCATAAGGATGCTCCTTGCCTATGCTAGTTGCAATAATTTTAAATTATTTCAAATGGATGTTAAAAGCGCTTTTCTAAATGGTTTCATTTCCGAAGAAGTTTATGTTGAACAACCTCCTGGATTTGAAAATAATGGCTACCCTAATCATGTGTTTAGATTAACTAAAGCTCTCTATGGTTTAAAGCAAGCCCCAAGGGCTTGGTATGAGAGACTTAGCTCTTTTCTCATTGAAAATAATTTCGTAAAAGGCAAGGTTGATACTACATTGTTTATCAAGAATTTTGAAAATGATTTTCTCATTGTTCAGATTTATGTTGATGACATTATCTTTGGCTCTACAAATGAATCTCTTTGTGAATCCTTTTCGAAAACTATGAGTCATGAATTCGAAATGAGTCTAATGGGAGAGTTAACATTCTTCTTAGGCCTACAAATCAAACAACTAAGCAATGGCATCTTTATTAGTCAAACCAAATATGCTGTAAGTGTGCTAAAGAAGTTCAAAATGAATAATTCAAAAGCCATTGACACTCCTATGAGCACCTCCACTAAGTTAGAAATTGATGAGAATGGAGAAAGCTTCGATCAAAAAACCTATAGGGGTATGATAGGAAGTTTACTTTACCTCACTGCCACCAGACCAGACATTATGTTCAGTGTAGGACTCTGTGCTAGATTTCAATCAGACCCTAAGATATCTCATCTCAAAGCTGTCAAAAGAATACTCAGATATCTTAATGGAACTACCAATCTAGGATTATGGTACCCAAAAACAGAAAATTTTGAATTAACAGCCTATGCTGATGCGGACTTCGCTGGCTGTAAACTAGACAGAAAAAGCACATCAGGATCATGTCAATTTTTAGGACATGCCCTTGTATCCTGGTCATCTAAGAAACAAAACTCGGTTGCCCTATCAACAACCGAAGCTGAATACATTGCAGCAAGTGCATGCTGTGCACAAGTTGTATGGATGAAAAACACTTTAGAAGATTACAAAGTGATTCTTAAAGATATTCCCATTAAATGTGATAACACGAGTGCAATATGCTTAACTAAAAATCCTATACAACACTCAAGAACAAAACACATTGATATTAGACATCACTTTATACGTGATCATGTCACTAATCATGACGTGACCATAGAGTTTATTGATACCAAACATCAACTGGCTGATATCTTCACAAAACCCCTATGTGAAGAACAATTTAATTACATAAGAAGAGAATTAGGTATGTTGATGTGTCCAAATACTTAAACTAGTTAAAATTATTCTTCGGATGTTATTACATGCCTTGACAACGCTTGATCAAACAACATGTTGCAAATATTTTTTACCAAATGCATGTAAAAAGTTCATTTTTCGGGTTGTATGCTAAAAATGGGATGTTCCCGTACTCTCTTATGAAAACTCCTTGGAAAATGACTTTCCTCCGTCAAGCAAAAACAATAAAGTGATATATGTGTCATGACTTCCTTTATTTGCTTGATAATGCTATCATGCTTTTTGTTGATGACAAAGGGGGAGAAAAATATGAATTGATAAACACTATGTCATAGCTGAACTGTCATAATTATATCTATGTCATAGTTGCAAATACTTGAGTGATGCTATAAACAATGTTATGCCATCCTTGCATCACCATGAGATATGTGGAGAAAAATATGAATTGATATACACTATGTCATAGCTGAACTGCAATAATCATATCTATGTCATAGTTGTAAATACTTAAGTGATGCTATAAACAATGTTATGCCATCCTTGCATCACCAAGAGATATGTGAACATGTACTATAGTTTGCATCATATCCTGATATGATATTGTGAAGAAAATGCAAACTTACTAGAAAAATCTCAAATGTAAGCATCATGTAAATAGTCCTTCGTAGCTTTATATGATTGCATGATGATTGGTTACAAACACTATCATACAAACTTGTTGATGTATGTCATGTCTTGACATAATTCTTGAAGAGATACATCATGATAGGCATCATGATGGGAGCATTGATAAGTTTAACTGATCTAACTTATCAATGCGTCACTTGAATTCTTAGGTCTTGAATTCAAGGTTGACTTATCTCAACTATGGCATATAGATAGGGGGAGTTAAGGATAACTCCTTTATCAATTGATTGTCATCATCAAAAAGGGGGAGATTGTTGAATCTCGGATTTTGATGATGAAGTCAATTGTCATTTGTTATCTAATCTATGTGTTGAGATAAGTGTGCAGGATTAACTACGATGAGATTAAGACAAGCAGCAGGAGTTGCCCCGGAGTCAAGATCATGATCACGTTGGGAGTTCGGGAGTTCGACGGAAGTTCGGACGGTCGTCGGAGGTTCAGAGAGAACAGATCCGAGAAGTCCAGAATCTTGCCAAGCGAAGCTCGTCGGAACTCGCCAAGTGGATCGTCGCAAAGTCCAGGAGTATGCCGGATGTCCGCAGAAGGATCACCGAGGGTTGTCGGATGATCGACGGAAGTTGGCCGGAAACTCGCCGGAAGAAGCGATTGACGCATCGGAGCAAGCTGCAGAAGTTGTCTTAGAGATAATCGTAGTTAGCACGATGATTAAGCAGGAAAATGGGAGGTGAACCCATTAGCTTAATCTTGGGGCAATTGGGCCCCTGAAAAGATTCAAGTGGGTCGAATGGAGTGAACCATTCGGACCCTGATTGCACCAGGAGGTGCAACCGCCCCAGCCAGGAGGTGCAACCGCCTGGGCTGAGGGGTTGAGAGGTGCAACCGCCCCAGCCAGGAGGTGCAACCGCCTGGGCTGAGGGGTTGAGAGGTGCAACCGCCCCAGCCAGGAGGTGCAACCGCCTGGGCTGAGGGGCTGGGAGGTGCAACCGCCCCAGCCAGGAGGTGCAACCGCCAGGGCTGCACGGCTGGGAGGTGCAACCGCTCCAGCCAAGAGGTTGCACCGCCAGAGCTCAAGTTCCGAGCTCTGCCAGGCGATGCAACCACCAAGCTCAGTCTTCGAGCTTTGGCAGAGTGGTGCATCAGCCTGAGCTCAGTCTCGAGCTTTGCAAGGTGATGAATTCACCAAGCTCAGTCTTCGAGCTATGGCAGAATGGTGCATCAGCTTGAGCTCAGTTTGAAGCTCTGCCAAGTGATGCAACCACCGAGCTCAGATTTCGAGCTCTGCCAGGTGATGCAACCACCAAGCTCAGTCTTCGAGCTCTGCCAGGTGATGCAACCATCGAGCTCAGTCTTCGAGCTCTGGCAGAGAAGAAGCAATCGGCAGAGCTCAGTCTTCGAGCTCTGCCAGGCGGTGCCACCTCTCCAGTCGAGAGGTGCAACCGCCTGATCCCAGAAATTCTGGGATTAGATCGATTTGATCGTTTTGAGCTCGAATTTTGAACTGGGTTGGGGCCTATAAATACCCCACCCATTCAGCACTGAAAAGGCACAGACCTATACCAAAATTGTGATCTTTTCTGTGATTCTAAAGAGCTCAAACGTGTTGTAAAGCCTTGAGTCTCCTCCTTCTGTTCTTCAAGTTTTCAACTGTAAAGTGAGGAGAGAAAGGTCTGTAAAGGTTGTCTCCTAAGCCTGTCAAAAGGAGAGAAACTGTAAGAGGGAAGTTTGGCCTTCGCCCATTGAAGGAAGGCAGCTAGTTGACGTCGGCAACCTCACCGGTAGAGGAAGCCAAAAGTGGAGTAGGTCAAGGCTGACCGAACCACTATAAATCTCTGGTTTGCGTTTAATTTCGAGCACTTTATCATTACTGCAAACCTCCCTCATCACTACTGCTCTCTGCGCTTTCACGAACAAGTTCTAAGTGCTGTTCTTCCAAATCTGGATTCAGACGTAAACTCGTATTTTCGTACATTACAGTTTACGTTTACGTTTGATTCTGCAGAACTGTTTTCTGCGCTTTTACGAACGAGCTTCCTTGCAGTTTACGCTTGCATTTTAATCCTATTAATAACTGCAATCTGTCCTCTACGATTTTACGAACGAGTTTCAACATTTAGACGTAAAACTGCATTCGGACGTAAATCGGCTTTCTTCGCTCAATCATCAGATTTCAGTTTACGTTTACGTCTTGATTTCAACTGCATACTGCCTTCTGCGAATATACAAACGAGTTTCAAAGTTTAGACGTAAATCTGCGTCTAGACGTAAAACTGCGTTTAGACGTAAAACTGCGTTTAGACGTAAATCTGCGTTTAGACGTAAAACTACGTTTAGACGTAAAACTGCGTTTAGACGTAAATCTGCGTTTAGACGTAAAACTGCGTTTAGACGTAAAACTGCGTTTAGACGTAAAACTGAGTTTAGACGTAAATCTGCACTTAGACGCAATCTGCGCTTAGACGCAAAACTGCGCTTAGACGCAATCTGCGCTTAGACGCAAACTGCACTTAGATACAAACTGAGAATTTGCTTTTGCATCATAATCGTTTTTGAACGAACGCAGCTTTTTGTTTTTAAATTATTATAAGATTTCCGCTGCACTAATTCACCCCCCCCCCTCTTAGTGCTCTTGATCCTAACACTATGAACTATAACCAATCTATCATTTGATGTGGAAGGTTGAGATTCTATATGATCATGTGCGGAAACTATGTTCCTGAAATGATCACTCCCACTAATCACATCATCCTCAAGAAATTTAGCGTTTCTTGATTCCACAATCCTAGTTGTGTGAGATGGACAATAGAACCTATAACCTTTGGACTTTTCGACATATCCAATGAAATACCCACTAATAGTCCTCGGGTCCAGTTTCTTCTCTTGTGGATTATATATCCTGACTTCAGATAGACATCCCCAAACGCGCATATGTCACAAACTCGGTTTCCAACCTTTCTATAGTTCAAATGGTGTCTTTTGGGCAGTCTTTGTTGGAACTCGGTTTAATATATACACAGCCGTTTTTAATGCTTCAGTCCACAAGAACTTAGGAAGATTGGAGTTGCTAAGTATACTCCGCACCATGTCCAATAATGTTCGGTTTCTTCTTTCTACAACACCATTCTGGTCTGGAGAACCAGGCATAGTGTATTGGGCAATAATCCCATGTTCTTGAAGAAACTTAGCAAAAGGACCAAGTGCTTGTCCATTTTCAGTATATCTACCATAATATTCTCCACCCCTATCTGATCTCACAATTTTAATTTGCTTACCACATTGGTTCTCAACTTCAGCCTTAAAGACTTTGAAGGCATCCAATGCTTCATTTTTATTATGAAGCAAATATATATACATATATCGTGAGTAATCATCTATAAAGGAGATGAAGTATTTCTGACCATGTATGTCCATGTCTGGACAACATATATCAGTATGAATTATTTCTAATGAGTCTGAACTCCTATTAGCACCCCTTTTGGACTTATTGGTTTGTTTTCCTTTAATACAGTCCACACAAGTCTTAAAATTAGTAAAATCAAGAGTACTAAGTACCCCATCTTTAACTAATCTTTTAATTCTCTCTATGGAGATATGTCCTAATCTCCGATGCCATAATATAGAGGAGTCCTTATTAATATTACACCTCTTAATGCCAGCGTGAACATGCATTGAACCTTGAGTATTATCATTTTGTAATAAAATACGGTAAAGACCGTCAAACAAAATACCATTCCCAACACAATCAGATTTATATAATAAACGAAATGATGTGTCTTTAAAATTAAAGGAATATCCAAATGGTACGAGTCTGGAAACAGAAATTAAGTTTCGTGAGAAACTTGGTACATAAAAGGTTCTTTCCAATTTTAAAACAAAACCACTACTTAAAGTTAAAATGCATGTTCCAATTGCTTCCACATGTGAGCCCACCTTATTTCCTGATAAGATGCTTTGCTCACTTCCCACTGGCTTCCTTAGGTTTTGCATACCCTACAAAGAGTTTGCAATATGGATTGTTGATCCAGAGTCAATCCACCAGGTGTTAATATTAGCATTAACCATATTAGATTCATAACATACATATGAGGTTGGTTTACCTTTCTTTTCAAGCCATTGTTGGAATTTCGTACATTCCTTCTTCATGTGTCCCTTTCTTTTACAAAAGAAACACCTTGCTTCTTTCTTGATATCAGCTTGGGGTGGTATTTTACCTTTTCCCTACTGATAAGCTTTTTGATTGGCTTGATGTTTGTCAGTTTTGTTCTTCCCTCGAGTGGTTACCATCAATGCACTCTCACCCAATTCCATTACTAGCCTCTCTTCTTCTTGAACACACATGGTCATTAATTTATTAATTGACCATTTGTCCTTATGTGTATTGTATGAAATTTTAAAAGGGCTATATTGAGGTGGAAGGGTGTTCAGAATATAGTGCACCAGGAAGGATTCTGACATATTAACCTCAAGTTTCTTAAGTTGAGCCGTAATATCTCGAAATTGCATTATGTGCTCACGCACACCCTTTATGTTGGTGAGTCTAAGGGATGAAAATTTCATTATAAGGGTGCTTGCTAGTGCCTTATCCGAAGTGATGAATTATTCATCGATAGGCTTTAGCAAGTCTCGGACATTTTCATGCTGGTCAACAGAACCACGTATGCCAGCAGTTATCTTAGTTTTGATAAACATCACGCTGAGCCGATTGGATCGCTCTCATCGCTCATATAACGCGATCTCAGTTAGAGTGCTGGTATTAGTGACTACAGGTGGTTCGTCTTTTTTAATAGCATAATCAATATCCATCCACCCTAAATGGAGGAGAACTCTCTCCTTCCATATCTTATAGTTATCACCACTAAGTTCGGGAATATCACATCGAATATCAGAGAAATTAACAGTTTGAGAAACTGCATAAAATCAAACATGATTATGTCAAAATTTGAAGCTTAATAGACTAAATTACATGTTTTACCAATGTGAAACATGTCAAAAATATGAATCTCGTGACATAAAAATTGCCTGTGAGCTAAATTCTTAATTCAAATATATTTATATGGTCTTTATGATAAAACTATCAAATTATATTCCAATTCATAATCCCTGTGGGTAAATTATGAAAATAATCTAATATTTTATCCTGATTAATTATATTAAATATAATAAAAGATCCTATGGGATAACAATTATTATACGAAATATAATCAATCACAATATGATGTCTAATTACTTATGTGATCCTTATTTTAACTTTATATATAATTTTAATTAATTAAGGATGCTGTGCCTAATTCTTAATTAATTAAGATTATATGGATCACTAGACATTTTAAACATAAAAAATTTGCTCATAAACAGAATTTAATATAACTAAATATGCATACATAATATGAGCATTTTACCGACTAAAAATGTTGAAAATGATATTTCCTCATGATTTTCAACAAAATATATCAACTAAGTTTCCAAGAAGAAATCAAAATCAAATCATTTTCATGGCATAAAAATGAAAACTTTTTCATATCAAGGCAGAGGTCATTCGGCTCTGATACCAAATGGAAGAAATTTTAATGAAGCCAACTTGTGTTTCTAAATCATTGTAATAGAAACACACTAAAACTAATGCGGAAACGAAATAGCATACCTTCAGCGATTGTCGCCAAGAATTTCTGCAGAGGTTTCTTCTTGAACTTTGGTTCTTCTCGGCTCAGAACTCTCGCTTTAGATGGTGTAGGAAAGCCTTTCGCTTCAAAAAGATGATTGAGCCAAGGGACCAAAATCCTCATGTATATATAGATGTTCTCCCATCAAGAACATTTATCATCACCAACTCATAACGTTCAAGAATTAATTCAAATTTGTAACGTTTGAACCATAATGAAGAACTTAATGATATTAAATATTTAATTTAATAATAACGGTTTCATGCATAAAGAATAAGAAACCGAAATCATTAAAACCATAATAAATGAAGAAATTCTGAATTAAGAATCTGTTACATTATTATTAAATAAGATATTTAATAATAACCGTTACAGTGATAACTACAATCGATTGCTGAAACTGTCTGCTTGTGTAGATCAATAACGACTGGACTATGACTCGAAGAAACTGCAGAGCTATGTGAAGGAGAAATCCTTCTTGATCTCAGAAAGAGGAGCTCTTGCTGACTGGATCAGTCCTGCTATCCTTAGCTCCATGGTTGCGCTAAAAGACCCATCTAAGTAATTGTGTGTCCTGATCTGACATCACTCGTCCTTGTTGCCTTCTCCTTCCCTTCCCCTTCACATCTTTTCAATGAGACACAGTCGATTTGCAGTATAAACAGATGAATGTGTAATTATTATTACTCCCAGCTGCAACCTTTTACTGTTAAAATAGCTACTAGGGTTAGATCATCATACACCATTAGTATGTCTAGGGAACATGAACTTGTTGGAACATTGCATGATGTGATTGCTGTACTATCCGCAAGAAAAGCATGCGTGTAGACTATTCTTAGATCATCGTGCATCAAAGGTTGGATGCACGACTAAATAACTCAGGGTCTCGGATCGCATCGATGTCCAATCTCATTCATGTTAGTTTGTCTTATATGATTTAAAATATAGACACATAATTCTTACAAAGATTATCCATTTATATGGTGAGATAAAAATATATTTCTTCATGGCATGGAATGCTTGATCAATAATTTGGTGCGTTTTCTGTAGCAAGCGTCGGGTAAATATTTAATAATAATAATAATTTTATTTGACCAAGTATCTCTCTTGGCCAATTTCCTTTGTTGCACGATACATCTCAGAACCATCGATTCAACACATCCACCAATCCAAGGTCCGAGTACTGTGACAGCAATAGCATATATACATAATACGGAGAGAAGATATGGGAGTGTTGTCAACCACTAAGTGCAAATTTCTAAAGTAAGTGGGAAACAACACGAATACGATAAAACTTATACAACCATAAAATATTCCTGTAGAAGGCAACTATGTTCCTGTAGAAGGCAGCAGAAAGAAATTTCTTACGCAAGGAGACTGTCTTAATATTTTGATACGTTGTCATCAGCTGATGTGACAGAGTTATGGCCTATAATATTGGTTGGATCAGTACATTTCTAAGTAGCCATGCAGCGGAAAGACAATGTCTCATTTTCCACTCATCCCTTTGTAGTTTGATGTATGCTATTGGTACAAAAAGTTGACAGCAAATTACTACAATTTTAAAGTACATTGTAAACTCAAAGTCTCACTGGCGACTCTATCTGCATAAGCTACTGTTACAAAAAGGTCACAGCCAACTACTACAGTTGTCTTCAGGGGTTGGACGATGGCTGATGAGAAGACTGAATCCACTACAAATTGATGGCTGATGGTACTACCGTCAGAACTTTGATTTGTGGCCCATTAGTAGTACTGTTAATATTCTAAAATTTTAAAAAATTAAACTTTTAATTCTATTCTCGAAGTCTTTTAAGATTTATAAATATTTCACTTATACTTACTTCATAGAGTACAAATTCTTTAAGTATAAAATGATTGTAAACTCTTTTTTTTTAAATATTTATCTTTTTTTTTTTTAAGTTTAGAAGTGATTCTAAGTATTTTAAGAAGAGAAAAGCTATAAGAATAGTTAATCTTTACTCGTTAGAAAGAATATCGGTAATGAAAATCGATAACGTCGAAAGTAAAGAAATCGAAAACAAATATAGATCGGGAAGACTGAACAACTGTAAATCAATTTGCATCCCTTCTTTTGCCTCGCATGCAGTGTATGATTTTTCTTTGCTCTTCTTATATGTCCTTCTTCTGGTTGCAATCGAACAGCTGATTGTTTAATCATTATTACTCCCAGCTGCTACCTTTTACTGTTAATATAGCTAATAGGATTAGATCATCGTACACCATAGTGTGTCTGGGGTAGGGAAGATGAACTTGTTGGAATCTTGCACGATGATGATTTATGTGGTGTGTGATTGCTGTCCTATCCGCAAGAAAAGCATGTTTGCATCCAAGATTGGATGCACGACTTAACAGCTCAAGTTCTTGGAACGCACTGTTGTCCAATCTCATTTTTGTTAGTCTGTCTTATATGATTTAAAATCTAGACATACAATTCACACGAAGATTATCCATTCATATGATGATATAAAATATATTTCTTTTAACACGGAATGCTTATCAATAACTAGCTGCATATTCTGTAGCAAGCGTCACCGACAAGAAGCCAGACACTCGAATTGATAGAAATGAGAGAGGAATTTATTTAATGATAAGAATTTTATTTGACCTACTATCTCTCTTGTCCAATGATATTTCTGGGGTGACGCATGATGTCTTTTTTTTTCTATTTTTTAATGTAAGTGAAGAAGATGAAAGTTTAATGCAGGATGAATTCTTGAGCGTCCAATTTCCTTTGTTGCACGTTACATCTCAGAACCATCGATTCAACACATCCACTGTCTCAATATTTTGATACGTTGTCATCAGCTGATGTAGCAGAGTCATTGTCACATCTCGAATTTATAAAAATAATAATAAATCTGTAATTTATTATCCATAATTTACATAATATACTCTCTCATTTTCTTTTCATTCTTATTCGTTTTGAATTCAAATCATTATCTTTACAATAGTAAATATTCTATTAGCTAAAAAATTGACATCTTCTTCTTAGGGTCACAAGTCAATTCCACCCAAGTTTCAAATCAATTACACAATAGTAGATTATTCTGAAAATAAATATAAAATAAATATATATCAACAACCACATATGGTAGGAACCTCAGAAAAATTATAAAAATAATCTTCAATATTCATGAAAAAAAATATATATAAATAATTAAATATGAAAATATATCTATTCATCATAAAACTTATGCATTAGAAAAATGATGATAATTTCTTACATAATAAACAAAATCATGCATCAGCCACATACAACAAATACATAATAACAAAGGCGTACATCACCCAATGGTGCACTCTCCCAACAGTGGATGGTGAGACATATTCCACGGGATATATTCCTCCCGAAAGCGGATGAAGATAATCCATATCGCACTCCCAATAACGGATGGAGTGGTATCCCTAACCCGCCCAAGTGGGGACACATTCCTCCCAACAGCGAATGTAGGAACCGTCTAACCATCATGTCTGACGGCTCGCTAATCCCACACACTTGGATCAATAGAAATGAGAGAGACATTTATTTAGTGATAAGAATTTTTATAAAGATAAGTTACAAAAATAAGACTCCAATTCTTACTTTTATTTTTTATAATGAATCATCAAATTTTTACTAAGTTAGCTGATACTTTTAAAAGAAATTTTTTTCCTAAGTTAGCTGTTACAAAAAGGTCGCAGTGAACTACTAGAGTTTTCTTCGGTGGTAGGACGATGGCTGATGAGAAGACTGAGTCAACTACAAAGAGATAAGCTTCTTGGTAAGCTTATTGGTAGACAGTAATGGTGGGCAGATTAGTGGCTGAGAAGCAAGACAACTAAGCGAACCTTCTCTCTCTATAATTGTTGTCGAAGCTGCTACTTGCCCAAACCAGCCGAGCTGAGAGGTGTCAGTCTTCGTAAGCGGTGTCTGTGCGCGCTTGCTTGCTTCGCGAGATGGCCAAACCGAGCTTTCAGCGTCTGGGAACGTCCATTGACGTACCGAACGTCCAAGCTCTTGCAGCTTCCATCGCAAACCCGGCTGACGTCCCTCCTCGATACGTCAGGCCGGAAGCCAAGGCTGTTCCCGTCGTTAGCGACGGCCACAGCGAGCTTCCGGTCATCGATTTCTCCAGGCTCCTCCATCACCGTTTCTCTCGGGAAGAGTCTGCTAAGCTCCACCACGCCTGTGCAGACTGGGGCTTCTTCCAGGTCAGTCGATCTACGGATCGAAACCGTGTGATCCATAGCTGCAACATAACAAATCGTTGATGCTGACTAACAGTTGATAAATCACGGAGTTCCCGATCAAGTGATGGAGAACATGAAGGCTGATATAGTAGAATTCTTTAAGCTTCCCTTGGAAGAGAAGAAGGCATTTGCGCAGTTGCCGAACAGCTTGGAAGGTTACGGCCAAGCCTTCGTCGTGTCTGACGACCAAGAGCTGGACTGGGCGGACATGCTGTACCTCATAACTCGACCACTCCAGTCGAGGAACATCGATCTCTGGCCAGCTCAACCTCTCACTTTCAGGTTTATCTCGACTTCTTGTGCTGTCATCTACTCAGCGGTTCAGCTACGTACTTATTACGTACATGACGTCCTTTGCTGCCGCTTCATGCCGTCAGAGACTCTCTCTCTTGCTACTCCATGGAGCTGAAGGGCGTGGCAGGATCTTTGCTGGAGGTGATGGAGAAGAATCTGGGGGTCGCACCGGAGGAGTTCTCTACTATATTTCAGGACCAACCGCAGGGAGTGAGGATCAACTATTATCCCCCTTGTCCAAGAGCTGACGAGGTGTTGGGCCTCTCGCCACACACGGACGGCAGCGGCTTGACGTTGCTCCTACAGGTGAACGACGTTGAAGGACTCCATATCAGGAAGGGGGGGAATTGGTTCCCGGTGAAGCCACTCCCCGGCGCTCTCATCGCTAACATCGGTGATATCATCGAGGTCATTAACTCGACTCAAACTAGTCAGAATCAACATATAGCAAAAGTGCGATACTAATTCAATTCAAAAAAATTATTTATCTCAATATTTACTAATGTAAAATTATTATTATTATTATTTTTAATCTCTTCTTACGTATAAATATTTTCTAACAAAAACAAAAGACTTTCGGAATAGATATTGAGCAACGGCGTATACAAAAGCATCGAGCATCGGGCGATGATAAACGCCAAGGAAGAGCGCCTCTCAATCGCTACCTTCCATGGGCCAAGAGAAGATTCGGTGATTGGTCCTCTTGCAGAGATCGCGAAGGGATACAAGCCAAAGTATGTGTCGATGAGCTACAAAGAGTTCATGAAAGCTTACTTCTCCACAAAACTGGAAGGGAGGAGACTTATGGAAAGCCTCAAGTTATAAAAGTCTCTGATGTTAGAAAGTTCATGGTGTGTTGCTTGAACTTAATAATAAGTATGTTTTGGGATAATGTTATCTACTTTATCGAAGCATCAAATAAACATGTGTACATGAATCTTTGTATATTTAAAGTGTGTTGATTTCATATTAGGTTCTTCTCTTAATTTCTTTAGTAACATCATCATCCATCAAAACTTGGTCTAAGCTATAAAAAAACTTAACATGAGAAACACTCTAACAAAAATAATTACTTGATGACTTTAACACTTATTGATAGAGATGAAATTGTTATTAATTTACAGATTCCTCATACCCCACACACACTCTCTTTCTCTCTTGAGCTCGATCATTTCAAGAATGACCAAACCCCTATACGATAAGAATGATCTAGTCATCTAGCATCGGATGTCAAGCCAAGAGAAGATAGAGATTTCTTTCATCCAACCACGACAAACGTGGCTTTGCGAGAGATATTATCTCAAAAGCTTCCCTTGTGTGAGGAGAGGTGATGGTTTCTCATAATCATGAATCATGACATGTTAGTCTCGACAGCAAACATGAAATAAAATATGAAGTAAATATTTGATGGTAAAAATATATTATATTTTAATAAAAAAAATATATTGATGATCAATCATTATTCGACACCTAATCATCATGTAAAGGACATATAATTACCATGTGGAGATTGGTCCGATGGAAAAGGCTCATATCATTATTCACTTATCTATCTCCATTGACAAAAGTCCAAAAGAGATCATTTGAGCTTGTCTCTCTTTTGTGGTCCATGTAGACAAAATATAAAAGAAGACATTGAGATAATTAAAGGCCGCTTCTTAGTAAACTAAGTATAAAAACTAATCCCTAACATTATATCGAGGTCTCTCTTCCCGAAAAAAAAGCTCATATCCATTAAGTCCTCGATCATTAACTTAAGCATCAAAAGAATTAGATCGAAAATTTCTCATGACATCAATCTTAGTGCAGATAATGCCCTAAAAGATTGACCCTCTATCTCAAAATAATGTCAGAATTTCTTCAAAACCATTAAAAAGCCATCGTGGACTTTTGAATGTTCTTAAATTCAAAACTAAGGGTCCATAATTCTACATTACAACTTATAAAAAAAACTTCAAATATATTTAAAACATCGATTTGTACGATTGCACCATCACTTCTATTTATCTATTTTTAATACCATCGACATGATGGGATTTATTATTCATATTATATCCATTAATTTTATTTTCTAATTATTTCTTTGATAAAACTAAAATACTAAATATTCTCTTATACGTATAATCCTCATAGTTATCCATCATAAATTATAAAGGGGAGTAGGAAAATGACGGATATGACGGGAAGGGTTCTTCTTTCAGCTAGTTGATACAATATATAAATAGTATTTTATGATCATTTTCTTTTGTAGTTGCTAAGGAACACTTTGAATAAGTGTTACCTTTATCTTCAAAAGAGACTATTTTTATGATTTCAATCATAATCTTCAATCACAAATGATAAGAAATAAATAAACAAATACTGACTAATTTTAACTGTTGAATTAAAATCAAACGATAAGAACTGTGACTTTGATAATAATATTCTAACATAGAATATAAATAAATAAATAAATATCGGGCATAACATCCAATACACCAAACCCATCCAAGAAAAGATGGGGGCATGTCGGCCCAATACATGTCAAAGGGCCGAGCCGAAACTACAGCCCAATTCATGAGAGGTCAAACGATAACTAGGGTCGGATCTCAATCAGTAACAATGAGGATCCGATCCAAAATTAGAGCCGGACTTCCGACCAAAACCCGATACCGGATCCATCATCGAGATCCGATATCAACCGAGCGCCAGATCGATGACGTCGTCCCCGCTGCACCAAACTTCGTCTCTCTCTCTCTCTCTCGTTCTCTCTCTGACTAATTGCTTTGCTTGTGCAAATTCATCTTATATCAGAGTCTTAACATTTATATCCTTAATCTAGAGGGAGACTATAGTTTCGATCTGAGAACAGTTTTGACTTGAAATCATTGTTTTCTCAAGCAATGAAGATGTTACTTGGATTAAGAGATCAGGGTTGCTGAACTTGTACACATTTGCTCTGAAAGTTGTCGTTGAAATGTGTGGCAACAGCTCGTTCATTAACATTTCTTGTGGTTTCGCTTAAGCAGGACGGTCAAACCTTAGAGTAAAACGCAAGGATTTCAACGCTGGTGGACCATCGAGGAGCGGCGACGCTAAGCTTAGAAACGAGCTTAACGCTTGTCTTCTTCCTGTTCAATTATGTCTTCCCCATGACCTCGATCTGGAGAAATGGGGTTTTGACTTCGATCCGAGACCCAAACACGCACGACCATGTGCCGAGAGGAGGGATTGGCGGAGAAGCTCCTGGAACCTCGCGTGCTCGGTGGCTCCTTGCGATGAGCTCTCGCTTTGCTCATTGAACACATGAACTTGCAACAACAGCATCCGGTTCTTCTCCTTGCTCAGGTTTTAGATGCTATGGATGCAAGCAAGATTTAGGAAGGGGAGTTCTGGATGCTCCTCAGGCGTTGCTTTGCCACCAATTGTGCGTGCTGCTGTCTTGTGAGTGTTGTTTGGTGTCAAGCCACCGCTGGACGCATGCAAAGGCATGTGGTCCGAAGTTGACCTCATCCTCGGGCACACGTGGAATGCTTACGTTGGATGCACGCTTCGCCCCCACATGCGACTTCCCCCAAGGGCCTCAGCCAACTCCATCGGAATGTACCCCACGGACACCTGCCCTGTGGTTGGAGGCAACCATGTGGCCCCCAGATGAAACAACATTAAATGTCCCTTCTCCCATAGAATAAAAAAACGAAGCTGGTAAAACTTCGTCACGTGCAAGTCATATGAGTCAGCACGAGGGAGCACGTGCATGATTCCGTCTCCCTCCTCGGGATCCCCGTACGCCTCGCGTGATTCAATGCCCTTCTTTTGGCAGATTCGAGATGCGTCGTTTATGAGAGGAGAGAGAGGGAGCCGAAGACACCCAAAGGCACAGCTGGCCCCGCTTGGCTCGTCAACGACGAGCGAGGCAGCGGGACCCAACAGCAAGCATCGCATGTGGGTACGCGACCGGGGGTCTGGTGGCTCCTGTGTCTAGCCCGAGCACCCGGGCAGGGAAACACTGCCTTCTTATTGGTCAGCGCCTCATATGTCGGCCGACAGGTTTCCACGCGGCAGTCGCCTGTTAGCCTCCTCTCACCCGAACGAGATGACTGGAGTCATTTACAGGGCGCATTGCTTCGGTTGACGCAATGCTTGCATCCCAATTGTACAGGCGATCAGGTAAAACGATTCTTTCATCCTTCGTTCATCTCGGAACGCACAAGTGAATTGTCAGCGTACATTTGCGAATCATCCACTCTATTGAGATGTTGGGATTCGTTTCGGACGTGTACGGTTGCTCGATTATTATCCCTGGAGATTTCGTTAGCTGCTGTACGCCTGAAGTCAGCAGAAAACAAGGACGAGGCCGCAGGCGACCGGTAATTTAGACTGAAGGAGAACAGTAATAGGAAAAGTGACTACGGATAAACTTCGCTGTCATTTACTCATTAATGCAGCCAGCCGGGTGTAGAGTAATGATGTGTGAGCCCAGCAAGTAGCTCATAAAAAGACAGCATAATGACAGTTGGTTGGCGTTTCTGTGTTAACACGGTAAATAAATTTGGAACCTACGGCGAAGTGACATAAGAAGCTCCAAGAAAATTTTTCCTAGGGAGGTCCACGAAAAACATGGTGTGCAGTTTCCACCAGCGGCCTACTCTGACATGAGTGAGCCTACGAAAAAGCAAAAGTTACTCCCTCGCAGGCTCAAACGGGGAGAGCATCTGGGAGGAGATGATGAACCCGCCCTGGACCGATACCATTGTCACGGTGCTCTTCTCTCTCTTCAATGTGAGGAGGACTGTACTGGTTCATCACCCGAGTGGGGGGAATCACGATCCTCACGAGTCTGCTGATTGATCTCGCCGTGAGCAGTTCCCTCAGGAGAGGTAAACGCATCTATTAAACAATGGTTTTACTCACTGGGTGAGCATCGATCACGTCATACATGCACCGAAGTCACCGGGTAAGCTAGCAAAGGGGGGATGACGGTGAAAAAATATGCATTGGCCTCGAAATGGGTGAACTATATATTCCAGCTCTTGCGTACTCTAGATTCTAAAAGACGAGGCCGGATTAACATATGCCCCAATCACATGGGCGAAGGAAGGATGGATTTACGCGAGAGAGAGTTGAATGACGGACGAATGGCTTCAGAGGGAGGGGAGAGTGGTAGAATATAAAGAAAGCAGGGCGTGGGGGGTGGGGGAGGGGGAGGGGTAAAGGATGAGGACGTGAGGATGGATCGGGTGCAGAGAGCACATGAGCCACGTTGGTGTCAATGTCTTCCATAATGCAAGTGCCTCGTCGCTTGTATAATGCCCTTGTTTCGTTTCCATCATCGCCACCAACACCATCGTAGGAAGCGGAGCGGAAGCAGCGTCCTTTCTTTGCATTAATGGCGTGGGAGTGGGAGAGGACGCTGGGTATGGAGTTGGGAATGGGGATGGGAGATACTTCCTCTACTACGTCAGCTGCTGTTGCGCAACCGGAAGGTGCTGCTTCTTCTCCGGCGTATCTATCTGGTGCTCCAGCCGCCGCTGACACCGTCCGCGTCGACGACGTCCTCGACTTCTCCGGTCACCACATCTTCCCCGACTTCGGCACCACCGCCGCAACCGACGTCCAATTCTTCGCACCGACTAACCCCTTCTCCGCCGACGCAAGCCAGCCATTGCCTGCAGAAACGAACTCCTCGTCCGATTTCCAATGTCTCCAAGCTTCTTTCGACTTCTATATTCCGGTAATTAAGCACTGGTACAATTCCCCAAAGATGTTCGTTTCTCCCTTTGCCTAATGTTTGAGGTTGGGTTTGTTTCTCCTTGGTTGCAGCGCGAAGAGGAAGCAGAGCTGGAATGGCTTTCGCAGTTTGTAGAGGACTCGTTCTCGGACGTCCCTTGCCAGTATACCAGCCTCGCCGCCCCCTCCGACGACAGCCACCCCCGCGTGGACCAATGCATCAGCAGTCGCGCTGCTAGAAGCAAGCGGTCCAGGACCAGCAACCCTTCCGCTGTTTGGTCCTCGTTAACACCGCCGCCGCAGCCATCGCCGTCTTCCTCATCCTCGTCCTCTGATCTCCCGTCTTCGCTACCAACTTCGATTGGTGCTAAGAGCATTAGCAGTAGTGGTAGTAGAGGAAAGAAAAGTGGAGGAGGAGAGGGAGGTGGGGAGGGAGGAGGGGTGCGGCGGTGTACGCACTGCGCGTCAGAGAAGACGCCGCAGTGGCGGACGGGGCCGCTGGGGCCGAAGACGCTGTGCAACGCGTGCGGGGTGAGGTACAAGTCCGGGCGGCTCGTGCCGGAGTACCGGCCCGCGGCGAGCCCGACCTTCGTGCTCACCCAGCACTCCAACTCTCACCGCAAGGTCATGGAGCTCCGCCGCCAGAAGGAGTTCCTCTGCCTCCGCCACGAGAACCAACCGTCCCCTTCTTCCGCCGCCGCCGCCGCTGCAACGAGGCCGGAGCTCCTCCTCGATGACTACAGCGTCTGCTGACACCACAGCCCGCTGCCCCCGTCTCCGCTGTTGCTACTTCTTTAGAATCTTTCGTCTAAAAATCAAGACTGCGTTCATCGAACGGTTGGAATTCTAATGGCACGGCACGTGATGCTAGCTGGAAGAGAAGAAGGAACCTTCTCTGGCACGTTATGTATGATACTGGTAGGAGGGCACAGACGAGGGCTACGGGTTGTAACATGTAACTTGTATTGCAACTAGTTTCAACGTTGTGATGATTGCTTTTTGGATGAATGAATAAAAGTTATCATTCAGATTACCATGTCCAACTCCGAAACTATTCCATAACTATTTATGTAACATTTAAAGCAAAAGAGAGACTCAGCAGAGGAATAAGATGTCACCTCTAAATTGTTACATATATGCTATTTCCCATCACCATAGTATTAGGGAAAGACTGACAATTACAGATGCAGTAAGATCTCCTTAGGACTACCCAAAAAAAATTTATCTCCATGAGTTGAACATGTAGATTATTAATGTTGGTTTGTGATATATTAGATAAACGTAGACCATGTGATGCGTTAATTCATTATGGGATAAAAAAGTTGGAATATTTAGGTTTTAGAGGTTAAAAGAAGGGCCCAGTGTAGCATATTTAGGACATAGATGATGGTGGAGGTAGAACCTGCCGACACACGCTCTATGCCACGACAACCAAACCTTAATGAGTTAGATCCCACTTATATTTAAGATGGGGTCATCGGAAAAGTATGTTGGACTTGAGTTTAGGGTGCGTGTTGGTAGGTTTTGCCGACATGTCTAACATGACATCTTGTACCACATAGAGAGGAAACTAATTTTTTATTTTTATTAGGATAGATTTTGATTATCCGAATTGATTTGCATCTAATCTAATTTTTTTCCCCAGTCAACCTAAAAATGAAGTTTGTCAAGTGAAATGAAGTTTGTGGAGCGGTATCCTTAAGTCTTATAAAATTACATAACAAGTACTTCCAATAATATCCCTTCAAAACTTAAGCCAATCAAAAAATTGAACAAATCAAACTTAGGCCATTCAGAACGTTGAAACGTTCTCGATACTCCTTGTATAGTAAGGATTAAGAACAATTATGCCTGATCATTATGTAGTTCATGGAGACATGGAGTCCGGCTATAACTATTATTAACTTGTGCTAAACATAAGATTATACTATCCTTCTCCGTATGGCATTCATCGGGTATAGTTATTTAGCTTCACTTTATAAACAATAAATGTGATGCTAAATAATCAGTCAACTGGCTCTAACATGTCGACCAGCCAAGTAACTATAATATGTCAATCAAGTAAAACCTAATGGTCGATTGTGTGAAGCTATGTGTCTTTCACATGTCTTCAATGTGTCAACCTCACGAAGCCCACTCATTAATTTCGTCAAACTAATATACCCTCTACAAGGTATTAATGTGTAGAGGATATATTAACCTGACGTGCCCTCGACAAGGTGTCAACCACATGAAGCCCACTCATCAATTGATCATGTGGAGTCGTCTCGTCCACCATATGGATTCGTCGAATCGAACCCGACAACTCCATTGTGTTGACGTATCACGTCCGTCATTATTCTCGTAACACCTTAAAAAGAGAGGTCTCGAGAGTTCAAGATTTGTATGTACATTAATTAACACAGATATTGGTTAGTGGACAATCTACCAAAACCAACTTCTCAATAAATTGTTTTTTTAATACCTGACAGAAAGCTAACGAAACTCACATTCTGAGTTGAGCTGCACATAAGAGGTATAAGATCTCAATTGAGATGACAAGGCTCTATCCCCATCATAAGCCTATGACTCCTATGAGATTGGTTCCCAACAGGATTTTGTAGGTGTAGATGGACTTCAGCGACTAGACAACCTAGTGGAGCAGTTTTCTTGACGAAGGGCTGTCTCATATGGTAAAGCTCCCTACAGTCCACCTATGATTGTCTTGAAAAGAAAAATACTAGGAGGATCAAAGGACTAGCATACAGTACAATTCGTAAAGTTTTCTTTTTTCGAAGTACAATTCGTAAAGTTCAATCTCATGAAAGTGCATGCAATATCCCAAGCAGCAATTTCAGTACATGGCCTGTGATAAAGTACGCAAAATAGGAAACCAAAATTGATCGTGCCTATAGCATTTAGTATTACTCAGCAGGTGAAATCACTGTGACCATATGCGAGGAAGTGAAATATGCATATGATAATGAAAAATATGACCATGTCAGTCATGAAAGAATATGTTAAGTTGAGAGTAATTATAACAAAGGTGAAATCTGGATCACTGTGAGTCATGCTGACAAAGGTGAGACTAAACATAAAAAACAAATATGGCCATGTCAGTCATGAAAGTAAAGTTTCACTTGTATGGGTTGTTGACAAATAATGTAATTTAGTAATCTTTGCTAAGAATATGCTAAGTTCCACTGAGGACTTCTAATCAAGACTTCCATTTATATGAGAGTGCAAGACTGATAAACTGACCAAGCAAAATTATTGTGAGTATATACATTCAAAGAATGAAGTGTAAATATACAAATTCAACCAGGCAAATTTTCTCAACAAAGTTAAGGATGCAGGTACTTACCACACCAACCTGGCATAGTACAGCACCATGCTATACTGTGTGATGTCAATCCATGCCAGTACATATTGCTTGTTGTGTTAGGGCAAATGTCTTCAAGCCTGCCCAATTTAAAGTCACATAAATGTTAAGGTAATCCATAAAAAGTTGAATCACAAGTAATGATTCAAACAAGATGCAAAGGTAGATTTTAACCATTTCTAAAGTAGCAGTAAAGAAGTATTCCAATATCTAGATTTAATAGTTTCTTTAATGCTTAACATAAGTCTTTTTGTAAATTATCATTGAAAACAATGGTACCAGCTCTTGTTTGAGTTTATGATACCACACATTTCAGTTCATCTACATATGTTAAGAGGAATTAAATTTGTTGGCCTCAGTGGAACAAAGTGAGAGCCAATTGTAGGAAAAAACAGCATCTTCTCTTTTTTTTCTTTTTGAAAAAGCAGCATCTTAGAAACAAAAGAAAGGAAGATATGATTCTGAGGTGGGATACACAGCAGACACACCATTGCTTCTAAAGAACCATGGCTTTATAGGAGTTGCAATATCATTCTCAAATAATGCCCAGGCAAATCCAAAAACTTTAACCTTCAGTCCTAATGGAAGGAGTCAAAGCATATCCTATACCATTTGTCGCAGACTTAGCTTTTTAAAAGCTATGACATTGGACGTTCATTTGCCTATGTCCTATATAAAGAAACCAGCCGAACTCACAAGGTCACAGTTGCAAGGCGAAGTACCTTTGTTATTGCATTATAACAATTTGGAAACAATAAGCAATGGCACACAGGCTATGCATACAAATTGGAAATTTTACTAGGTAAATGAAAATTTTACAACTCGATATAGTCACCTACAGTCTATGCTATTTGATTACTGTAGCCAGTCCAAATTACAGCAACAAGCCTAATATTAACTAGGATTTGATATTCATCCAGATTAACCAAAGCAACTTCTAAACGGCATTCAAGATTTCATCTCTTTCTGACTCTTATCCAAGTAAGAAAGGCCACCTTGAATGTTTAAATCAACCTACTAAAAGATTATCAAAATTAAACATCCAGCACTTTGTTTCAGAAAATTTCATATACTGGAAATTCTTGGTATGTTCTCTTCTGACACAATATCTATGAATGTAAAATTCACCGAGCATTAACATGCAACACATCTGAATGTGGTTTTATTAGTTAGGAGAGAATAAATTGTACTAGTTTAACATTCTTGAAGACCAACAAAATAGCATCCATGAGCATTAACAATAACAATGAATCTCTAAAGAACATGACATAACCAAAAAATTTCTATCTGCAACATGATGATAGCTTAGGTGTAAACACTTGATGCCAGAGCACAAGAAGTCCTCCACATCATCCTGAGGAAAAGGCTGAGAAAGCTAATCAATTATGCTTCTCTCTGATAAGACACCTTCTCCTACATCAAAAAAGAAAGACACAAACCTAAGGAATCAAGACACTAACAAACGACAATAGGGGGGAAATGTGCATTTTGCAAAAGTTAAGTTTTCTCACATGCAATTTTGTGATCACCATGCTTTATTAATGGGAACAAAATAATGCAATGAAGTTGAACAAAAGCTCATTGGAATTGGACAGTTTGATAATCCTTCTGAGATTTAATCTCAATATGTATTGAGTGAACTGATTTAAATTTACTCAATGTCGACAACTATGCTTACCTTTTGCTTGAGAGAACCAGGATAAATGATCAAATTTGGTTTTTACGAAAAAATAGTTATGATATTGCTTCAGAAATACAAAAACAGAAAGAAGCCTCCCAATACTGTGACCTCAAATCAACAATATCAGGAGTGCATTCTTAAGATTTTCATGGACTGCACCATAGGAAAAAAAAAGAATGTAAAACACAAAAATACATATTAAATTTTCATATATAGATCCATGAAAATGACAACTTACCTTTTGGGATACTTGTAACCCACATATTTTACTGTAATTATGATAATTGATTCAAGAAAAAAACCTAGCGAAAGGCTTTCCTATTTTGAAACAAACTCATGAGTTACCACAAAATAGGATCCTCCCCAAAATTCTAATTCCAATGGAAATACCAATTGCTTAACCTTGGTAAAAGACCATCCTCGAGTATTGATTTTGAATATTCTATAAACATGACACTTCAAAGAATATTTGTTATGAAAATACATCACAAACCTTTTTTTTCCATGATTGGAAGCTAAACAAGGAGTCTCTAGTCTACCTCAATCGCATGATGCCTTCAGTGCAAAAGGCAAAAAAAGCAAAATGCGTCAATAAAATGTGTTCCCACAAAAAGAAAACAAGAATCTTGTCAAGAAAGCATAATGAATTTGTAGTAATCACAGTGTACATGATGCGTCATTCACAAATCATATTGACACGTCAGAAAGATCAGCAATTCTAGCTTCCATAACTGTGTTAAGGTGTAAAGAACATACAACCTGATACTTATAATATATAAAGCACTCAGCTGGCCATAAAAGCACTTACGTATGGTTATGCAGATAGAAGAGCTTTAACAGAGATGGCAGAAGTTCATCATGATGATTGCCAATGGTGCATCTTTTGGTCAGGTGCATGTGGTGGACAAAGAGTTAGCAGGTTGTGTGATGTTTGCTGAGATGTTGTAGCCTATATATGGAGTTTCCAGGAATTTAGAATTAACAATTAAAAGAAGGAAAAATTACAAATACTTGTACTGTGCATATTTTGAGCGTTCACAAATTAGTGACAAGTTTTCAAAAAAAGTACCCAAACAGAAAGAATTTAAAACATATAAAAAAAGTAGAGAAATTAAAATCTTCCGAAAAGGAATTGTCATGCGCCAATGCAAATCGAAGATCGTTACGATTGGCCATCTATCAATCTTATAATGCGTCCATTGCAGTTTCAGCTATACTTTCTTAACGGTCACGATTTCATCGAACTAAGTCAGACGGAGCAGGACAGGTGCATTCTAATGCAATAAGACGACCAGATGCGGCAACCCAGCAAGAAATCCTCGAATACCTTACTGGAACAACATTGAGATTAACGCGCAATCTCAGATCAAGAAACCTTGCAAGTAAAGGCGTGTCACCTTACCATCAACTTCCCAGAGACCATCTCTTCGGGGAATGCCGATCATCCAAAATCTCCATCGTACCTGCACCAGTATTGTAGAAACTGATGGGTAAAAATGAGAGAAAGCAAGCAGGAAGAAGATCAGGGTTTGGGATCGGAACCAACTGCGGCATTGGGAGGAAGCGCTGAAGACGGAAGCAGAGGCCACAGCGGCTTCACCAAGGGTCCGGATCCGGGCCGAGTGCTGATTGGCGGTGCGCCCGAGACGGCTTCCTCCTCATCGGCGGAGCCCAGGCGGAGGCGGGTGAGGGCGTGCATGTCCGCTTCTGTTCGATCGGCGAAACATCTTTGGGTTCCGTCCCATGTATACCGCCGGGCGATGCTTAATGGGCATCATTGTCAGGGGTGATTCGACCCTGAGACCATGTGCGGTGGCATCACTGAATGCGCCATTGACATAAATGAGGACAATACTTATAATTCATGATTGATGGGAGATAAGGAGGTGAATTGGACTCAAGGATTTTGATTCATATATCAAATATCCCCATTTATTAATATTGAATGTTACTAGGAATATTTTTCTTGAAATGCTTGTGAACTTTTATTTTTTTGATACTATGATGTATTCATGGCATTCATTTTATTGGTTTTGGGAAGTAATATATAGTCTTTTTTCTAATTTTTTTTATTAAGTATATTGGAAATCATATTAATAGAGTCTACTTCAGCACAACTCTCCAGCTCTTAAGAATATATACATTTTTTTTTTGTTTCTTCCATCATTTTGTCATTTCAAAATGTCGCGACCAATAAGATATAAGAAAATAATTAATCAAAATAGATTTAGTATAAGAAGAAAAATTCAAATCTCGAGAATAAAAGAATTTTCTTGTCTGATCATTAATTTTGTAAGTTGATTTTTTGTCTTTTTAAATTGACTATGTTAATACTAATAGATATATAAACGAAAAAGATAAAATGAACAACAAATTGATATTAGGAAGATTTAGTTAAGTATGTTAAAATTTGTCTTTTACATATTTACATGTATAGAGTTATATTAGTCTTCTGAGAGTTAAGACTTTTAGTTTGTGTATAAGTTGTTATCCATCAAGTATTCATTTTTTGGATTTAATCTATATAGTATTTGAGTTTTTTTTATTTGAAGAGAAAAAAATATATAAATTACTTCGATAAAATTCTTAGTGAATTAACATATGTTGCATGAATATATATATATATATATATATATATATATATATGAAGAACTAAAGCTTAGTCATTGAATCATTTGAGTCGTACTTCTATAAATCATTGGGTGAAGAAAAAGGATCGTAGGGATGTAATGATCTTTTTAGCGTAAGAATATATATATATATATATATATATATATATATATATTGATTCAACAAGATAAATAACATGTATAAAGCCAATAATGTAGTGGGATTTCAATGTAAAATATAGTAGGAGTACCATAATAAAACATGATGGATTATAGCATATCTAAATCTCATTTATCATCGTTAGGGGGTCCTTATAATTTAATATGAGTCTATCTAATACGTATAACAAAAACATAAGTTTTTGGGAGATATTTAAGAAAAATAAAATAAAATCATAAGTAAACTATATTTGAATATCCTTTGACCGAGCTTTTAGATACTTTCACTTATGGGCAAATTAATATTTACATTATGATTGGATTATGCTAGCAAAAAATACACTATTATGTATCATACCCAATAGATCAAACTTTCAGACCCAATTTGTCAAATTCGTTAGAGTCTTAGATATCAATTTATTGTATATTTGAGTCTATTTAACCCACTTAGATTATGTCATACTCATACTCGATGGTAGATAGTAACTCCTATTTTTTTTCTTGCTTGAGTTCTTGATAACATCATTAGAACGCTTTGAATATGCCTCAATTATGATATATATATGTATATATATTATTTTGCTGAGCAATTATATATATATATATATATAAAACGAGGCTTGACATATATAATTGATTCATAAGTTCTCCGTGAATGACCAATAGGAAGCCTCTTAAAAAGCGATGGTCACCGACACCCAAGGGACACCGGAGTGAGCATATCTCGTTTGGCATTTTATATCCCACCCCATCCCCATTAAAAGGGAGGTCGTCGCGAAACCTCTGATTCTCCGACTCTTGGAAGCCAAAAGCCATCTCCCCGTGTTTCCATCACCGAACACCCGACGCTCTCGCCTCTCTCGCTCTCTCCTCCCTTTGTCTCCCGACTCGAAACCCTCGCCCTTCTCGCCATCTCGAGCGGGGCAGAAACCCTAGTCCGGTTCCGCTGCCGTCGCCGCCTCCGCCGCGATGCTTCCCTTCTCTTCCACCGTCGCTGGAGAGATCCGGCTTCTGCTGCAGAGCGTGAACGACTCCAACTTCGATTCGATCTATCGCGAGCTCTGCCAGGTTCGAGAAACTCCGATCTTTCTAATTTCTTACGATTTTGTTGTTGCGCGCGTTGGTTTCTTCGTCCTGCCCGAGATGGTATTTGGTGAATAGCATCCTCCTTCCCTTCCAATGTGTCCGTAGCGAACTGATCGGAAGTCAGGCTGCATGCTCGTGCTTCATGGTTGTATATTAGCCCTCTTTCGCCTTTGATGGGCGGAGTGTACTGTGTTGCATGAAAACCCTAGCCTGGTGTTCTTTTTTTTATACTTCTCTGATATATTTTTCCTCGACGTGCCTCTCTGCTTTTGTGCTGCGAGGGTTTCCCTAATTCAGAACAGTTCGGATGGTTGTGTCAATCCGGTACTTGGGGGTTGTACGTGGTGAGGGAAAGTTACCTCCGGAAAAACAAATATCGATTGAACCTAATATTTACCCAATGGATACACTCTGATCATGGTAGGACTTCATTTGTGCCGATTTGGCACTTGTTGGTAACTACATTTTGAATTAGGAGAGCTTGGGGAAATGATAGCGATTATGTTTACGGCAAAAACAATCTTCTTCTGTGATGCTTCAGGTTGTTGTGGTGTTCAACTTCCTATTTTATGTGCAATATGTACGAAGCCTCTATGAAGTTCTTGATCATGTGTACTAAAATGAATTGAAATTGACGGAGAACTTGCCTCTGCATGCAGTTGTATGTTTTAGTTATTTTGTGTTTCTCAACATACAGCGTGAAACAAGTAGTACTTTGCTCAAAGTTTTAGGTTTTGTTTGTCGATGTGCATTGTTGTGCGGTTAACTTTATTTCTGGCAGATGCCTCCTTTTAGCCTGGAATCTGATAGTATGCCTGTTCATACAATGACATTCCAATTTCATTGTTTTTTATTGGCACTGTTTGCTCATGCATTGTTATCAATCTGTCTTTACAGTTTGTCGATTACGGAAGTGAAGTCAGCACTTTGTTGCTCCGGAGATGTTTGGATCAAATAATAGTTAAAGACGGGGAGACTTCACAACTGAAATGGGATCTTGTAACTGCAGTTGTAAGATATTTGCTGGACAGACCAAATTTTAGCACAAATCTTTGTGAAGCTTTGGATGGTATGCCAATAAGTGAAGGGTTCTTAGGAGATATTTCAAACACATTAGGTTTTTCAGTAACTGAGAAAATTGGTATTGGACTTGCTTTGTCGGATTGTGAAAATCCTGATCTGAGGATGAGAGGTAAGTTTGGTAATAACATTGGTTATGCTATTCTTTCTATTTTATTCCAGCAATGTTGTTTGTCTCCATTCTTGGTGTTTCAACTGCTTTCATGTTTTCTAGGGCAAAATTTTTGCATTGCTCAGATCGAGGAATTGTGTGCAAATCCATCGTCAATTTTAAATAGTGATCAAATTCAGGATATTGTTATGTTCCTCTATCGAACTGAAGGCCTTTCAAAGCACATGGATTCTTTTACCAAAATTTTATCTCTGCTCCAATTGAAAGGGTGCTCTTTCTTCTTATCAGCCCCATTGCTGACAAATGATATCAATGCAGCTAACAATTTGAGGTGGTTATGAATAGGTCTAGTGAAGTCTGTATTCATGCCTACTCCTTGTGACTCAAATTTCTTTTTATTCATTCGTACTTTCTTTTTATCTCTTTACAGGCATTTGGATCTATTTTCTGGATGCTCTGATAATGATTTTGATGCTGTATTAGCTGAAATTGAAAAGGAAATGAGCATGGCTGACATAGTGACAGAATTGGGGTATGGATGCACAGCTGACGCTTCGCATTGTAAAGAGATACTATCTCAATTTCAACCACTCAATGAAGTTACAGTTTCTAAGTTAATAGGCACAATTGTCCGGACTCATAGTGGTCTTGAGGATCCTCTCAACATTCATGCAACATTTTGTTCAGCTCTTGGTAGCAGCTTAACTAGTGATTCTTCATCATTGAACTCATGGGATTTTAATGTCCTTGTTGACACGATTAAGCAACTTGTGAGCCTAAATCTCTCTCTCTCTCTCTCTCCCTCTCTCTCTCTCTCTATTTCAGCTTAGGTTGTTATGCAGTAAGGCTAATAAAAAATTTGTAGGTAGTAATAAATATTTACCTCATAATTCAACTTATATGCAGGCTCCAAAGACAAATTGGGTGCTTGTCATGGAAAAACTTGACCATGAGGGTTTTCTACTTCCTGATGAAACTGCATTTTCACATCTAATGTCCATTTACAGGAGTGCGTGCCAGGTATTCTTAGGTTTGTGTATTTAAAACAGTTGCTTTTGATAGTATACTAACCCTTAAGTGTATTGCTCAGGATCCTTTTCCTCTCCATGCTATTTGTGGCTCTGTCTGGAAGAATGCAGAAGGCCAACTTTCTCTTTTGAGATATGCAGTGTCAGCCCCAACTGATGTGTTCACATTTGCGCATTGTTCAAGACAACTGGTATTCCTTAATAGATACTATTGTTTTATATTTGCAACTTAAATTGCTGCTGCATAATTGATGTGTTTTTTTATTTTAGATGTATGGTGATCTAGCACATTTCAAGCATGGAAATCAGGCATGGTGTTGTTTAGATCTTTTGGATGTTTTATGCCAGCTTGCAGAAAGAGGCCATGCCAGCTTGGTGCGACTCATACTAGATTTCCCTCTTAGTCAATGTCCAGAGGTTCTACTTATTGGAGTTGCCCACATTAATGTATGATTCCCAATACTTCCTGAGTATCTACTATCGGTGGTGTTTCTTTTTTAAATGAAGCTGATCGTTTATTTTTCTCTCTACAGACTGCGTACAATCTCATCCAGTATGAAGTATCTTCTTCAGTGTTTCCTGTAATACTAAAAGATTCTTCAAGGAACAACATTTTTCATCATCTCTGGTGTATAAATCCTAACCTGGTCCTTCGAGGATTTATAGAAACCCAGATTGATTCCAACAACCTTTTGAGGATTGTGGATATCTGTCAAGATCTGAAGGTAATATGTTCCAGCATTCAAAACATTATCTTTACTGGAATTGAATATTTATTTGATTTGCAACATATGTTGCATATAATAAATCCTTTCTAATTGAATGAGCTGGCGAGGTTTGAGCTACTGTTTTTATTTCAGTAGTTGAACATTATGGCTCCATATTTTGGGTCTGCATCAGTATTTTCCTTGTTGGTTTATTTTAATAGCTTTTATACTGATCATCTAGAGATATGATATCTGTGGAAATATTTGATGTTGTTAAAGTTCCATAATGGTTTCTTCATGTTGGCCAGAGGCTAGAGCTATTCAAATAGTAGATGGTTGATTGCTTTCTTATCTATATCGATGACAGATGAGGGGAATCTATTTAATATATTTAGACATCCATAGGGTACATCTCGATGCATCAACTTGACAAGGTTGTCGGTAAAATAAATGGTTCAAGGAGAGTTGATAGAAAAGTTTTAGGTAACTTGTCAATGAAAGAGTTTTAGTTACTCTTGTTTTTACTGATGATATTGTGCTTACGATATCTAAATGGTGGGAAAAGCTAAATGAAATTAATTTTGGAACTTTTGACTTAATGTTGTTTGTTCTTTGTTGTTTTTGGACGAGGAGGGTGAGTGGATAGAATTTGATAATTTTGATTGATGTATCAGCATCTACAGGCAGATATATGGAGATCAATCTTTAAATGTGCTAACTAAAAGATGATGTTCCTACCTGAAACTATTATTTTCTGTATGTTCCCCATTGTCTATACATTTTTTGAACATAATTAAAACTTAAGCCATTTTCACATTTCATGTTTACAATGGGTTGAAAAAATTTGATTTGATTTTGCATATTTTATTTTTGAAAGCATGCTACACAACTTGTGCTGTCCTTTTGACTCTGTCCTGCCTGGATAAAGGAGAATGGTTGTGTACTTCAGTTACATAGCTGACGTTTGACATCCCATATGAGGACGTATATGTTAGTTTATATATATGTAGTTTTTTCCTGATTGAGGGAGCGAGTTAAGGATAGTATCCATGTACCAGTAAACCAAGGTCTTTTTGCCTTTTATTTTCTAAATTTCTTAGTGAATATGATATTCTAAACTATTATGTCAGATTGTCTGTACTCTGTGTAATGCTTCACTGTTCATATGGTGTGATAACTTTGTTTTGCCTTTTAGCCATATAAGGTATGTGCCATTATATGAATCACACTGGCTCTTACTGCTTACAATGGGAAGACCTCAATTGGTTTTAGTGACTACATTGAACATGTGATTTGGCCTGTTTTAGGACTATCCAACCTAGTGCATGTAAGACTGGACTTGTGATCTAGAAAAAAAATAACTTGGTATAGCTCTAGTTGTTTTTTGAGTGTTTCAATTTACTAAAAATTTTACTAATCTACCTAGTAGCTAGTTGGACAACCAGATTTAATGATGGCTGATGCACCAAACAGGGACCTCGTAGGTGCCCTTTCTCCTGATATTTTTTTTAGTTTTGTGCCCCTTTTCTTGTTTTTTAGTTTTATTCTTTGTTCAACAACAAAGTTTTCTATCTCCTTTTTGTGATTTTAGATTAAGAGATCTATGAATGTGTTGAATGTAGATTTTTTTTTGTGGAGTCAAATGATGTGTGGATATTCTCATTTAAAACTTTTTTAGGAATTTAAATTCATTGAACTTATAATTACCTTTGCTGATATGTGATATTAAGTCGTTTACATGATAGACCTTCCTAGTATATGTTATTTGCCGATGATATTGTTTTAGTTGATGAGGGCCTAAGTAGATTCAATTGTAAACTTGAGCTATGGAGGTAATTTTTAGAAACTAAAGGTTTTAGATTAAGTAAGACTAAGACTGAATATATGAGATACAATTTTAGTAATTCTAATAATAGACAGGAGAATATAGTTAAGTTGGATGGACGAGAAATTTCTTTAAGTAAAAGTGGAGCGTTAGGAGTCTTGTGTGATTATCAGATACCTTTGAGATTAAAAGAAAAATTTGATAAGATAGTTGTGAGATTAACAATGCTTTATGGATTTGAGTATTGAGCAGTTATGAAATAACATATATAAAAAGCTTATATTGTTGAGATGAGAATATTAAGATGGATGTGCGAAGTGACTAAGAAAGATAGGAAAAGAGATACTTTTATTTGTGAACAACTAGGTATCGCCTTGATAGAGGATAATATGAGAGAAAATCGTTTAAGTTATTATGAGTATGTACTTAGGAGACCTCCCGATGCAATAGTCAGAAGAGATGAAATGATTAATGTTAGTGGTACAAGGAGAGATAGAGGAAGATCTAAAAAGACTTTAATAGAAACTATAAATAAAGATTTAAGTACTCTAAGCTTAACTAAACATATGAATTTTTATAGATCTCAATGACAACAATGGATCTATGTAGCTGATCCCAAATAGTTGGGATTATGGCTTTGCTATTGTTGTGTATGTGATACTAAGTAAATGCTTTCACAAATTCTAATTCAGTTTGATGGATGGGATTTTTCCATGTTCAAATTGTGATCCTTTGAAATGTCCTTTTTTTTGTGAATTGATATTCAAGGGTGGGGCTTGGGTTGGTGGATTCAAATATTCCTTCTCCTAGATGCATCAGGTTTTATCAATCTTATCTCTATTGGATTGGGTTGGATTAGATGTAATTTAGGTGTTACTTTATCTGTTATGGTGTCTTTAATCCGACGATGTGATTACCAATACGAGTTCTCATCCAGGCCAAGTAAAACTTAAAATCTGTTTGAATGATATTGGGTTTTCTTGGTTGGGACTAGAAATGAAGAAGGTTGTTATCAGTTGGCTTTTGGAAGGGTGGACTTTGGATGACTATGGTTGGATTCTTTTTTTGTTCTTTCATATCTCTACCCCACGCTAATGGCAACTTTTGCTTTAGCTTGGTCACATTCACTCTTTGCATACCAAGAGGTGATAATCCAGGATCTTACCTTTTAGAGGTTGCACCATGTATCTCAAGCAATTTTTCTGGATTTTCAAATTCGGTGATTATTTGCAACTGCATTGATAAATTAGCAACAGCCTGTTATGACTGTTGAGAAGAGGAGAAAGGGAAAGAGATAATGATGGGGGAAGACACTATTTGGCTAGAAGGGTTAGGGCATCTTGTATTTCCTATATGATATGTGATTGAACCTGTTTTTGTCAGTTTGTCCAAACCCGATTGTAACTTAATCCAGTTTGACTTCCATCAAAACAAGGCTTACTAAGCTAGGAAATTTAGCTCAAGCTTGAAGAAGAAGAGCTTGGTTTTGGCTTAGTGCTTTAGTTGCAAGTTAATCTTCCTTTCCAATGCGCTACATGTTTTGTAAATTCACTCATCCATGTTTCCACTATTTTTTCACGTATGCTAATATTTTAATTTTCTTTTCTGGCAAATATAGTGATCTGCAGAAAATTGGTGTTTGATCTTAGAAAAATGCTTTAAGGACTTAGAAACTGCTAGTTTTATGTTGTGGACTGACAATATATCATTTATTTTGGAGAGAGGGATTACTGATGTAGGGATTAAGATAATTTGCTTTTGGAATTCGTGCTTGCTACTTTTTAGGTATGTTCATGCATGCTTTGATGCATGCATGACGTACATTTCCCAGATTATCAAATTTTTGTTTATCTTGCTTTTTCTGCTTGCAGTAGTTTGTTTTTTATACATGTGAACTTATCCATTTTTCCATGACAGATCCTATCATCAGTGTTGGCTACAACTCCCTTTGCTTTTAGCATTAGACTGGCTGCCATTGCTTCTAGGAAAGATCATATGAATCTTGAGAATTGGTTGAATGAAAATTTGAGTGTATATAAAGATGTTTTTTTTGAGGTAACAAACCTGCCTTTTCTTATTCTTACACGTTCTAGTAAATGTCATAGGTTGTTAAAAGTCTTTCATTCTTGTTGCACGAGCTGTTGAGGTTAAGGAGTTTCATGATCCCAGGATTGTCTGAAGTTCTTAAAAGAGGTACTTGGCGATGGAACCAATGATGTATCAGATGGTTCTCTTCCACAGTCTCGACCAGCTGTTCTGAATGCCTACCGTGAGACATGCTCTGTATTTTTCAAGGTTCATTATGGACTTCTGTATTTCTATCAGCCATTGATATATATGATGCATTTTCTTGGGAGATGTTGCAAAAAATTAATGCAGGTAAAAAATTCATGTCATTATTCAGGTTCTTCAGGCCCATTCCGGACAGCTTGTTTCTCACCAGCTTTTTGAGGAAATGAAGAAGCTGCATATCTCATCTCCTCCAAAGACTCAAAATGCTGGAACAGTGGGTGGAGCAGTTTCAGAGGGCATCTCTGATGATATAGAGTCTGAAGCAAACGCTTACTTCCATCAAATGTTCGCTGGACAATTGTCCGTTGAGGCAATGGTTCAGATGCTTGCACGTTATAAAGAATCTTCTGACAAAAGGTCTGTCATTTTGATTTTTTTTTTTTTTTTCTGAATATGATTTTCATTCTGATTAAGCTTTTCATTTTATCTCCTTTTAGCATTTGTGGGTTGTTCAGTGATTATTCCAATTTGGGTTGTTTTTCCTGTAATTTGGTTGGTCCAGTTTTAACTTTAAGGAATTCCTGAATTACCATATTTGTTACATAATGTATTGTTATCATCTAATTTTGTGTTAAAACTTAAAATACATGATAATGTTAGGCTTACTGTCATGACCCAGTCCTATAGCGCTAGTTTGTTGTAATCCAATATATGAGCTTTTAACCACATGACTTAAATTGCTTACGTTGAGTTTGCTAGTGGTTGGCCCATTTGCTCATATATTCCATCATATGAATCTTCATGCTTTTGATGTGGGCCTGCTTTGTGGCATCATGTTCTCCTTCGTTTAGAGACTCAACGTCCTCATCAACGTCTAATACATAACCTAGAAACATTCCCTATTAGATGGCATGGTCACAAGCTCCATGTCATGATGTGCCTCTTGTATTATCTATGGATAGCCCTTTCTTTCTTGGAGTTGGTAGGTTTCTTTGGGACGAGCTGTCGTGTACCTTTTGATAAGCCCATTAGCTTAGTAAATTGGACATACAACCTTAAAGCACATTTCCGGAAATGTTTCCAGGTGTTCCTTGTGAGATTGTCTTAACCTTAAGCCCGATCATAATCTCTCTCCCGCTTTTGATGTGTGACTAAACAAGCTATTTATGTAAGTGTAAATGCCACTCCCTTATTTTTACGCCCAACAATAATTAGATCATCAAAGAGAACATGGTTGATTTGTCTCAGTAAGCAATAAAATGTTGGATGATCTTGATTTCGCTATCAATTCTTTACATAGATACTAGTAGTTTATCATGGCATGGTACTCCAAATAATCGTCACTTATATGTGAGTTGCTATTTTACATTGATTGACACACTTCAATTCAAGGGAAAATAATTTAATTGGTCTATTCTGCCTCAAGTATGACCAAGAGATAAGTTGTGGACGTCTAGATCTTGAAAATTTGATACTAGACCCTAGTGAAAAAGAGTTCTCCATAGGACCCACCTTAGTAGTGTTAATTGATCTTGTTTAAAAATCCAAACCATTTGATTTAGGGCGTGAACACTTTTTGATGACATAATATATCAACATTAAAATCCAAATATCATAGATTCTTGCTTTTAAGTGGAACTTGCTTTGCTAAGTGTTGCACATCTTGTGTTTCATCTTCTGTGCCTAGTTTTCACAATATCTTGAATCTTGGTCTCCTAGTTCATCTTGCATCTTCTATGACTTGTCATTCACTTGCACCAACATAAGTCTGTCTCCTCTTAGCATCCCTGATTATCAACACAATACTTGCTCTACAAACCAAGAGGTTTTTTGTTGACAGAATAGTTTCAAAAAGGCTAGATGGAAATTGGAACCAAAGATTGCAATTTTGGTCCGTACCGGTGTATCGAGCCTTGCTAGGTACGGTACGTACTCAGTTGTATTGACAATATGCCCAAAATCATCAGAAAAAAACCTCCAAAAATACCTGTAAAATAGAAAAAAGTTAGATTAAGGTTTGTAAGTTAGAAATAAATATAAATTTAGTATAATTTTAGCAAAAATAATGTAATTAGAAAATAATTGTCATATATTTTTCAGGTTTTGAGAAGTAGCTTTGTGGTATGTTTCGGATCGTCTTTTCGTTAATATTGAATTATCTACAAAAAAAAATTTAGTTGTTAGATTATTTTTTATACAACTTAAATTTTAAGATTCAAATGAATTAAGTAATCGATCGATGGATATACTAGCTTCTGCCACCAAAAAGGACGGGACTCCACGGACGATGGATTGTAGTCCTCGATCATATGTATTTGTATATCAATATGATATGTTTGTTGGACCAAATCCTGAAATTGGTCCCACGACATATTGCACTGATACACCGTATGTTATTGGTGTATCAATGTGATGATGGTCATAGTTTGATTGTTGTGAACCACATGTGTCTGATGCGGCTCCTGAGGCAAGGGCAAATGTGGCATGTTTTGGCCTCTTAATCCTCCCAAATTAGTCTCCTAAATTTGATCCAATCTATAAATCGTAGCTCTGTCGAGTTTAGACGAGTGAAAATGTGAGAATAAGAGAGAGATGTGAGTGAAAAAGAGTCTTAGAGAGTTTAAGAGATTGAGAGAGTAAAATGAGTTGAAAGAGGAGGGAGGAAAGGGTTTAAAAACCCTTTTCTACGCATCAAATGGTCAAATTGATCGTTTGAAATAGGGCAATCTTAGCCCTTGATTGGTAACGGTCGAAATCGTATCATTATCGATTGGTACAGGTCGGTAACGATCAGATTTTAACTATTACCGCCTGGTACAAACCTCGTATCGCCCGTATTGGTCAAGTGATCAGTATCGCTCAGTAGAGGGTGGTCCGCGTATCGGTATCCTATCGGATTGGCACGTACTGCTCATATCCGACCGTATGCATCGGTACAACAAACCCTGGTTTGAACACTATGGTGTCTAATGTCTAATCCCTAAAAACCCACAAGGCTACCAGGAATGTTAGAGGATCTGATCAGTTGTTTTTCAGATCAAATCTGAAAAGCAAGCCTCATGTATTCTTGAGCAACAAGTATACAGATCATCTTTCTCAACTTGAGCAAGAGAAAGAGTATGATGAGTGTGTGCACATGCGACAGATTATACTTACCTAAAGGTCTGATGAATGCCCATATTGTTGATATCTGAATTGTTTAGATTCCTTATGAAAATGATACACATGTCCTAGTATAAAGCATTTGTCCTGATAAATTCACAAGTACTTTATCATGCTTCTTTGGAACCTCTCAACAAGTTCTAGTTCATCAGATGGATCTCAAGCTTTTACTATGTATTAATGCTTCACTGGAGAAGGCACAACCCCATGACATATTCACATGGAGAAGGAATTTGCCAACACAGCATGTCCAAGAACATTATCGTTTCATGTTAGAGAAGCGTATTGTTACATCATTTTCGTCTATCTTCTGTATTGTTTTCATGTGTGAAATGCTTCAGATCCAGCTACATTTTGAAATCTACTAGATTACTAGTGTTTCTTTTTTCATTTGTGGCAGGTTTTCTTTTAAGAATAACAAGTTGTAAAATTCGAACTATGGTTGTCACCGGCCATTTTTTGGAATATCTGAGAATTCCAAGTGATTGCCTTAATTTTCCTTGCTAATGGTTACATTGTTGAGATCTCTTTACCTCTTTGTTTTTTCTTAAGATGCTGATTGATGAATATTCTTTACTTGTTCAATTAAATTCAGGGAACAGATGGTTTTTGAATGTATCATTGCAAACCTGTTTGAAGAGTACAAGTTCTTTCCCAAGTATCCTGACAGGCAATTAAAATTAGTTGCAGTGCTATTTGGTGAGAGTTTATTAATTGTCTGTTGCATTGGTTTTTCTTTTGATATTTATTCTTGTTCTAGAGTGTCTCTTTAACTCTTATTTCCTTTTTGCCAGGCTACCTATGAAATCTCGTTGTTCTTGACAAATGTTTGCATTGTCGCTTAAATTTTGATAGATTTCACTTGTGATGAAAGTTTAATACAAGATACAACTATATAGTTATTCTTTTCTGTTGTGGTTGTAGATTTCCTTTCTTTTTCATCATCATCATCATTTTCTTCTCTTTCTTTCCTTAGTGGTATCTTTGAGGGATAGTATTTTGCACACATCTTTCTCTTTGTCTGTTCACACTTAGAATGGAGTGTGATACATGTTTCTTCTGTGATGTTCTCGGATTCATTTGTGAGAAATCCTCTTTCTCTTATCTATCTTGTTATAAAACAGTTTAGTTATTCAACTGTAACTTATAATTAAAAAAGCATACTAACAGGTATTTTCAACATATGGGAGGTATCTAGTGATAAGGTGGTTAGATTCACGTGTTATGGCCACTAGCTAAAAAGAAATTTGAAGGCTTCGTCCCTCAACATTGTTAATTTTGGTGGTTATTAGGAAAGTTGAACCATTTCTCACTACCAAATTAAAGAAGTGGTTGGGTTTAAACATGCCATATTACATTAAGATTTAAGATGGTGCCTTGAAACAATTCTTGTTAGTGGCCTCAGCATGTGAACCGATTATTGTTAAGGGCCATAGTTTTTGTATAGAATAGGCAACCTTGTTTTGATATACCTAACTTAATAGTGAGACTGGATATACCTATTTTTATACTGAGGTGACCTTTAGTCCCTCAGGAAATAGCTCATGCAATGAACATCTTATCTAATTACTTGTTTATGAATTACATGCGTTATGTAGTGCTGCTACATGTGCAGTATCTAGGTAGGAATGTTAATACTATATCAAATAGCGAGAAGTTGGATGGTAACTGAAAATTTAGTGGCCAACAATTTTGTTTTAAATAGATCAACCAATATTTTATCTGGATTTGAAGGATCCAACCAGTATGGTCAAAAGGTGCTAGGCGATAAAATGTGCTAAGGTGTCCAAATGCTCGAGGTACTAGGTGCTCATTCGAGTGATGCAAGTCTCTACAACAATAACAACAGCAGCAACAAACCATAAGTTCCAACCATTTGGGGTTGGCTATATGGATCTTTTGCTGCCATTTAGATATATAAAAGCCATAGTTTAGTTAAGAGTATTTAAATCTGTGTATAGTTACTATTAAAAATCTTTTTAGGTTTTCCTCTTCCTCGTCTTGTACCACTAATGTTAATCATTTTTTGATGTGAGGCTCTCACATATATAATAATTTATAAAAAATATAATTAAGGATTATGAGGAGCGAGAGGGCATTTAGATCTATAAAAGCCATATGTTTAGTTAAAATTATTTAAATCTTTATTTATACTTACTATTACAAGTCTTTTTAGGTTTTTCTCTTCCTCGTCTCGTATTACTAATGCTAATCAATTTTTGATGTGAGGCTCTCACATATATAACAATTTATAAAAAATATAATTAAGGATTATGAGGAGCGAGAGGGCATTGTCGTGGTCTTGAGAGGGGGGTTGCTGTTGATTGGGAGGGCAGCATGGAGCTATTGAAAAGGATGAGGGAGAGGGGTTTCAAGGAGGCTCGATAGGGATGCGGAGGAGGCGATGACGGAGGAAGCTGATGCCTTGCAATGTGCTTGCAAAGCAGTAGCAGGAAATAAGAGCCTGAAAGGAACAAGAGCTAAGGAAGGAGTTCTGCAGCTTCCTTGTGCTCTTCCACATGAGAGAAAACCATAATTTATGTAATGTACAATATTCAATTTACAATCGAAGGAATCAATTTTTGGTTGTCGTGTTCACTGGATCAACATTTGGTGCAGTGTTATTCTATTGGTTGCAAACTTTGGAGTGTATTAACTAGAAGATAGGCTGTTATGCTAGATGATGTGATAGCTTCGGTACTACCATTCTTCTCAACTGAGATGCAAATCCTTCAAAATTGTAATCAACAGTTGGTTGTAGAATTGCAATTGTACAATCAATTTTAACTGGAGGACTTACTCAGCTGAATAAAGAAGTAATGATGTTCTGAATTCTGTTATCAAGATCCACGTTATTTTGGTATGGAACGACAATGTGTTGAACATAGAACAAGCATCCATAAATGTGATCCAAGTGAAGATGCGACCATGCCAAATTTGTAATTTGCTGTTTGGTGCCATTACCCTACATGCTCAGGTTTCAATATTGGTAGGAGGCCCGATCAATATGGGACAATTTTAGGGGCTAGAGAAAAAGACAGAAGAGGAGGAAGAGAGCGAGGAGGCATACCAGGAGGGGGACATATAGCAATAGTTGGTAGCAGTTATGTCCCAAGGTGGTAACAATGACCCTGTGAGCAGGGATTGTTACAAAGAGAAAGAGTGGTGATGATATTAAAGGGAAAAAACAATAAAAAAAAGTAGTGACAGATGCCAGAAATAAGAAAGATTCTGGTACTGGATCTACTTGGTATGTAGGCTGTCTGGCCTATGGATTCACAGATTTTGCATTGGATCTGTGCCACAGATTATTTGACCCACAGGTGATTAAAATTCAACAATGGAAATCTAAAGAAGAAAAATGGGCTTACTGCTTGGTTCATAGGGTTTCTGGGTGGTAAGTCCTGTACCACACGTGGATTCCTCAAAATTGGATAGTTCACTTGCAGGTTCGTGCTTGGACCGGTAAATACCAGCCAGTACACACTAGACTTAGTGAACCCTTGGTTTTGTATATGTTTTCGTGATATTTGTGCATGATACTCTTGTAACAGAGGCAACACAAATGCAGACGATATGACTAATAAACTAGCATTTCAGCCTCTACCTTACGAATCTTCTGGTTTAGGAGGCCTTGTTTCTTGTCACCTTTTTGTTATGCCATATTTTTTTATCTGGTAGACTTTTGGTTTCCTTATATGTGGTGCTTGTTGTAAAACATGACATGATTGCTGCAACTTTAGATTATGCTTGCCCAGGTGTTTGCCATATGGGCTCAGAAATAGTGTTCAATTTTTGACCATCAAGTGAACACTTTAAAAATGCTGTGTTCTTTCTTTACCTCAGTCTGTTCATAATCTTTTTTTTTGGTGTTCCCTATATGCGTAGGTTCTCTAATAAAGCACCAACTTGTGACTCATCTTGCGCTTGGTATTGCTTTGCGTGGGGTTCTTGATGCATTGCGGAAATCGGTGGATTCAAAAGTTCGTAAATTTTGTTTGAAGTTTCCTTTGTTTCCGTTGATCTTAGAACATAATGTGAGGTCTGTTTGGTTCAGATGTTTATGTTTGGTACCAAGGCCTTGGAGCAGTTCATGGATCGTCTTGTTGAGTGGCCACAATATTGCAATCATATATTACAGATATCTCATTTGCGTGGAACACATGCTGAGTTGGTTTCTTTTATTGAGAGGGAACTAACAAGAATTTCTTCTAGTCAGTCAGAGTCAAATAGTGTTAATGCAATGCCTGTTGATCAGCAACAAGGTTCGGGAACTGCTGCTACTGAAAGCGTGGAGGTATGTCCTGGGAGACCCCTATATGGCAACTTTAAGATTTCTTAAGGGCATCATCCTAGTTGCACATAATACAGGGAATTGGATATTGTGATTCAGTACTTTTTTTTTTGTGGCTCTTCTACTTTATGATGTCTCACCATGTTACTGCTAATTAGATGTCTTAGAGCTCAAAGACCTGAGTTATGGAAGGGGGAAAATTTTCTATTAAGTGTTAAGAAATATATATTATAATCTTGGATTCTGTTGCTTGCTATTATATTGCTTGCCATCCCTTTAAAATTTGATGTCTCCAGTTAAGGCAACTGGATTTCACTTCTCTGTTGAGCTTCTTGATTGTTTGCTCAGGCATCTGAAGCATCATGGCATTTGATGAGTTCCACTTCTACGCAGTTGGGACAGCAGTTTTCCTCTTTACAGCTTCAACAGAGGCATCAGGGTTTCCTCGGTGAAAGGACTAAAGCCTCTACCATGTCTGTCAGTTATACGAAACCGCTTCTATCCCATACTGGGCAATCTTCATTTCTATCTGGATCTGTTGAATCTGTCACAAATCAGAAGGTATTGTTTCTGTTCTTGTGATGGTCTTATAGGAGTGAGCTTGTTGTCTTCTGAATCGATTGGAAGCTGGAAAGATGGCTGACTATATACTGTTATTACTTTGTTTTATATCTACTGTCTTTCTTTAATGTTCTTTAACCCTTCCCACATCATTATGTTTGTCCTCATCATGGGAACTATTTTACAGCCTTTGCAAACCACATCATCGCACCATACTGCCACTGTGACAACTACTGTATCATCATCTCCTGGTTTTCTTCGTGCTCGAAGTGCAACACCTGCAGGTAAAATGAATGAATGAATGCTATATTATAGAGTTTGTTCTTTTACTGGTTCCTTATTCTCATCTCATCCCTTTGGCTAATGATAGATGGTGCAATATTTTGGATATTGATGTCCTTTTGTCTTGTTTGTTCTTTTCCTGTTGTCCTAATGTATTTCTGTACTTGAATGTGGTGGGCATTCTTTCTCTAGGCATGCTTCGGCAACCTTCTTACAGCACAGGTTTTGGGGCTGCATTGAACATCGAAACACTTGTTGCGGCAGCAGAGAGAAGAGATACACCGATAGAAGTTAGTTTTGCATGTTCTTACATGCCTTTTCTTGTTATCTTTGTTCTTTATTGTTTCTTTGTGGGCTTCATATGTGTTTCATGTCTTTTGTTCAGGCTCCCTCATCAGAAACTCAAGACAAGATCTTATTTATGATTAACAACATTTCAACTTCAAACATGGATGCAAAAGCAAAAGAGTTTGGTGAGATTCTCAAGGAGCAATACTATCCTTGGTTTGCGCAGTATATGGTGATGAAAAGGTGGAAAATTTGTCTGATAACATCTTTTGGAATTTCATGCTTTCACATTGATCACCAGAACTTTGAGTTATTTTGTACGCCTGTTTAACTTATGTTTCTCTTGCAGAGCGAGCATCGAACCAAACTTTCATGACTTGTATCTGAAGTTCTTGGATAAAGTTAACTCAAAATCACTAAATAAGGAGATTGTTAAAGCTACTTACGAGAACTGCAAGGTTATTTTTTCTATATCTGTTTGTCGGTCTCATGCTGTTGTCTTAACATTAATTGCCTTACTTTTCTGACTATTTTTTCTTTTAGGTCTTGCTAAGATCTGATCTTATAAAATCAAGTTCTGAAGAACGTTCTTTGCTTAAAAATCTTGGTAGCTGGCTTGGGAAGTTCACAATCGGTAGGAATCAAGCATTGCGTGCCAGAGAAATTGATCCAAAAGCTTTGATAATAGAGGTACACCTTGTTATACTTTTCTGGCTATAAAACTACTTGATCATGTGGATTTGGCTGACTAAAGCTTTAACGTAGTTCCTGGGATGAGCAACATGGCGAGATATTAAAAATATTTGGATTTGACAGGATTATGGATGTCTATAAAAAAGGTTATTGTAGTATTGCTTTCGCATTGAAATATGATCATATTTAAGGATTGGTATTCAGGAAAAGAGAATGGAGTAAAGAAGGATGGGCAGTGTTATATGCTGTTATGTTATTACAGTAAGGATTTCCAAATTAGTGTTACAGGAGAAGCTTCGAGCATAAAACAAGAGGAAAGTTCACAAGACAGTAGAAACTCTAATCATGAATGGAGTCCCTTTTAGGTCTTATTTTTTCAGATAACTGTGGCAAACTGGTTGCTAGGTGCTACCTTCATATAGGTGCTTGGGGTCACTGGGGTATCATAGCATTTATAAGTAAGCAAAATTCGGGAATGAAGGTCAGGAAAAATTTATGAGGTTCTGCACTTCATTGCATTCAACTTGGACTATTATGCCATTGGATGGTCCAAGTTGTTTGTCAAATGGGTATCTGGCTCTCTGACTGATTCATTAAGTCCTGAAGTAGCCAAGGGACTAGTGGCCTGTCATGACTTCATGAGTGAAAGCTGGATATCTCGATGAACAGAATACAAGGATAAAAATCAAATGAATTCTCATTATGTTATTTTCATTGACTAAATTACCCAACTGAAAGATGATAGAATTCTGAAGATAAAAGATTTTAATCACTCAGTGTGCAATGTGTAATAACTCATTGATATTCCATGTGGAATGGGATAATTGACATTGTCTGGGGTGTGCATTGGGCCATTTCCTTGTTGCTAATTTTTATTAGTCAGCCCTTTTTCTTAATGTAATGAAGGTTGGTTCTTTGTTGCTTTGAAATATTCCTTGGTGGTCTTATGTGAATCATGTTCTCTTGCTAGGCATACGAGAAGGGGCTGATGATTGCTGTGATCCCATTTACTTCAAAGGTATGTATTCTTTTAATTTATTAGTTGCTTATGGTATTGTTGTGATATAGTTAATGTTAAGGGACTAATATTACTGTAGATTCTGGAACCATGCCAATCGAGTGTAGCTTATCTACCTCCCAATCCTTGGACTATGGGCATCCTCAGTTTGCTTGCTGAGATCTATAATCTACCAAACCTCAAAATGAACCTGAAATTTGACATAGAGGTAATTGTTATTTGTCCCTTACATTGTCTGATTTCATGTAACCGAGACTTTGTTTACGATGGTGAAAAAAGATCAATGTAGCTGATCCCAGGTAGTTGGGAAATTATGACTTTTTGTTGTTGTTGTTGTCATTGTTCTATAAAGGACCATTTCCACTTTCATTCTTGTTTTGCAGGTTTTATTTAAGAACCTTGGCGTAGATATGAAAGAAGTTAAACCAACTGCACTTCTAAAAGATAAGATTCGTGAAGTAGAGGGGAATCCAGATTTTTCAAACAAGGACATCACTGCAGCACAACCACCATTTGTTGAAGTTAATTCAGGATTATTGCCTGCATTGAATCATGTAGAGTTGCAAGCTGAGGTCAATAATTCACCTCATCCAACAAGCCATCCAAATGCATTGACTCAGGTCATTGGTCATTTTGCCCTTATGTTAACTTACATCATCGTTTGACATTTGTTCTTAATCAAGTTTTGTGTTTTTTCCTGCTGTTAATCTGGTGCAGTATGCTGCTGCTCCACATCTGGCTTCAAATTCCGTTTTGGAGGATGACAAAATGGGGGTTATAAACATGCCTGAACGTGTTCCATCTGCTCAGGGTTTGACTCAAGTTACACCATCTCCATCACCATCTCCTTCGCCATCACCATCTCCTTCACCATCACCTTTTTCTTTGAGCCAGGTCTATTCTTTTTTCCAAGTTCATCCACCCGATCCTCTACATAATCTTTTTCTTTTTTAATACAAATGTTTGAAATCTTTGATAACATGCTCACATAAGGTTTTTAGCACAACCTAGGGCTTTACTTGTGACTTGAATGCTAATTTTTGTTGACTTTGTATACTGGTTAGGGGTTGTTCTATCATTGTTAAGTTTCTTTTTCAAAATGAATATTAATTTATGAAGTTTTGAATGACTCAGTTAGTAACTCATTTTGGAAAAAGCAATCAAAAAATTATCTAATTTGATAATTACATGAAACTGCATTTTTTTGACTTAGAAATCAAGTTGTAAGTAATTTGTATTAATTGATGTAAAAATATTTTTTTAATTAATATAAAAAAGGCTGAATTATGAACAAGTTATTTTATTAATAAATTATTTGTTTTTTATTCCAAAGTTATATTACAACATTCTTAGTTTAATTTTTTTCCCTATGCTTCATAATTTTTTTTTGTGTTTGTATAATTGTTTCATCTTTTGCAGCTTCTGACAATAATTCCAAACTCTGACTCTTACATCAATATTAATCCGAAGCTTAGTTCCATGGGCTCACATTTGCAATTTCATAGGTACCTGCTTTTAGCCTAATCTTTTTATCGACAATAAATCACATTTTTTCCACACATGTTTCTTGTCCTGAATTGGTATATTTTATTCTTGTAGAATTATTCAAGTGGCAATGGATAGGGCCATTAGAGAAATTGTGTCTCCTGTTATTCAGCGAAGTGTGACAATAGCTAGCAGGACGACCAAGGAACTCGTGCTGAAGGTTATTTCAGTTTCTTATTTCTTTTGTTTAGCAGTAAACTGAAGGCTTTTCTGCATTTGAGCTGAACACTTGTTCTTTATTCTGTTTCTCTGTAATCCTAGGATTATGCTATGGAGACGGATGACGGTGTCATATCACGATCTGCCCATCTAATGGTCGGCACTTTAGCTGGAAGTTTGGCTCATGTAACTTGCAAGGTTGTTTCTTCGGTCATAAATCACGGGGCCACTGATTTCTATAGCTAGCTTTATTTTCTTAAATGGCATGCATGGATTGACTTGGGGCATTAGTTATGGCTATGTTAGGATGCATCGATTGACTTGAAATGTTTCTGTTTATGATAAGTCCTTTATGGTACTATTTTTTGGTTTAATTGACGTTGCTAATTTACATGCGGAGTTTATCAGGAACCTCTTCGGGTGGCCCTTTCAACTCATCTTAGAAGTCTTCTTCAAACTTTGAGTGTTACTACTGATCGTATTGACCAAATAGTTCAGATTCTTACAACCGATCATCTAGATCTTGGTTGTGCAGTAATTGAAAATGTGGCATCAGAGAAGGTACACAATTGATTTTTCTTCTTATACTTGATATTGATATATCATTTCCATACTGTGTAAGTTTTTTTCTGCATATCTTTGTTGGTTTTTGATCCTCGTAGTTGTTGCGGTGGATTGCTTGTACCTGCATCTACCCAAGCTGCTTAAGTTGGAATAGGATACCTGTTAATTTGGTTTAGGGCGTGTATGAGTGGGAAAATTAGGTGCCTGAGTTGTGTTTGGGATGGTTTGCATATTTGGATAATTAATTGGGTTCGTTCTGGTCAAATTTGCTGGTAATGTGCCCATTGTCAGTGCATAAATGGCAGGGGCTTCATTGTCTTGGGTGTCAATGCCTACCCGACCCACTAAAGCCAGATTAGTGTACTTGTTAATTCAGTGGCGTTTACATGTAGGAAAATAGGTACCCTAGTTAGTTACCTATGTAGTTGAATTTGGATGATGGTTGGGTGAACTTTATGGGGACTGCATTCTTTGCAGGTTGTTGAAGTTCAGGTCAAAATAAATTTAAGATACTAAACATTTATGAATTATTCTAATAGCATAAAGACCAGTGATTTAAAAAGCGCTAGGCGCCAAGGTCCAAAAACACCCGAGAGCGCTCACCCGAGCGAAGCGAGGCTCTAAAATATAAAAATATATAATATAATTAATAAATATAATTATTTAAAATTTTAAATAAAAATATGCTATTAAATTAAGAAAGTCCAAGATACAAAATCACAATGTCACATTAACAAAAAGTTTCAAATAAATGAAAATTAACAGTATTAAAATCAAAATAATATATTATTAATCTATTAACAGTATTGAAAATTAATCATTTCAAATAAACTTAATAATATTAACAGTATATAGTATACGTATACTGTTAAAAGGAAGTGTAAAGGGGTGCTGAGCCTGCTGACTGAGAAAAGAGGAAGCGACAGCGGCGACAGCGGCAGCGGTGAGCAGCGGGAGGTGCGAGCGGCGACAGCGGCAGCGACATCGACATCGACGAGCAACGGCAGCGGGAGCAGGAGCGGCGAGTAGCGGGAGGCACGAGCGGCGACAGCGACAGTGTTTGCTAGCAGCGATAGCGGCAGCGTTTGCGAGCAGTGACAGCGGCGAGCAGCGGGATCGGGATCGGGATCGGGATCCGGATCGGCAGCAGCGAGGGTTAAGGTTCGATTGTCACTTATATCAGTTTTAGTTGGTTCGATTGAACCAACTAACCATCATAGACCGAACCAGGACTGAACCGGACCTAAAATCCTGGTTCGGTCGCCTTGGTTAACCCGGGTGCTCGCCCGAAGCGCCCAGCGCCTGGGCTCGGGTGAGTGCCCTGGCGGTGCCTGTTTGAAGCGCGTCGCTTGGGAGATTAGCAAGGCGCTCGGGCCTCACCTCGCCTCTCCCGAGCGCCTAGGCGAGCTCCCAAGCGCCTTTTAAAATCGCTGATAAAGACCTAAACAAATTATGAATTTACTAGCATTGCATTCTTTGCAGGTCTAAACATTTATGAATTCTTCTAATAGCATAAGGACCTAAACAAATTTATTTTGGACTGAGCTGAACTTGAGCCTAGGTAATTTATAATATTCATTTAACAAATTCAACTAAAAATGAGCTTGATTATTGCTGAAACTAGCCCTATTATAAGCTTAATTCAAACTTGTGTTAAGTTTTAATTTCTTTTCTTGATTTAGGGCTGAACCTAATGATTTAGTGTTTTGCTCTTAATGTACCTTGATTAAAGATTTTTACCATATGCTTTATATCTTAACAGATGTTTGAGGATAGAAATCAGTTTCTTCTTACAATATATGAGTACATATATTAACAACATGTACTAAATAAATTTCATGTCAAGCCCATTGGACCGATGCTAATTGAGAATGGGCTATGCTCATGCTTGGGTTGGAATTGATTTGCAGTCCAGTGTTGGATTTTAAATATGATCAACTGACATATAAACTGTGATTAATCAAATATGAACTGATGCAAGATCTCGCTGTCCAGTTGCAACTCATTTTATGTCAGTCCTTGTCATTCATAATTATGGGTATTTTTTTGCTAATACAGCAAGTATACTTGTTTTCACTCTCATTGCAGTCTTATCAGGAAGTAATCCTGATGTTCATGTTATAATACTTGAGATTTAAGTATGATTTAATTGCAGAAGGCAGAGTTGATTTGCCCCTTGTTGTTATCATTGTATTAGAAAAGGTTTATTGGTTGGATAGAGCTTCAGTTTGATGTTTGGGTAAATGTGATTGTGTGGATTGGACTTACAAATCATATTAAAAAGCAAAGAAATGGCACTGTGCATGCAACTCTTGTCAATGCAAGGTTTGATGGGAGTCGATCTAACCAACCTTATCCTTGCAAACAAAGAGACTGTTTTTGTTCTTTGATCTCCGGACACTTGGTTATCGTGGTGTCCAATCTAAACATCATCAGCCTTATCGTGGCACTAATGCTCATGCTTTTAAGAGATCCTGATTGAATGAGTAAATTAAAATTTGAAATGAATCTAACATTTCAAAAAGATAAATATATCAGGAAGGAGTTGTCTTTATGCTCTCCACCTTAGCCCATTGTTAATGAGCGATATTGTTTCGTGTTGCATCCCAACGCATTCCATACAATGTGTCTTTAGTTCCACGTGTGTTGGTTGTGACTCATGCAACTAAGTCTCATGTGCCATGTTAGTTCAACATCATCACCAAGACCATATTCTTTGAATGCATTGTGATAACCCGAAGTGAACGCTAGTTGCTACTCCTCAAGCTGAACTTTGACAACTATAGTCGAAGGGCTGCCGACTTATTACGTAATAGTAGTTGGACAACAGTTTCATCCTCTTGTTTCTGTTCCTATTCATACAAGTCCAATGGTTGTTGCACAACTAGCAATGAAAGTGTGAATTGGTCAATGTACAGGAAAGGAAAAATAGCGTTGTGAGATCATATATAGCCTATAATAAATTCTTTTTTATGTTAAGCTAAAACTATTATCATTAGAATTCTCTAAATACATAGATTGCATAAGCCCCAAAGTTGGTTGGGATTAAAAGTTTAAAGTGTCATAGTTCCCAAGGCTCCTGCCTTTCTGGGGTGAGAGAGGGTCATTGTATTCTCTCCTCTGACAGCTGGAAAGCTGTTTTGGTGACTAGATTGCTAGGAAGCAATCTTACAACAACTAAATTCATGATGGGTACTCTTCTTTTTATATTTTTCTTCTATTTTCAGCAATAATATTATCTAGTTTTCCTTGGGTTGTTTCTCTAAGGGTCTCTACTTTATGCATGGAACTAGTGTTTGCTAGGAAGCATCAGTCCTACTAGTTTGGTATTAGATCACAACTCGATTGACATACCAGCAAACTTCTTAGATGTCAACCATGGGTCAAGAATCCTTCATCATTGTTCGTGTTGAGAAAAACAGGTATCATGATAAAGGATGTTTTTAATTCAAATAACCAAGTTTGAGAAGGATTTATTTTGATTTGATTGTCATGCACTCCTAAGCATATCAGTGAGGTTATATTACAATCATTGCTTCTAATAGAGCATCATGAGTGGTTTGAAAGCAATAGAATACAATTGATGCCCATACCACAAGTTATCATTGTAAGATTCAACCACTATAACACCAAGAGGCAGTGGCCGACCAGACGAATCATGTAGATATCAGGCCAGTTTATCAAATCATCCCATGGTGGTCTTAAGATTCTCTGAATCATAGGTGGGTTTAACGAAGGAAGCTTCTAGATGACCTTATCATCTGATTTTAAATTACTGTCCAACTCGGCCAGTTTCAAGAATCTTTTTCATGTCTTGAAACCCACCATCTGACATAGAAAGCTAAAAAAAAATATTCAAAAACTTTAATTCATGTTCTGGGAGAAAAAAATCTATTGTGTTTTTAAGGACTAAGTTCAGAAGTTTAGATTAGCTTCCATTTAAGAGATGATAAGCATATTCTGAGTGCAGGTTGGTGTATGTTCTTTCGTGGTAAATGTAGCCATTGTGGCTTTCCTTTATTCCACCTTTTTTGGAAAGTGGTTGAGCTAGTTACTTTTATTGGGTTATTTGAAATGCCAGGTCTGAGAGAAAAAAATTATGATATATGTGTGTGTGTGGCACATTGTATTACATGTATAATACTGGGTGCTTTTCTTTAATATGCTATCCCTTTGCCTAATGCGTATCTGATACATTGCTAACTGTTGAGCCCTCTTTAAAATATTAAGTTTTATTGATGACTACTGGATTTTATTTTTGGCAGGCTGTGGAGCTGATTGATGGAGAGATAGGTCCTGCATTTGCTGCTATAAGAAAACAAAGAGAAGCAGCTGGATCTGCATATTTTGATGCTGTTACCTATGCACAAGGTTCATTTTCACGTATGCCAGAGGCACTTCGTCCAAAACCTGGCCGTCTCTCCCTTTCACAACAGCGAGTCTATGATGTAAAAACAAATCACTATTCCTAAAATTGCTTATGTAGTAGCATCTTTTTTGTTATTTTTGTACTAGTGTATTTCATTTCTTTTGCAGGATTTTATCAAGAATATTTGGCAAAACCAATCTGGTCAGAATTCAACTGCTGTCTCTCTTGGTGTTCCTTGTATGGGTGGTTCTGTCAATAATTCTTCCCTGTCACGTGTGTATGGTTCAAGTTCTGCTCCCACTAGTTCCAATGTGTACTCCACTTCCCAAGTGGTTCCCTTCAGCTCAGTAGCTCCACCGTTGGACCTTATCTCAGAAGAAACGGAACGTGGTTCAGCGCAGCTTTTTAGGTTTAATTTGATAATGTTTTCTGTCAAGCAAAGTAATAGTTTTTTTTTAAATAATTGTACTAGCTGTTTTGTTTTTATCTTGTAGTGTCTCCCCAACTTATGGTGGGTCTAATGATAGTCTCGTCCAACATGGTGGTGAAATGAATTCAGTTGTAGCTCCTGCTGTTACTTCTCCTGATCTGCATATGGTTGATCCAGCAGTTGTGTCCAAAGTTAGTTTTGGAAGCTTCAGTATTAATTTCATTCTAAGAACAACAGTGTGCTGCTTATCTAAAAAATACATTTGTATCAGGATTTGACAGCTGTTGTGCCACCATCTCCAACACCTTCTATAGATCGTCTGGGAACTGTTTTACCTGAATCATTGCTGAGCACTGGAGATGCATTAGAGAAGTACCAGCAAGTTGCTCAGAAGGTGCAAATGCCTCTAACCTATCTTCATAAGCTACAAAACACTATTTCTGCTACAAGAAAATTTGCTTCAGGGATTTAGTTATTTGTTTGTTGCGTGGGGGAGGTTTATTGCCCAACTTACTACCCATTTATTCCTTTGGTAGTGACGTGGTATATTCATGATTGACTTTAATACACTAATTCGTCTCTGTTACTTAGAATTGATGTGAAGACCTGGACTGTTTAATTTGTATTCCGACAGATCATTTTTCCAAATTTAGGATGCCTGATTCTCAACTAGGGAAATCGGAAAAAACATATGTGCCTTTAATATCAACTCTAGTTAGAAGGGGAGTCATAATTTCAAAGATAATCATTTTTTTAGTGCTTATGATATTTTCAGAATTAACATAAAAATTCAACAATTTGACGTATCGACTAATTTAATGCTGGGTTTTGCACTGTACTTTGTATATTAGTTTTTTGGTAAAATAATAAGAAGCCTTAATTAGCATGGTCTGTATTGCACAACCTTAAAGTAATTTCTGTAAGAAGCGAAACATTCTCTTTTGAAATGCAGTTGTGTTTGTTTGACAATTTTTTATGTATACTACTTGAAGGAACAATTCAAGTCTTCAATTGACAACTTATTTTGCAGCAGTCCAACCAACCATGATTAGGATTATGATATCAATTGATGGCACATTATTGCAAGTATTGTTCAGTTTTCATTTTGCTAAAACAAATAAAAATGATAAAAATGCTTAAACTTACTAAACAACTTCTTAGGCTTAAAAGGCAAAGTGGCTGAACCCGAACTTGATCCAGACCCTAGTCTTGGAATTTTACCTTCCTAAAATTTAATTAAAGTAAATATGTAATAGGGCCTGGGAGAGGAATGAATTGTGTGCAGGACTTGATAGTGTAATTCCTGCACCATTTTCTGTCTAAACTCTGAATGGCATGGCATGTCTCAGGTGATATATGTGAGGCAAGATGTGATACTTAAATCTCAGATGGAAAACTGTGTTCATTTCATATTAACCATTATATTATCATCTCTAGTACCTATTGAATTTTGAAATGGTTAGAATTTTCTTTCTAAAGTAATGGGAGGTCTCAAGTTTTCTGTCTTTTAGCATTTATTTTTGCTCTGTATTTGCTTGCAAGGAATCTTGTGAAAAGTGCCTTGGAAGAATCTGTTTCTATGAATACTAAGGCTATTTTTTTCTAATGATTCTAATCGAAAAAATAGACCAATGTTGACATGACATGACAGTAAGAGAAAGGAAGTCAAAGGAAATAGAAGAATGTCTGGATTGGATCCAATATAAATAGGCTTTGTGTTTGGGTTTATCGAATGTAATTTGGTTTTATTATCAAGTTTGTCCTATAATCAGGTTTGTGTCTGGGCTTGGGTATGGTGGTTTATCATGCCATCCATCACATTTTTGTCCATACCTGAATTATACAACCTCTTGAGGAGGTTGGAAGAATGTGAGTTTTTGTCTTTTGATGTGTATGAGTTCACACATTCATGTTTTCGACATGCCATGAGATATGGGCTGATCTAAGAGGAATGTGTTTTGGGTTTCTTTGTTGTGTGTTGGTCTTTAAAATTGTTGCTGAAGGGTGATAGAACTTTTAATGTTTGGTGGTTTAATTTAGTTGCTCCTTAGAAGATGAATCCTATTTAACTTTTTGCTTCAACCTTTATTTAGCTTTTATTCATTTTTGGATCTTTTTCTGGCCAGCCTTACTTTCGGAAATATGATTTTAGTCATCAGCGCTTTAATGCTTCTGTGAGCAATTTTCCAATCATGATTTTAACTAAATAAAATACTTTCAGTTGGAGGCCATGATTTCTACCGATGCCAGAGACATTGAAATTCAGGTTAGACTGTCTTTTTTATTCGTTGTTTTAATGGAGTTGACACAAAGTGTAATACCTCTGGTATTCATTTTTGTATTCAGGGAGTTGTTGCTGAGGTGCCAGATATCATACTAAAATGTGAAAGCCGAGATGAAGCTGCGTTGGCTGTAGCTCAAAAGGTTAATTTTCACTTAAGTTTGTTATACAGCTGTTTTTAGGATGATAGCTTCTCATGATGTGTATCATGATTCAGGTTTTCAAGAGCCTCTATGAAAATGCATCAAATGCTCTTCACATCGCATCCCATCTTGCAATTCTAGCTGCTATACGAGATGTTTGCAAGCTTGTTGTCAAAGAATTAACGAGCTGGGTATATGCTTATCTAACTTATTAGTGTTTTGTTGATGAAAAAAAATCCATCTTAGGATAATTACTGTTTGTCATGATCAAATTCATTTGATTCCTCTTATTTAAGTATTGATATATTTGATTTCAGGTGAAGAGTATGCTGTCATTTTTTTGCATGTAGCTTATTTCAAATTTCGATCAATAATTTGCTGTTAGATGTGTTACAGATAATTTTTGTTAGGTTGAGGTCCAAGGTTTCACATAGGCACTCAACATTTTCTTTCTAGTTGAGTTATGACTAGTTTGCTATGCTTTGCCTTATCTTTTTTTTTTGTTTGTACTTTGCCTTATCTTTGCTGTTGCCAACATGGAATGGTGCCCTTTGGCAAATATATATAATGGTTTGAACAGCTGATTATTTGGCGAGATTAGGACCATAACTAGGAGGTTTTGCCTATCGGCTTGATCTTTAGTGACAATGCGTCTTGAGAGTTCATTGAATTTAGTTCATTTTTTATATTTGTGTTCTTATTACCGTGGACCTTGAACCTTGTTCTGAATAAGCTTTTTCAAATGATTTCAAGAACACTTTCTTTGCATATCATATATTGAATGCCCATCTGCACCCAAATCGTGGGCCTTTTAGGTTGGCATCAATAGGTTTGATGCTTCTCTGTGGCAAAGTTGGCTGACCAATTGCATAGTTAAAAAAGCTTTTTTATTCGGACTATTTATTTCGAGTTTTTTTATGACTTACACTTGTGCTGATAATATATTGTTGTGGATCATCCTGGGCCCCAGTAATATGATTTTTAGTATTATACTATTAATAACTATACATTTTATTGACAAGTTGTTTCATATTTTTATCAAAATGCAATCTTCAGAGTTCAGACTATTGGTGATGCGGCAATAAGCTTTATTTTTTGTTATACTGTGCTGTCTTGTATTCTTTGCATTTGATGTATTTTTTGGAACTGAGCATGATATATTCTTGATTACAATTTTCACTCTTTCTTACATTTACCTTTTAATTTATGCCTATGTTGACTATTTTGTTTTATGATGACATAGTCTTTCCCATTCCACAGGTAATTTACTCAGATGAGGAGCGAAAGTTTAATAAAGAAATCACTGTAGGCCTCATTCGTTCTGAGTTGCTGAACCTGGCAGAGTACAACATCCATTTGGCAAAACTTATAGATGGGGGAAGGAACAGTATGTCTCAAAATACTAGCATTCTCTTTGGGAGACCAGATAACATTTTACTATGGTGATGCTTGGGCACCAAATTTGGTTGTTGTTTACACATGAATTGTGTGATATATCAACTTCAGAGAATGTTTTTGTTGTTTTATGAGTTGGGATTTTATGGGTTTGATGTTTGGTGCCTAAAGCATTGCTCAATTCGATTATTGAGACTAAAAAGCTTATGTTCATTTACAGAGGCTGCCACTGAATTTGCCATATCCCTTGTGCAAACTTTAGTTGTTCAAGAACCTGGAGTAAGCATGTCAGAATTGTACAATCTCATTGATGCCTTGACAAAGGTACTTCTGTATTTCTTTTTTTTTTTAAAGTGATATATGACCCGACAAGCTCTGGTATGTTCTCTTAAATGTTACTTTTATACCTGCAGCTGGCAATGAAGCCTGGGTCGCCTGAGTCATTGCAACAGTTGGTTGAGATTGCTAGGAGTAATGTAAGCTCTCCTAATGTAGCTGCTAACAAAGAAGAGAAGACCAGACAATTCAAGGATAAGAAGGTAATTCTTTGGAAAAGATCCTGTGTTTGGTACAACTTCAACAAGACATGCATTTGCATCATCTGCAATTCAACATCTTAATCTTATATTATAAACAGGTTCTTTCTGGTCGTTCCTTGACAAACAAAGAAGAGCTTGATTCAAATGAGCCAGCACTTGCTGATCCTGCTGGTTTCCGAGATCAGGTTTTCTTATATAGATAAAATTATATTTTACTTGTTTATCATGTCTCTGCTTACTTATTCTTGTATTACAATTGTAAATGCAGTCAAAAGAAATAAAGAGTAATGTGAAATGTTGTCGACTTGGTGGCGTAAAAGTATTTTCGTTTCGATATGTAGGGTCTTCCGCTGTTGGTCCATGTTTATTTTCTCGTAATAAAGATATAGTAGTAATGGAAACTGGAAAGATTGGTTCATCTCATACTTCAATTTATGAATCATTAGCATTGTAGGCATTGTCTTTGTGATAAAACTTTTGAAAGATCATGCATTTCTTTTCTAACATGGTATTTAAACAAGGTCGATTTTTTAAGTGAAAAATTTAGGTACATTGCTCTTTTATATAACAACTGAAAGGTAGCTGAATATTTTTTGGACTTTATTTAACCTTATAACATGTTTTTTAAATGATAACTATATATATGTTTCTTATATATATAACATCTCCCATATTTTGGTAGGACTTGCTACATGTAGCTTTGAAATTATCTAAATGCTTTCTGGTCGTATCCCAGAGATCAAGGATGTGATTTATATACGTCTCTCAGTGTGTTTGTCTTTTGTATATTGTTGTGGCTATCAGATTCATCCTTTTTAAGTTCTTTTTCTGCGGTCATAAATAACTACTCTGATAAATAAATAAATAAGACACCAGTAGTTATTTAAGACTAAAAAATTATAACCGTCAATGAGTGATGTTGAAAAATGCAATAAGCAAAATTATATGTTCTCTAGCATCTGATAGTGTTTGATTCAGTTTTTTCACATCATTATGAATTTGTTAGATTCAAAAATGTACATATGCAGTATGACTTGTGATTACATATACTTTGTCAACATATCAAATTTTCTGTTAACATGATTGACGTGTACAAGTTGATTTATCCTGTATTTACTCTTTCTGAAGTGATCCATTATTTTGGCTTATATGTGTGTGTGTGTGTGTGTGTGTGTGTGTGTGTATATGTGTGTATGTATGTATATATATAGATAGATACTGTGCAAGCTTCAAATATTGCATGTCTTTTTTATCCATCCAACTTTTTTTGTGGGCTTTGTCATGCCTTTTATAAAATCAAATTTCTGCAGGATTGACCAATTGAACAGGGAACTCATGGATATGTTGTGTCAGAGTTATATGGTTTTCTTGGTGGTTTGAGTGTGATATTGGATTTCTTTCAATCAAAATCCAATCAATTTGAGTTTTTTTGGTTCAAGTAATATGAATTTAATGGGCAGCAAAGTGACAATGACTAATAGAAGAAACAAATCCGTGTTGTTGTGCTAATTGCTACTATATCTGGATACTGATATGAATGTCCTTTTTTCATTGACTTGTTTTTTTGTATGTGATTAAATGTGTTTAATTGTGGAGCAAGTTGTCCTTGACATTTGATTTGCATTATGCATGTATGTTTGATATTTTCATTGATTTTGTATATATATGCATACTAATAAATGTAATATGTATAAATAAATATTATGGTCCAAACTAGATTAATCTATGCATATTTGAGGTTATCTACTAACTGGTGCCATCCCAGATATCAAGGCAATTGTGTTTGATAAAAAAATAATATTTGTAATTGTGTACTTGCACATGCATAAATTCCCAATTAGTTGTAGGCCATTAGGTTTTTGTGCAGACTTAACGTGTAAGACATTGGTTTGTTTTCTTATGCATGTTTATTATGTTTGTCTTTTGCTGGCTCGTTTATACTTTTGACACAGTTTTCTAGGGTTTATTTTAAATTGCCTACCCATATTTTTTGTAGGTGATGTGCCTTTTCAAGTTTTTTCCCTTTGTTGTACTTCATTCTTTATTATTGTGTCTAATTTGCATTTGTGGGAAATATCTGAATGAACTTGCTTCTAGAACTGGAACATGTTTTTCTCATCATCAGGGATCTTCTGATTACCATAAACAATTCTTATGAAATCATGATTTTTTGACAAATACTAGGGGACATGTGAGATGCCTGACTACGTCGTTTCAATTTTCTTGTCAACATCTGTTTCAAGTTTTGATTCTGAACTCTGTTGATCATGGAGAAATCTTGTTTCATCTCTTTTAATACTATTATAAGATTCTGTAGGGGCTGTTGACATTTTAGGTCCATTAATTTACTTATCTTATTCATTTTTTAGTTTTTTGTTTCCCCAATTTCTATAAAGTGCTACTTCTATGTTGTTGCTGAAACACATTTAATATTATGCAGGTTGCTGCTTACTTTGCTGATTGGTGTCGGCTTTGTGAGCTTCCAGCAGCAAATGAGTCAACGTATACTCATTACATTTCCCAGTTGCAACAAAATGGTTTGCTAAAGGGCGATGACATTACAGATCGGTTTTTCCGTATTCTCATGGTAGTCTAAGCTTTCCACTTGTTCTGGTTTATGTTCTACAAGTAATTTGCTTTTGCTAATTCATATATCATCTTCTAGGAGCTTTCTGTTACATATTGTCAAGTTGTCCATGAACAACCACAGCAGCTATCATTTTTTTCAATTGATTCATATGCGAAACTTGTGGTTCTAATTTTAAAGGTACGTTAATTGCATTCTCATTTTGAACTGCATAAGCATGTTCCACCCAAATAACTGTGACTGGGTTTGATTTATTTTTTTCAAATTCACTTTTTGTTTTTTTTTCCAGTACTCGTCTGTGGATCAAGGAGCAACTAAAGCTGTTCTCCTTCCCAAGGTCAAGCCTAAGACTTAAGGAGTTACTCATATCTTTCTTTAATCACTAGTCATTTCTATTACATATATTCTACATTTTTGTGGACAGATTTTGTCAGTGACTATAAGAGTCATTCAGAAAGATGCAGAAGAGAAAAAACTCTCATTTAACCCAAGGCCTTACTTCAGGTTGTTTATTAATTGGCTTTTGGACTTGACTTCCCCTGATGTAGTCGATAGTGCCAACTTTCAGGTTTGTGCTATTCTTAATTGTTTTTTATATTCTTCTCTCAGTTCTTCCTGTTTATATGATGTTGATATGTAACATTCAGGTCTTGACTTCTTTTGCAAATGCGTTCCACGCGTTGCAGCCTTTAAAAGTTCCTGGTTGGAGGTTTGTCACTTTACCTTCTGTGTTATGGTTAATCAAATATCTGGAAACATAGATTTGTGTGTATCTCAGATTCTACAGTTCCCAATTAACTTAAAAATTATAAATATATGGTGCGTGATAAGTGCCACCACATCAAAGACCAGTGGTATGCTGTCCTTGGATGCATAGGTGCATGTCTATCACAATTGGCAAGGATATGCCCATGTATCCTCAGCCTAGCATACCATTGTCATTGGTTTCTGGGTGGAATGATGAAGAATGCCTCGGGGCATTGGGTGAGATATGTAGCATATGTAGGGTCACCATTTGTGTAGTCATTTTGTAGCTCCTGGTGGTATCTGTCAATGGTTCCTTGTTGCAATGCATATAGTGCCACAATATATTCATTGTTCTCAAAGTCTCGAACTGTGTCATCACCTCTCTAGAGAGTTAATACCAAGTGGATCTCCCAACTTGCATTCAACACCACTTGTACCAGTGGTGGGCTAAAGTCGGAAGTTGCATGTTGGACTTTGTTTTATTTTAAATCTCCATGCAGTTGAACAATTATTCAGTCGTAAATAGCTAACTTGTTGGATCACCTCCATCAAACTTTGGGAAGTATATCTTCAGTTGCCTGCAGGTGATATTGGTGTTCTTTTGGGCCTATTTTCGAAATGGAAGAGGCAAAAATTATGGAGAATATGTTGTCTGAATTTTGAAGTTCCTGTTGGTAAGGTGTGCAAAAGCTTGCAGGCAGTCATTAGGTACTATTGTCCATTGTCCTTTGCTCCTGTGTAGGATTCCTTAGGCCTGATTATATCATAAAGTGAATCTGGAGGTACTGGTGGTGGAAGGAAGTTGTTGGCATCAATCAAAGGGATCACTTTAGCTTTAAAGTTATTGTAGTTGCCAGATCTAGTGCTTTTCTACTCTTAGTGGGGCTTGTCAGTTAGGGGTAATTGTCAGCTTCATTTGACTGAAATCACCATGGTATAGTTGTGCCATACTTAGATGCATAGTTGCCACAGTGATGCAAATTATATATCACCTGTGGCAATTGATTGCCTCGCCATGTGGTGAGCTGGTTGAGAGAGCACACTGGAGAGTCACTAAGGGTGTTGTCTCTGTTGGTGTGCAGAATGGTTGATCATGCCAGAAAGGATCCTTCAATGCTGGTTCCTTATTTCATGAATGCCCTTCCACTTAATCTGAAAAATTAAGCCCTTATTTTTTTGCACAAGTTGACAGTTTACTATGTTCACTATAATGACTTGCTTTTGGAAAGGTGTTGATGAAACATGCAGCTGAAGCCTATAGATATACTTCAATCCTCTTTTTTGTTGCTTATCTAGTAGCAATTTTGGAAACATATTTTATTAGTGTTGTCCTTTTGTAAATTTTGATTATTGGTCATTGATGATCTTTTGTGATAATATATGAGATGCATATTTTCAGATTTCAATCAAATGATCTTTGGCTGTTCATAAAGTGCACACATGTCCTGGGCTTTGCTTTTTTTAATAACTCAATCTGATCAAATTAATAATTTGGTCATTCTTCTTGCTCTTTCATCTCTATGTTTTCTTTAAGATGATTCCAATCTGATAATTGTGCTTTTAGTTTTGCATGGCTTGAGTTGGTGAGTCATAGAAGCTTCATGCCAAAATTGCTTACATGCAATTCACCAAAAGGTTGGCCATTTTTCCAGCGCCTGCTTGTTGATTTATTCAAATTCATGGAGCCATACTTGAGAAATGCAGAGCTGTCTGAGCCGGTTTGTTTTCTTCGTGTTTTCATATCTGGGTTTCAACTAAACAATTTAAAGTAATGTAGTAATTTTCCTGTGTATTATTGTAGGTGCAATTTTTATATAAAGGAACTCTGAGGGTGCTCCTTGTTCTGCTGCATGACTTTCCTGAGTTCCTCTGTGACTATCACTTTAGTTTCTGTGATGTGATTCCTCCCAGTTGCATCCAGATGCGTAATGTTATTCTGAGTGCGTTTCCCCGTAATATGAGGCTTCCTGATCCATCCACTCCCAACTTAAAGGTCATTTTTGCCTCTTGCTGCATGAATTATTGCTTGATTTGGCAATATTGACTGTTTAAATGGAGGGTAAGAATGACGATCATGGATGTAATGCTGATTGTTTTTTTGCAGATCGATCTGCTTGCTGAAATCAGCCAACCACCTCGCATTCTATCTGACGTTGATGGTGCTCTAAAAGCCAAGCAAATAAAGGCTGAGATTGATGACTACCTTAAGGTAGTGGGTTCAATTGGCCCGGGCTTATTCTCATATACAACTACAAATTTGTTTTGACTAGATTACTTCCAAAATGTTGCTTTGTATTTTTAGCATACCAATTCATAATTTTAGCATAACCTTAAGTATAGCTTTTAATTTGTGATGTAATTTGTGAGTACGCTCGTACATCAACTTGATTGGTTTTCTCACCCTCTTCTTCATCTAATGCTGCAGACAGCTGAAGGATCTTCTTTTTTAAGTGAACTAAAGCAGAGATTGCTGCTTCCTCAGAGTGAAGCAAACCTGGCCGGGACTCGTTACAATGTACCTTTGATCAATTCGCTTGTGCTTTACATAGGAATGCAGGTAATGCTTTCCTTGCATTATCTCACTCCAAATTGAACTGATTCTTGGAATTGTCACTCTTAAGTCTTTAAAATGATAACTTTTGCAGTCTCTGTTGTGACAAAAAATGATGTTTATGTTTGAATTTTTGAGCATGCACCATTCTGAAGATGTTATTACATCAAGGATGTGTTTAGTAGAGTGGGTTATTCTGTACAAAATATAATAGAAGTTTGAATCTTAAAAGAATCGTAACATGTGATCAACTAAAACAAAATTAAAATAATCAAGTTGAATCTTATCACGGAAACTGTTGTTTCATCGATGGCACATGCTTGCTAGGATTCCAACGAAAAGGTAGGATTTGTTATTCAGTGCGGCTTTGAACTGGATTACAAGATTAATGTTTTTGTAATGGTCTAACAGCATAGTTGATTACTGTGATGATCAGCTGTGGTGTTTGCAGTCTGAATTTTGCATCGGTTTACTTGTTTGCACAAACAGCATAATTGCACACTCATTTCCTGTTAAAAAGATTAAAATAGCAAGTTCTATTTTTTACTAGGACTTTGTATATTTGGTCCCTGGTTTTTTCTGTGCACAAACCAGTGTTTTGCTAAAGAAGGTTAGGTTGTTCATTGTATTGAAGGTGTCTGCCAAGTGTAAAAGAACAAACAAGTGCAAATTGGTTTATGATTTATGTGATTGCTCTTTGTGGCAACGGATGTCTCAGGTTGACTGCTTGCATGTGAATAGTGACAGTTGGGACCTGGTGTTGCATTATTTGCTAACTGTTGCCTTAGTGAATTGTTATACTTCCATCTAAATTCCAGTGTTGTTCTTACTCCATATATTATGTAGGAGATAATAGAACAGAGATTATACTATATTTCTTAGTGACTGTTTTATGCAACAGGTTGTTTGATTGACTGTCGCTGCTTGCAAGTGAATAGGATGCCTTTTTAATATTCTATGAAGCATTTGTGTGCCTTTCACTTTCTGTTTTTCTTTGGTTTATACAGATAGCTACCAATGTAACATTCTGTTTTGATGATGCAGGCTATACAACTGTTGCAGAGCAAGTCTACTGCTCAGCATCCATCTACCCAACAAGTGAACCACAGCCCTCCAATGGATCTTTTCTTAGTTAGCACACCTATGGATATCTTCCAGAGTTTGATTAATAATCTAGATTCAGAAGGCCGCTACCTCTTTCTAAATGCAGTTGCTAATCAGCTGCGGTACCCTAACAACCACACTCATTACTTCTCCTTTGTCCTGCTATACTTATTTGCTGAGGCGAAACAGGTAAGATTTATTATTTCATCATCTTGTATCTCCATCTCATTTATGTCAAATAGATATTGGCTCCTTTGATTTGCATCTGCTTCAATTTTTGACTTCTTGACAAAGTGGGTTGAAGATTTATGCACTAACTTCCAGAAGACGACACTTTGTAGTGAGTTTGTGCCACATTATTGTGAGATTTGTGGTCAATAACTAGTCATAATGGTAATATCTTCTATTGTTTTGGAATTATTTAAAATGACTAGGAAGACACTATAGCATGTGAGCACCGAGTATATGTCCACAACACTAGCAATATTCGAAAGCCAGGAGATGGTAATACCTTCATGCTGACTAAGGAATGAAACATCATACAAACGATTCAATCTAATGTAAGAATATATAGAGAACTGATCGTGTAATTTAGGCTGAAATAAGGAGGTATACTTGTAAAGCAAATATAGGCTGTGTAAAGATCTTTCTTGCTTAAGGTGACATTCTTTTCATGGAAAGAAACTAAATGAGTATTTATCATATAAAAAGTTCTTTGGTTGCTTATGAAGTTTCTGTATCTAGCACAAAAGAGTACCATTTTCCATGAGTTGGATATACTGAAACTCTATTAAGGATAATGAAAGCCTTTCTAGTGAGCATTACAAAGTAACTAAAAATGGATGATGGTTTGTCATGTTTAACTTCAACGTAACGTGCAATTTGTTGCCCAGTTTGGTTCATAATCATGACCCTGGTTCACTTTAATAGTTCAGCTATTTTTGACGTCACGATGGATCATGATCTGGCAACTTGATTAATGCTTTAACATAGTAATATAATATGCACACTCAGAAGATGTCTCTTGTCAGTGATGAATCTTATGAATCTGGAAAATAATAATTGTTAATATTGTGGATGTAAGTGATGAAATACTCTATTCTGTGCATCCTGATTTGGATGAATGTAGCTTAGGCTGTTGCAGAACTCAACCATATCTGATTTGTTTAGATACGCTGAATTTGTAGTCATTGTTTGTATAGTTTATTTTACTGGTTAATGTAATACCCTATTTTGAGCATCCTGATTTGCATGAATGTAGCTTAGGGACAGGTTGATTACTGTTAACATAAGTTGCTACTTCTTAGCTTGAATACCTTTTGGCTGCTGGTTTATGATGACCAATGAAGTTGGGTGTTTCTGACTCGATTTGAATTTAACATGAAAACACGTCGCCAGTAAGAGTAGACTTGTGCATGTGTATAATGTATGCTATCTGCTCTGTTTGGAAACAGCAGTACCTCAAATTTATTGCTTATATGCATTCTGGAGCGCTTGTTTAGTTGTTTTAATATGAAGAATGGACACCCATCTTTTTCATGCAATTGCAGGACATCATCCAGGAGCAGATAACTCGTGTACTGTTAGAGCGCCTGATAGTTAACCGACCTCATCCTTGGGGTTTGCTCATCACTTTTATTGAACTGATCAAGGTATTATTGTGGACATTAAACTAAAGGCTGCTGTAATTCATCTGCTGTTTTGTATCATTAGGTTCTTATTGTCCCAATATATTATACGTGCAGAACCCACGGTATGACTTCTGGAATCGTTCATTTACACGATCGGCACCTGAGATTGAGAAGTTGTTTGAATCAGTATCGAGGTCCTGTGGTGGTCCTAAAACTGTGAATGATGGGATGGTCTCTGCTGGTATCCGAGATGGTGGCCATTGACCCACATCACATATAATGGTGACTCATGTATTTGATTTCTAGTTGCGATTTTTGCAGCCATCTCAGATTTGTATATTTAGTGATGTATTTGTGCATGCAGTGATGTCTCAGATGTATCACAATATAATACTAATGCATAGTTACAAACAGTAAAATAGACAATTTAGACACTCAATTGTTGATAGCTTTACTAGATGTATTTCAGATGTCCAAATGATGAATTGTAGATTGTTTTCTCCAAAAGGTTCCATGATGTGCCAAGTAACATTATTGCTTAATGTCGCTGTCATGCTAGTGAGTTTAATTGCCAGAGTTGTGGTTGAGAATTCTTTTTTTCCTCGTGTAAGTACCGTCTCCCTTCAACATATTATCACACAAGAGAAGAGAAAAGTAGACGTGACGCGTCTCCCGAGAAGCGTATTCTCTAAGTACATGTAGGCAATCTTAAAAAAGACGGCATATCGCAGTGGCGATTAGCGTTTCTTGTCTCTCTAAAACATCTCTAGTTCCCTGAATACTGGAGGAAGGAGATGGAGGAATTCGAAATCATTGATTGGTGGCGGTACCGGACGCTCAAAGGGAATGTTGTGTGTGCCTCGCCGCAGAACCCTACCACGAGAAAACTGTACAATCCCCGGTGATTGCACTACCAGGTAAACATAAGCAGCTTGTGAGGCTTACCAGAGAGAGTGACTGCTCGTTTCCCTGCCAGAATCCTTTAAGCATTTGGAGGAGACGAAAAGGAGTCGGCGGAGTTGCCCCACCCCACACTGATGTTTACGAAACCGATGATTGGCTTTAGAAACTTCCATATTTTGATTGCAAAAGATAAAATAATTATTTTTATGTAGGTGCCTAAATTATTCATCAACAGTCTTACTTTCCGTCACAGTGTGGTCGTTTGCATTCATAGAGTTGCTATATGTGGTCACTCGAGTGATTGCCTGAGATACGGTAGAACAGGGATTAGACGGAGACAGGGTTATAGCCTGTGGAGAGGAAGCCACCTCTGAATCGTGAATCGTATCTAGTGTTTGACGACATAATTCATAACCTCTCGCCTGCTCGCACGCGGTGACCATGTAAACCTTCGTCTGACTCTTATCCACCGTATGACATGTTGAAGACGGCAGTTCTATTGGATCCCACTCGTTATATACTCCCTCTTGGCGTCCACACATGTACCCTGGAGGAGCAGGAAAAGGGATCTTGGAGGGAGGCGGAGGAGGACGAAGAAGGCGCCGCAGCAGTCTAGATGAGTCAGCGCGTGCCCAGTTGAGACATCGACGTCCCACCTCCCTTCCCCTCTTCCACCCTCCCCCTCCATCATTACCGTCCCTCCGGCTCTCTCGTCGGCTCCTTGTCTGTTCTCTCTCTCTCTCTCTCTCTCTCTCTCTAAGAGCTCATGTATGGTTATGTATTTAGGCACATCAGGTCCCAGTATGTGGTTGCGGAGCTCACGTGGGAGAACGGCCAGCTCGCGCTGCACGGCCTCGTGAAGCCTCGCACCGGCAAGCCCGCTCCTAAAAGCCCGTCAACCTCCGTAGTCGCCGTCTCCTCCACCTCCTGGAACAAGCACCGCCCCAGCGGCACGCTCGAGTCGGTGGTGAACCAGGTCACCGGCACCGCGCCGAGGAGCACCGACTTGGAGGACTGGCTCGGCGGGCTTGGCAGCTCGGCCTCGGTGGCGGTCGACGCGCTCGTCCCGTGCCGGGACGACGTAGCCGTCGACGGGAGGAAGCGTGCGCTGGTGGCTGGAGTGTGCTCGAGCCAGGGGAGCGCGGCGGGCTCCCTGGCCGGGCGCGTCGACAGCACCACACTGGTGACGCTCGACACGTGGAGGGAGGACGATCTTGGCCTGACCGCCACCACCACCACCACTGCCACGGCTACCAATTCCGCCTCGCCGGAAACGGAGAACACAAGCTCGAGCAAAAGGAAGGCGCCAGCTTTGGACGACCACGTATCCATCAGCCACAGGAGCTCCCAAACGAAGGTTATTCCCATGCACAAACCCATGCCATACAACGACGACTATTCGGATCGAAACCTTTCTTCTTAATTGCAATCACCTGATTCCTTTTCCTTTGACATCTTCTGGCTTCTCCGGACCTCGGATCACAAAGCATGATAGTTTGTCGGACGAAGAAGATAAGGGGAGCAGAAGAGAGGGGAAGAAGCCTTTTGCCTCCACCCAAAAAAGCAGAGCCGCAGCCGTCCATAACCAGTCCGAACGTGTAAGTACAAATGGATGATGATGATGATGATGACTGCTATCTCTAACTTAATCATTGTTAGGAATCACTTGCTACCTGCACAACACTGGAGAGCTCAATTGAGTCTTTCGGACTTATTTATCTTCCCCTTTAATTCATTCAATTCATTTCCATTATGCAATGCATAGACTATATTCAATCATTAATCATTATGCTATGCATAGACTATATTCAACCATTTTGTTGTTATTGTTGTTGTATATTTGATCATTTATTAATTACTCAAAAAATTCTTCAGAATGATTTTTTGAAAAGAATAAGTTCTTAAATGATCTTAGAAAACTAAAGTATTACTTGACTCTGAAAATTGAACTTGTTGATTACTTATTGTATTCAGAACACATTATTATATATATAGTTCTTTTTTTTTGTGTATTCAAGACTCATATTTTATTTTTCTGCGAGAAAGAAAAATTCATCGAGTATGAGTGCTGACTGGTCTTTGGAAAACATTTGTTGGTATCAATCGTCATGAAAGAGACATGCTATGTGAGGCTAAATTACATCATTTCCACTATGGCGCCCACCATCTGCCTCAATATCCATAACTCACGAGGTCATTTCTTACATATAAAATGCTCAATTTGTTATTTATTCTAATCTACCATATATATATATATATGTATATATATATATATATATATATATATATGTATGTATATATATATATATGTATGTATATATATATATATGTATGTATATATATATATATATGTATGTATATATATACATATATATATATATATACATATATATATATACATATATATATATATATACATATATATATATATATACATATATATATATATATATACATATATATATATATACATATATATATATATATACATATATATACATATATATATATATATATACATATATATATATATATATATATATATATATATATATATATACATATATATATATATATATATATATATATATATATATATATATTGGGATGAGATGAAAGTAATTTTGGATGGCCTTAATGTTAGATTATATCACCCTTTATAATTAAATAAAATATAATAATAAAACTAATTATATTCTGATGACAATCAATAGAAAAGAAGTTCATATTATAATAGGATTTCTTAAAGGATGTTCTTGATAGGAGGAACTCTCATAATAAATAGACATGATCTCTAGGAATTAAATGAGGTATATCATAGAAGATGCAGTTGAGAGATTACGATTTCTCTCTCAACTAAAAATGGTATTATGAAAAGATAGAAAGAAAAGAGAAAAAGATATTCAGATTTAGATTACATAAAGATCTTTTTTAGAAGATATTGAAAGGTACACATCATAAATCATAAATCCGATCTAATATTATTTGATTTCAATCTTGACATAAATTTTTTTTTAAGTTACATATACCATATCACACATTTTATTCTTATACTTAAACTCATTTTAATAATTTTGCATTCTAATGATTAATAAGAAATTAAGACGATGTGACTATAGATACTCATAAATAAGTACAATTATCAACACATAGAAGAAAAAAAAAGGATCGATTGTTGTAGGAGGTATCTTCACTTTGTAGGAAGAAATGGTTATTATCAATTTAGTGTTTGATAATTATGCTTGTTGTATTTTGTTTTCTTTCTTTTTCAAGTGAAAAATGATATTATTTTTTACTTACAGAAAAGGAGAGATAAGATCAACCAAAGGATGAAGACCTTACAAAAAATGGTTCCCAACTCGAGCAAGGTACATAAATTCTTTATACTTAAATCATATCGAGGAGATCATCGTTTGTGTACCAAAAACAAACTCTCTTACCTCCGTATATTAATCCTTCGTATTGACAAGAATTTCGTGCGGGTGTCTTTTAATTCGGCTAGTTCTTTTTTTCTCAAAATAAAAAAAAATATTACTTAAATAAATGAGTATAACATAGTTGACCAGTCAATTGACTACTCGATTTCCTTCTCTATATGCATGATTTATATATATGTATCAATATTGTCCAACAAAAATTAAATGTCATGCAAAGCATTATATATAGTTGAAGGAGCATAGCAGCTGCTATCAAAGCAATTAATTCTCAATACTATAATGAGACTAATCCTTTGCTATCTTCCCCGGTGGAAAAAGACCGGTAAGGCGTCGATGCTGGACGAGGTGATCGAGTACCTGAAGCAGCTACAAGCTCAGGTCCAGGTGATGAGCAACATGATGATGCCCATGGCGGTGCCGTTGATGCCGCACACGCCCCAGTTGCCTCACACGGCCATGGCCATCGGCATGATGATGGACGTGGCCTCGAGGGGGCGATCCATGCCTGCCTGCCACCTTACCTCTCCTCCACCCCACGACGTTGCTTCCGCTCGCCGCTCCCTCGCTCCTCGGATGGCACAGGAACATACATGCCCTGCTCGTAGTAGCTGCACCACCTTCAGCTGACAGCATAAGTTACGAAAGCGTACATAGTTCTTCCGGCGGCCGATGAGCTTGGAGGAGTACAGTAGGATAGCTGCTTGGATCCAACCGCTGCTTCAGCATAAGCCACCGGCCGTTCCCAAGTCGTAGGAGGTCGTGGAATTCCGTACTGCTCGAAGCACGTACATATATCGAGTACTAATGCCGTCAACGTCTCTCTTGGCGACCACATCATCATCCATTCTGTGAGTTCAAAGACAGCAACAGGCTTTCCTCTCTCTCTCTCTCTCTCTCTCTCTCTCTCCCCTCAAGAAATGCAATCTCGACATCAGAAAGACCCTTCTTCTCGAGGATCATAAAACTGAGGGACAAACAATCGACAGGTGGGTTGGCGACGACATCCTCAGTAGCGTAGGAGATTGGTATGATAGAAACTAAGCATTATCTCAATGCAATCTATCGTTCTCTGAGCAATCTAATGGAAATATGGCCATGATAGCAGCCGCTAGCGAACAGAGTTCGTCGGCCATTCTCTTAATACTACGTGCTTTAAGATTCGTGCCTTCACTCGATTGATGCGATCACAGCCGATAAGAATTTAGATCCGATAGATTCAGCCCAAGTCCAAATAGCTGGTTGACTAATTCTCAATGTTGGACCTCTTAGGAATATCCATATTGTTTTGCTTCCAAGTATCAAAATCCAACATGTATTTTATACGTGAAGGAAAAAAAATGCATTCAGAAGAGTCTGAGACGGCCTAATTAGTCGAATTAAATAATAGGTAAAGTAAAAAAAAGAAATCATAAATATCAACCGTTCTTGGATTCAATTGTCGGATTAGAATGTGAGTTTACGACGAATGCAAGTAGGATTTAGCTCTAAAATGACAACCCAACACGTGGACGATCGGATGTCACGCCATTGCTATCCTGACACCAACTCGGATGATTCATCAACTCAGCACGTCAACCAAAAACTCCATCAAATCAATCTGACGTGTAAAATTATATATTAACTGTGACGTCCAAAGGGTCGACAGATTCCGTACGTTCGAGTAGTAGTCAATGATTTCATACAATTGTCGTGAATCTGTTAAGAGGTATCTTTGCTGGTATTTCCCTGATATAATTTTGTAGAAAATTCGATTGGACTTCCAACATCGAGACTTACGACATGTTTTGACAACCAACCACCTAATCTCGACGTATCGACGATCAAAATCTGTCGTAACACAATCTTACTTCAGATATGTTTTAGATCGAAGAATAAGTACGACGAACGAGCATAATAAAACTTTAAGATTTGTGTCGGACGAGATAAATTAAGATTCCGTACGATGAGATGCATATGTTGGCACGAAAATGACTGCTTTACCCCTCATTCCAGCAAATAAAACCCGAAGCACGGCGACAACGCACGAACTAAAACTTCGAAGGGCGGTGTTTGGAAACGCGAGAGAGAGAGAGAGAGAGAGAGAGAGAGAGGTAAAGGGTGGTGTGCAATGAATTGATGTTCTCAGACCGGCGTCGCTCCCACACGCACAACCTCCCCTGTCACCGGAGGCGCCGCCGTCGGCCTGACGACCAGGCGGCCACCGCCGATCGCGGCGGACCGCTCTCCACGCGGTACATACGCAAGCATGCCGGGTTCCCGTAGGAAGGCGGTGGTGGAGGACGGTCTCGTCATTCTTGGCCTAGTCACGGTGCAACTCGTTGGTGCGGCCTACATGGTGTTCCTCGGCCCCGTCCTCTCCCTCGGCATCAAGCCTTTGTTCCTTGTCACCTTCGGCAGCTTCGTTACTGCAGCCCTTGTTTTCCCGTTCGCGGTCGCGCTCGAAAGGTGTGACTTTTTGATCTTGGAACGCGTCCCTCTCCTTTGATCCTTATGGGCAGTGTAAAATTAGTTCTATTTGCAGGGAGAAATGGCCGTCGAGGTTAAGTCCGATGTTGATGGCTCGATTCCTTTTGCTTGCTCTGGGAGGGTAACCATTCCCCTGTCTCTGTATAAGCTTTTTCACATTAGGATTAGGAATCCGATTTATCTCGGATAAAATTATCAATATTCATGATTGTTCTTGAAATTCCCTTTCTCTTTTCATAATCTGTAGAATTCTTCTCCTCCTATATGCATGAACAAACCGTTAATTTGTATCCACGATCTTTTTAGGGTGACCACATTTCAAGCCCTGTTGTTACTGGGAGTCAAGAAAACATCCCCATCTATTGCGTCTGCCATGCCCAACCTTGCTCCAGGCATCATCTTTATCATTGCAGCTTGTCTAAGGTACCAGCTTCTCCATCTACTATTAATTTGTTTTGAGTATCTAAATGTATTGATTCTTGATATTTTTTCTAATACAAGTGCATTGAGTTGCAACATGTGCAATGAGTCTCTTGGGCACAATCGCTTGACTTTGTGATTACAAGTTGAGCTTGATGCCTTCTTAGGGAAGATTGAGCATAAAATGTATCTCAGATAATTATTTTTGCCTTCATGCCATCAAAGCCAAGTCTTTGGGTTCCAATTGTTGTTGTGGTTGACCCAAATATTGCACTTGGGTAATTCTTCTGCCAGGGGATCAGTACCCCTGCATTATCTTCAAACCAAGGAAGAAGAAAAAAGAAACAAAAATGCCAACTTGGAACCATGCACACACATGAAGAACAATGAATAAAAAGAATCCAATAGATGCATTTGTGTGCTATTGGGTTCATCGAGGTCTTTCTCTATTTGTTTGCACAATGGTGATCGGATTAGTTTTTGCAGGTTTGAGAAAGTTGACATGATGTACTGGTACAGCAGAGCCAAGATACTAGGAACCTTGTTGTGCTTAGGTGGTGCAGTGGCCATGAGCTTATTGCAAAGCCCTTCTGTGCCACCTCCTGAGTCACCTCAAAGATTGCATCCCTTTGGTGAAAACTTGCTTGAGAACACCTACAAGGATTGGTTCATTGGTTGCCTATGCCTCTTCGGTGCAGTTTTGGTGATTTCTTGCACAATGGTGCTGCAGGTAAATTCAACTTTCAAGTAGTTCTCTCAGCTTTGCAGATCATCCATCTTCTAATTTTGACTAATATCCCAAAAAGTCTTCATAAACAAGATCAGAAACTATTAATGCTTTTGTGAGCAATGTGAGAAAAGCTGCATATACCAACACAAGACTAGCTAAATTTATAGCACGAATGTAAAATAAAAAAGAAACTGAGAAAATCCCTTATTGAGAATTTTGATTACTACAAAGTACAAGCCCTTCTTCATTTCCTAAAACTTATTCATGTCTCCTTGCAATGTTTAGATAAAGAAAAGAAGATCAATAGTCCATAAGGTGCCAACTTAGGTACTAATTGTGCTTATGCAATGACATTAACAGTGATAACATTGTGCATACACATTGCAGGCTGCTACCATGATGCAATTTGAAGCTCCTTTAACTTTGTGTTCCATAACCTCTTTGCTGGGAGCATTTCTTACAGCTGCTGTGCAATTCGTAGTCGAAGGAAGAATCAACATTGGCAATCCTGTCATCAAACTCGAGAGCATTGTCGCCATTGCAATCTTGGTATGCAGGAACATCCATCACATCTTCTTGTATATTTCTTGATGTATGGCAACTGCCAGAGATAAAGTCTTCAACGGTGGTTGCATGCAGGGAGGCATGACCACTGCTGCATGTATCGCATTCCAAACATGGGCTGTGAAGCGGAAGGGGCCAGTTTTTGTGTCCATGTTTAGCCCTGTTCAAACAGTGTGCTCCGGGATTCTATCAGCCATAGTATTACATCAAATGATCAAAGTGGAAAGGTATGCCATCGATCAAAGAAATCATAATTCTAGAAACTAATGGTGAAATTACTGTAGCCTGTTCTTGGAATGCAGCTTAATGGCCATGTTCTTCATGTTCTCTGGCCTTTACATGGTTCTTTGGGCGAAAGGGAAAGAAGATTTCCTTCTAACGGAGGTTGCATCCACAGCAATATCGACACAACTTGATGCAGACATCGAGAAACCCTTGTTATCTTAAATCTCTTTTCAGTACTTTTCCATACACATTACCAGTCCCATCCTCTTCTGTATATATATATGTATGTATGTATATGTATATGTATATATATATGTATACTTGTATATATGTATATGTATATATATACATATGCATATATATATATATACATATACATATACACATATATATATATATATACACATACATATATCGGTCATTTGAGCCTCTTTAAGAGTATGTATACGTGGCACACAACATTCAGTGGGATTGCGGGATGATATGGTTGGAAGTTGATGCCAAGAAAAACGACATTGCCTGGGACACAATGAGTATGGTTATCGTGGCAGATGATAAAGGGTTAAAGATCACAGAGATGCCTATCGAATCACCAAAGCCTCATGTTGTGAGGCTGGCATTAAGGAGTGCAAGAATCTGAAACTTAGATTGTGAGAAATTTTCCATGGGTTGCTTATATCACTGCCAAGCTTGCTGTCTCCATCGAAGAATAGATCTGGATTGAAGAATCTCCTGGCTTTTTATTCTCTAGTTTAATTGAGAAAGGTGATGTTATTGTAGTGTTCTGTTCTAAGCAATGAGGATGATGATTCTCAAGATTTAAGTGAAAAATATGATCACTTTTGATGATTATTTAATCGTCATGTAATTACTTTTTTATGTTGGTATTAGTGTTAGAAATAATTGTCAACTCAATGTAATGAAGTTGTTGGTTACCAAATGCTTATTAGCGTTCAACAATCATATGCGTCTGTTTCTTTTTATTTCACCTCCTTGCGGATGAGTTAGGTTGGGGTGTTTGTTCGACAAGATTCGTTCGATACCTATGTCAGCAAACAACTCAAAAGAAGAATTCAGAGAGTTGAGATGTAAGTGCACACTTGTAGTGACTCCTTTTGTGGGTCTCATGTATGTTGGGTATCAAGGAAGATTATTATTTCTTGGGTGTTATATGTTAGTTAGGCATATTTAGATAGTGCCACATTATCAACTTGTTGATTCGACAGACTTAGCTGTCCTCATGTTACCGTGATGTTATGTAGGTATTTATCATATTATCACCACGCTGATTAAACTCTCATGTCTCACTGGATTATATATATCGCTGCCTATTGTTACATATAGAGTTTTAATTTACTTTTAATTCTAGTCTTATCATTTTCAATAAACTTATTTAATTTTATATTTATCGAAAAGCAAGAAAATTAACGTCTCATAGGAATCAAGTATTATCTCTACCCTCAAATCAAAAGTACGTTCATGAGATTTCTAAGGGACAAAATAATGTAAGAATTTCCAAAAGTAAACAATTCATTACAAATGATTAAGCTAGATTAATGTGTTAATTAAATCCATTTGGGATGGGCATAAGCATGACAGTGAGTCGAATTCAAGAACATGGAATATAAAGTTGGTAGATGTTGCTTTTATGCAATGAATATTTTAAAAAGTAAAAAAAAATATTTGGGAATATCTCATTCGTATCTATTTCTAATTTTCTAAAGTCATAGATGTGCTTGACAATATGAATCCCAAATTTTTGTTGACTTTGACTCGAGCCATAATCTTCATCACAATCGGTGTTTTAATTAATCAAATCAGCCCATTACGATAAAGACGATAAAAATCACCCAAACTTGAAAATAGATTCCTCTTTAAATATGAAATAATTTTACAATCTATATCAATATTAACCAATTCTTAAACCCCTAAAATTTTGATAAATTATAATATCAAATATTTTTTGAATCATTTCAAAATATAAACGGATAAGGATCCCATAATATAAAATGACCTAAGGTTTTCTCTCCCTTTTTCAACTCCTTATATTCCATCTTTGAATCATATCACGTTAAAGTTGATTTGATAGTACTCTTGACATAGAAAGATACAAAGACAATCTCTTTGAAACATCCCTCCACAAACTATATCTTTATATTATTATTATATTAATTTTTGATATACAACATGATTTATAATTGGATTAGGTCTCCCTAATTTTCACTCTTCTCCCTAATCTCCCTTTCCCCTTCACTACGTTGAAAATTGCTATTAACAATCTCCTTGATCTCTCACCGTCACCCTGTTCCCTCAATTTTTCATCTATTCATTCCCTTTCTTCTTATCTTCTCTCATCTCTTATCGTCAATATCGTTTATACCATTCATCGTTCAAAAAAAAAATTAAAAAAATTAAAAAAATTAAAATGAAAGTGTAAATAGCAAAGAGTTGTCAATAGAAATCTCGAAGTAAAAATAAGAAAAGAAAAGAAAAGAAAGTCCTTTCTATGATAAAAGAATCAATTTTGGTTCTTAAGATGAAGATTCTTTAGGGTCCCACCTGTACATATCAACCCTCTATCTTTTTGTATCTGTGTTAATAATATCCACCTGTATTTCCTTTTTATTTGTGTGCTGATATTTATAATTCCAAAAACCAGTTGGTAATATTTAGGCCAGCAAATGTAAGCCACAGCGATGTATATATTATGCCCTCGAGGGCGGTGGCCACGCCGTGACCGACGGGCTCTCGCCGCCTCTCCCCACGCTTTCCTCTCCTCGCCTCCGCCTGTCCGTCCCTCTCGCCATGGCCGACCCTTCCTCCGACGACTTAGACCAACTCCTCGACAGTACTTCCCTCGTCTCCTCTCTCTCTCTCTCTCTCTCTCTCTCTCTATGTGTCTCCGTCGGTTCCTTCTTTTATATCCTGAATTCCGCGTCGATTCTTTGTTTCAGGCGCTTTGGACGACTTCACCAAGCTCGATCTCGCCCCCGCCCAGAGGTCCTACTCTCCCTCCGCTCTAGAAATTTTGCTCATACAATGCTAATTGTTGCTGTTAATGATTGATAGGAGCGGCGGCGGTGGAGATGGGAAAGAGGGAAGGGATGCGTTGCCCTCGTCGTCTTCTTCTCCTTCGGCGTCATCGGCTTCGGCAACCCCGGTGCGAGGATTGGGGATGGGGCTGCCCGACCTGGCCGCGAAGAGGAAAGGGAAGCAGGGTGCCCGGCCCAGGGGGTCCCACGCCTCGGAGGCCCTTGAGAAGCTGACGAAGGAGACCCGGGAGGCGGTGCGGGGTCTGGAGTCCGCCACAGGGGCCGCCACACTCAAGGGCGGCGATGCTCGGTTCGACAAGGAAGGGATGGTCGATGAGTTCGTCAAGCAGTTTGAGGAGCTCGCGGGCTCGCAGGTCTGCCTTCTCTTTTGATTGAAACATTCGTTCGTCGTATCTTTTCTTCCTGTCCAAGAAATAGGGAAAATTAATTAAAGTTTGATTCTTTAAAGCTATGAGATTTTAGAATCTTACTCTTATGGTGTTAAACTAGCGGAGGAAATAGATACCTATTGGGACAACTAGTTTCAATGCCAATCTCGTTTGCGATATGCTTCAAGGTTAAGTTTCAACGATCTAGGAGCCTGTCTAGTGAGGTTGATTTTGGTATCAGATGTGCACTATGTTATCAACTTGAATGAGATTGATGTCAATATTCTACCAAATGTTAAGATTAGTCGTTCAACAATTTATAGCATACTTAAAGAAAATTATTTCTAGAGCCTGAAAAATAAGATGCCTGTGAAGTTCTTTTGGCTGTGTACTTTTGTGTCAGTTGTAGAAAACAGAAGGTCCTTATTGTTCATAAACTGCAAACTTGCACAATAAAGAGATCCAAAATGTCACTGTGCGGTTGCGGAGGTTCTCTTCGGTCGTGAAATTGGTAATTACGCCCTGTGAACGAGCCTGTGAATTACAATAGTTATGGAATCCATCTTCAAACAAGAAACTTTTGGTGTCTAAATATGTTTTGTATCTAGAAGACTCTGTATATCGATTTTTTAAAATTTTCAACTATAAGGCAATCATTCTCTTTACTTGTGATTGATACTGTCAGATGCCATCATAGCTACAAGGGTGTGAACATGCACTTACATATATGTCTTGTTCGTTGTAACTAGGGGTCTTAACATAGCATCTGTTTTAGTGATTGACGGTGTTAGGCACTATATTGCATATGTTGCGAGCCGTATAGTAGTTTAAATTCATAGTATTCAGTACAATGGACAACAGATCATTATAGCAGCCGCTCTGCAATGGAGCCATAGCAGGCTCTTCAAGCCTACTGGTTTATCTAATCAGTGATTCCATATAAGTTGATAAAAAGGAAGGCTCAAGCTGACTCAAATGGTATTTGTTCTTAAATATTTTAAGCCCACATAAATAGGTCAAAAAAGTTCAATTTGATTGAATCTAATGCAAGTTTTAGATCTCAATGATTGATGTCCAAATATAAAAAATAGACTATATTTTAATCCTATCATCCCAATCCCACCTTTTCTCAAGGGAATGTCAACTGTTGTTGTTCTCATCTCTGTCTCTCTCTCTCTCTCTGACTTTTGGTCTCCTTCCTTGTCCTTTACATTCCTATGTTGTTTTCTATATATGTCTTTCTCTTTATAGCTCTTTTCGAAGATGATAAATGATACCATCGTCACTTAATTTTTATTAAACATTTTATTGTGCTTCCAATAGACTTGAGTATTATATTTCTCTATTTTTGATGATATAGTAGCCTGTGAAGGTCGCATCCATTTTGATATTTCATGTTATACAAATCACAAATGATTATGTGACACTGTTGTTTTGGTATTGCATAACAAAGTAGTTAATGACCGTGTGTAAACATTTGGTCATTGGATCTATACCATGTCAAAACACTTGACATCCTTGATAATATTAATAATGGCTCTATGTTGATGGTTTGCTTTGGGCTGATCGCCCCCATTATCTGCTGTCTACCATGAAGACCCTCTACAACAACATGCTCATTACATATTATTTACAACACGGATATTGCTTTATGCAACACTTAATAGTGTGGAAAATAATCTATGATCAAGAATATACTAAATCTGTTCTTATGTAGCCTCTACATTTTTTATTTTAGATGCTCTTTTCAGGACCAAATATTAGTTGAAAACAATGCTTTGTGTAGTTTATACTGCAACTCTATGTTTAGCCTCTCATGAAAGTAATAAGCTTGGTGATGGAGGTCCTTATACACACGTTTATTCATTTTATAGTTGAAAATTCTGATGCATTCTGGTGGCATTGCAACATTCACCTGAAGAAATTTTTTTTTTTTGTCAGCGGAAAAGTTTGTACTTCTTGTCCTTTAAGGGCACGTGTTAGCTCAACTGAAGTGCCATTGATCTATTTAAATGATGGACCCTTTTTTACTTTATAGATGTGTACATTTTGTTTTTGATCTAATATATTTTTGTAACATTCATTTGTTATTTTAATGTTCCAATTATTAGCCTATTGGCTTATAGGATCTTACATATGTCTCACATTTTCTTTTGCAGGATGTTGAATCTATTGTTGAAACTATGATGCAGCAGCTTTTGTCTAAAGAAATTCTCTATGAGCCCATGAAGGAAATTGGAGAAAGATATCCAAAGTGGTTGGAGGAGCACAAAGATACTCTGAAGAAGGAAGAATATGACCGCTATTATCATCAATATGAGCTTATAATAGAACTAAATGATGTTTATGACAGTGAGCCTGAAAACTTTTCCAAGATTGTTGATCTCATGCAGAAAATGCAGGAATGTGGTCAACCCCCAAGTGATATAGTCCAAGAGCTTGCCCCCGATCTTGATTTAAGCAACCTGGGCCAACTGTGAGTGTTCCATTTTAGTATTCTGCAATACCCAGTTGTTTTTGTTGACCAATAAGAGCAAATTCGTCATAATACTCTCTCCATGACAATCTGTTGAACTTGGAGACATGAGATGCTTTGATGGGTATGGTCACATGAATTATGTACGACTATGCATGTATATACTTACATACATATATGTACTTTTACTTACATATATGTGTAGAACGTGTCTATACATCTGTTTATATATGTTCATTTCCTTATTGTTTTCACTCTTAAATAAAGGATGTGATTCAACTATGTCTATTAACTTTTCTTGGCTTGAATTCTTGGAGAACTGGAGATGATCCAGCAAACATGAGTTCCTATAATTGTATACACTTTGAACATGATAAAAAACATCCCAAGTCTTTTACATGTATGGGTACAATTAGGAGATTAAGTAGCTGTTAGACCTTTGATTCTTTCATTTTCCAAGTGGTGTCACATTATCCGCCAGTTATATTAAACTGGTTTGCTATATAAGAGGATGCTATAGGAGTAAGTTCAAAAAGGATGCAGTGAGTGGTGAAATTGGAAGTTAATTTGAAGTTTACAAGGTTGCTTAAGCTCCGAAACTAGTCCTTTTATTTGGTGACATAGCTGAAGGCAATCAGCACCAAAAGACATGGACAGACATTTCTGTCAAGTCTGTAGATTTTTAGATATTGGAGAAGGCTTTTTGATGAGTATGCTAATGAGACATTTGCATCTCCAAGTTTTGACCTCTTGACAGTGGTCGATGGGCTTCAAGATGGCTACCAGTCAAGGTTTATAAAAATGAGGATGGTGATTGGGCATTTATAAGAATTAGGATTGGTATCTGTTGGAGCTGGTGATTGATTGAAGTTTCTGTAGAAAAATGAATGAAAAAATTGAGACCTTTAAATATCAGAAGAAATAAAAAGTCAAAGAAGAACAAAATTCATGAGTTCATGTTCTTTTAGTAGGATTTCCAGATCTCATAATCCAGGAACTTTTGGAAGATTGGATGGACTAGTTTAAGGAATAACAGTCAGTGAAAAGTTCTTCACAAGGGAATAAATGACTGCATTGAAAATAGATTGTGGATCTCAAAGCAGACATATATTTTGTGGCCATGAGGAGCGACAAAAATTGCTAATTGATTATAAATTTTGCCACATTGTAGATTATTCTAGTTGGCAATACATATTTGAAGGAAATAATAAACACATTGTGGGATATAAGAGTGGTCTGAACTATGGTCAAATTTTTTTTGTTTTTTCTCCTTTTCCTTCTTGCTAGGATCATAGCTATAGTAACAGTCCAGGATTGTGAAGTTATAGCAAGCGAAAGCTTAACCGTACAATAGAGATTAATGCTATAGATATATGTATAGGGAAATAGAATAAAAAACAGAATTGAAAAGGATGGTAGAACTAAATGATGGAATTTTGGGAGGACAAGAATACAATCTGTTAATGAGATGGAATGATAAACAACACAGAAGCCTATATATTAATGACATCATGTGTACAAAGTGATTTATTCAATTTATGGCCAAATGACTGAAGAATTTAAAGCAATCAGTTTTATTGTTGGAGTGTTTGTGGTGGAATTATGGAATTTTGAGAAGCATGTTATGTAGCTGGACAAAAATATTAGTCAAAGAGAACCATGGAATATATAATGTGGCTCAGAAACAGGGTGCCAAGCAGTTTTGCTTGATTTGCTGCACTCTGTCCTCCCTTTTGAACTTCTCAGATAAAAAAAGGAAAAGAGAAAATGGTGTGCAGTCTGCCGCTGTATAAGATAGATTTGCTTGATCTGCTGCACCCTGTCCATGATCTGAATATGCTTAATGAAGTTAGATGTGTACCTTAGACAGGACAACTACTCCTTTATTTTTATTTTTTCACTTTAGCTCATTGCATTTTACCTTTTGTTGCCTTTCTAGCTTAAGCTTGTTGACTCTAATATTTTGTTCCTTTGGCTATTGCTGCAGGTCTCCTGATCAACTAGATGCTACATCTAACTGTTGTATTATGTAAGATGTGGATTTGATCTTCATCATGGTAAACAATTTGCTCGCGTCTTCTTTCCTGTAAGATGTTTAAATTGTGTCATCTCTTCCATGGTTGTCAGCTTTCCAGTTATTATTTTATGTTTAAGAATTATTAGATGGCACTCTACTCAATAAATTAAGCCCTCATTTGAGTCATTTATCTGTCTATTATTTTTTACTTCTGTTTTGTGGCGCATGTCTGAGAAACCTCTCTTTGGCAATATCCTCGTGTGGTTATTTAGCTTTTATGAATGTTCAAATATAATCTATGAAACTTTGGTATCTCATCTTATGGTACAACAAAATTAGCGGGGTCTTCGAAGTGGAACATGGAGTCTCAGGCATCAAGCAACCAAGCGAGAGTGCTGAGGTGCCAAGGAGGAGTTAAGCATGGTGTAAGCAACCATTCGAGCTCATGAATCTACACAGATGCTGCTGCAGTACGGTGAATCACAGGTAGACTCCAGAGGACAATCTCAGGATGACTTCAATGCAACCCGGTGATTGTAATGATATCAATTCCTACTCCAAAGTCAGGAGGCTTATTGGTAAAACGCGGAGCTCATACTGTTCTGAAACATTGGGGAGTTGGATGCCTTTGTCTTTAAAGCAATTTTGCTTGGGTGAAGTCGGTCGTCGCGACTCCGCATTCCTTGCATATTGTTATCCACAGGTACGTCCTGAGCTCTTATAGGAAGATTCATGGTAAAAGTCTCTTCCTGCACTCATTTTTGTGAATTCTGTGAGTACAAACAAGTTCGTTCCTCCCTTCTTTTGTGGTACAAGGTTTCTGATATGGCTTTCAGTTTTTTTGTTTGGCAAACTAGTTCTACCATTCATCCAGTTTATGCAATTAGCCTGACATGTTCAAAAAGGTAAATTTTCTAAGATTGTCAGATGCGTTAGCAGTAGTCTTCATCTTCTTAAATGCATTAATTTTCTGTTTTTCAAGAAAAAATATTATAGCTTTCAAATGACAATTGTCAACTATTTCCCAAAGGTTAGTCCTTTTTTGGCTTTAAAATGGTATTCTTCATATTAAAAGGAAAAACATATGGGTGATGGGTTGACAATGTCAGCAACAAAGCTGAGTTAAATATCAGTGGAAACATGGAAAAAAGAACTCACTCCTTTTGTATGTAAGTATTATTTAGTCAATTGATATCTTGATATATTAATTGTAGATACGACACTCTCGCTCTTGCCGTTACTGAATAATAAGAACAATGCATAAAACAAAATGGGTGACCCTCTCTTTTGTCTTCTCAGCTAAAATAACCTTTACGACTATTGGGAGCCTTCTCCGAGAAGTCGCTCTCTTTGTAACCTCACTGGTTACGAAGCTCGGATGAGCCATGCAAAGCCGTTCCGTAAGCTCACTGACCACCTTTACCTTCTCGTCGTTTCTTTGTTGTCAGCTTGCATCGCTATCTCAGACATTTATTATGCACCATTTGTTCTTTTGTGTTTCTGAAAACAAAAAGAAGGAAAGAAAAAACAAAAACAAAACCCAAAAGTTTCTGGATTGAGCTTCAAAAAATGTTCAGAGTTGGTGGCGTTGAGGTTATGAAACTTATCCTTCGATTACACTAGGCTGTGGAGGTCGAGAAATTCGACCCCAGCTTTTGCCAAAGACACGGAAGTTGAGAAATCCAATCCTCTTCTTATATTGTGGGGGGTCAAACCTACAATGACCCAGGGAGGGAGGTCGGAAAACTCAACCCTCACTTTACGTCAAGGCATGAATATTAGGAAGCTCGACCACCGTCTTCGCTAAAGACGCCATGACACCTGATGAGGATAATAATGGCGATAAGACCCGGACGACGTCAACTGTCCCAGATGATGCCTCGCACCTCTGTAACCTGACAGCACTTGGTCAACGCAGATAGGACGACGACCGGGGCACGCCACGTCTTGTGCAAGCCCGGTCGTGCACGCCACGCCAACACCAATGTCAGATGCTACCATGAGTACGAGCTTGCCCCCTACAAGCGGGCACATCAGGAAACAGTAAGCTTCCCTATAAATACCCTCGCGTCCTGAACAAGAGGGAGGGAGGAAAAAAGGGAGATACTAAACCCCCTACGATCACTCACTAACTTGATTGTCGGAGGGGTTGGGTCGAGCTCTCCTGACCCGACTTGTGTGTAGGGACGAAGACGGAGCTCCTTCCCCCGAACACCCAAGCGAGGAACCTCCACCCCCCGGAGAAGCCCGGCGAGCTCAAACACGACCCGATCAGCACGACCGACCGCCTTGGCAACCCAGAGGAATGCCGAACAAGATCCCCCATCATTCGGACCCAAACTAAGCCGCGTCGACCCCGAGGCCACAGCTTAAAGTTGTTTACACTAACATTTTGGCGCTAGAAGGAGGGCCCGAATGTCAAGGGATCACCCGATCGACTCATACGTGCTCGCGACTGAGGGGTCACACCGGGTCGGAGCTCCGGGGGAACACCTCTCGCGTGAAGAACCTCGAGCTGAGCACCCCGCCGTGACCTCAGAGCGCCATTGGCGGTTATTCAACGACTCGAGCTGGTCGCCACCCGAAGGAGCCCCAGCTGACCCGTCGCTCGTCATCCGAGGCCTTTTAGGACCTCGCTCATCAAGTCCAAGCTCTGACGGGTATGGTGCAAACCATTATCCCGCTTGTTTCTCATCCGACGCACCCGCCTATGATCCAACCACTATGGCAACAGGAGCCGCCTGTTCGGGCCCACACGCCACTTCCAAATCTCCCCACTTTGCTTCGAGTCCGATCAGCCCCACTTGGGGATCGGGTGATGGCAAACCCGAGCGGCCGCCCGAAACCCAAGGCATTGTCTTCGGACTCAACGGACTCCCTATGAGCCCAGCTGCGCTTTGTTAGTCAATGGCTCGACGAAGTGGAGAAGGAGGTTCGCAGGTCAAAGGGAGAGCTCTGGGAGGATGCACACCAAGGGTCTCCGTTCGCGCCCGAGATACAAGATCAGACAGTCCTCCCGAACTTCCGGCTCCCCTCTCTGGACGCATATGACGGCTCCACCGACCCAGCGAATCACGACGTTTCCCACAACCCTGAGGGGGCCAGCCCGCACATGGTACAGCGGTATGAAGACTGGGATGATCTCCTCCTTTGATCAGCTCATCAAAGACTTCGAGCTTAGCTTCCTAGCCTACGCCCGACCAAAGTCGTCCGTTGCATTGCTCCTCGGACTCAACCAAAGGGAGGACGAGCCCCTCTCCCATTTTGTGAATCGCTTTACAACACAAATCCGAGGGTTGCCGAATGCTCACCCCTCTTTGTTAATGCAGGCATTTATGATAGGCCTACGACCTTCTAGATTCCTTTGGTCCCTCGTGGAGCGACCTCCCACCACGGTACCAGATATGCTCCAGCGGGCTAACCAGTACATCGCGGCGGAGCCCCTGGGTGGCCGTGAGGAGAAGGGACGGCTTTTGGCAACGAGCTCCATAGAAGAGGTCAAGCACCCGCGGTGGCTATTCGATGTAGTCCTTGTGAAAAGAAATCTAGGCCCTGCCTTAGTCTCTTCCGAGCGAAGGTTCAGTATCTACCTGACAGCCTCCCGGTTCGCGGTTAGCCCCGGCCTAACCCCTTTTGTTTCTACACGACTCGGCCACAGACTACCCGAGTCCACGCTTGCGCGGCTTGCCCGCCTGCGCCGTGCTCCTCGGCCGCATGTTGCCCGAGACCACGCCTGCGCGACCTGCCCGCCTGTGTCGTGCTCCTCGGCCGCATGTTGCCCGAGACCACGCCTGCGCGACCTGCCCGCCTGTGTTGTGCTCCTCGGCCGCATCTTGCCCGAGACCACGCCTACGCGGCCTGCCCACCTGCGTCGTGCTCCTCGGTCGCATATTGCCCGAGACCACACCTGCGCGGTCTACCCGCCAGCGTCGTGCTCCTCGGCCGCATGTTGCCCGAGACCACACCTGTGTGGCCTGCCCACCTGCGTCGTGCTCCTCGGCTGTGTGTTGCCCGAGACCACGCCCACGCAACCTGCCCGCCTGCGTCGTGCTCTTCGGCCGCATGTTCCCTGAGACCACGCTTGCGCGGCCTGCCCGCCTGAGCCACACTCCTCCGTCGCATGTTGCTCGAGACCACGCCTGTGCAGCCTGCTCGCCTGAGCTATACCCCTTGGCCGTAGCCCACCTGTGTCGTGCTCCTCGGCTGCGTGTTGCCTAAGACCACTACCTCTGCGCGGCCTGCCCGCCTGAGTCATACTCCTCGGCTGCATACTGCCCAGGACCACCGCTGCACGCCCAACCCTCCTTAGTTACTAAACTCCACGATTCTCGCACCCCCGGTAACGGACCGGCAACCACCCAACAGGGATAGTTTCTTAAAGCTAAAGCCATGCCTCGGACTCCCCTTTTACAACAACTGACGCATAGCTTCCTTCGAGGGGGGGGGGGGAATATGATGAGGGTAATAATAGCGATAAGACCCGGGAGACGTCAATTGCCCTAGATGACGCCTCGCACCTCTGTTAACCTGACAGCACCTGGTCAACGCAGATAGGACGACGACCGGGGCACGCCACGTCCTATGCAAGCCCAATCGTGCACGCCACGCCAACACCAGTGTCAGATGCTACCAGGAGTACGAGTCTGCCCCTGCAAGCGGGCACATCAGGAAACAGTAAGCTTCCCTATAAATACCCTCGCGTCCTGAACAAGAGGGAGGGGGGAAAAAAGGGAGATACTAAACCTCCTACGACTACTCACTAACTTGATCGTCGGAGGGGTCGGGCCGAGCTCTCCCGACCCAACCTGTGTGTAGGGACGAAGACGGAGCTCCTTCCCTCGAACACCCAGGCGAGGAACCTCCACCCCCCCGAGAAGCCCGGCGAGCTCCGACATGACTCGATCAACACGACCGACCACCTTGGCAACCCAGAGGGATGCTGAACAAGATTCCCCATCATTCGGACTCGAGGCCACGGCTTAAAGTTGTTTACACTAACAACACCCACCATGGGGGTCAAACCCATGACCTTTCGGGGAGGTTGGGAAACTCGATTCCTGCTTTCACTAAAGATAAAGTGGCACAGTGGGGGTCGAATCCTTGACCACCTTGGGAAGTCAGGAAACCTGCCCGCCACCTTACACTTAGGCATGAAGATTGAGAAGCCCGACCCCCACCTCTAGCAAAGACGAGGAGGTCGAAAAACTCGACTAGGTCGAGAAGAGATGGGAGGTAGGGAAACCTGATCTTGTCCGATTAAGGTGCATCTCTCGATAATACAAGGGGTAGGTCAATGATGGATCACTACCAACAATGCTCGAGCACGATGAACTAGACGTATCACGAGGCAAGCGATGGATCGAAGAGGTATAAGCTTGACATATCGGAGGAATTAGATGCTGCACTTTGAACCCCTTTTGCAAGAGCCCCAAAGAACGACTTGGGGGGTGGGAGGGGGAACAAATGATAGGGAGTACACCATTAGTCAAATTTTATTTGATACATGACCATCATGTGGTGTCCAGGATAAGAGAAGAGGATAAAGATCACCCTTCACCCATTTGCATTTGTGGGCAAGAGTCCAAGACAAACGGTTATGGACTGCCCCCCTTGTTGCTCATGTGGACATGTGAGCAAGGGTCTCAGGCACCTATGGCTAGCATATTCAAAGATTATTTCTAGATATTTTATTATCTATTTAGAAAATTTTAAAGGGGTATATATTTTATTACTATAATTATAATATGAGAATAATTAAATCTAGGAATGTAAGATTTCTAGAAAATAGCGAATCAGTGGGAGTAAAAATTTTAAAATTTAATCTTAACACTGAGGAAATATAAATTGATACTCCTTTATCATTTGATCTTGTAGAACAATCACAATCAATAGTTTTCTAAAATATCTCAAAGGAAAAGAAGATCTATCATTTCTAATTATTATGTGATACATCTACAAGAATTATATTATAATATATAAATCTAAATAATCTCTTAATGTTTTCACAAGTTATGGAAAGTAGCAATTCTGAAAAGTGTTATGATGCAATAAAACAAGAGTTAAAATCAAGTGCCAAACTAGTGTACGAGAACTCTACCATAGCTGTAAAAGAGTCTGTTATATAAATATGACTCAAAGAGTAATATCGAACGATATAAAAGTCAGACTTATGGTCAAATATTTTACTCATAAAAAATATATCGACCATAATGAGATTTTTTTTCTAGTTTTTAAATGAACTTATTAAGATTGATTGGGGATTTAGTTTTATATGGGTTAACCTAAATGATTCACAAAGAAAATAAAAAAATATAAAATTTGGTATACAAATTTAAGAAATCAATTTATAATTTTAAAAAAGCTTCTAGACAATAATATATAAAGTTTCTTAACATCATTACTTCCTTCATATTTAAGAAAAATACTATTGATTAGTATTTATATTTAAAGATTAGTGGGAGTAAATTTATTATATTAATCTTATATATGGAGAATATTATGCTTACTAGTAGTAATTTTGATTTATTATACTGAATAAAAAAAATTTCACTTAAAATTTTAAGATGGTTGATATGAATGAGGTATCTTATGTTATTATATTATTAGCATTGAGAAGTTCAGATCTCAAGGATTATTAGGAATATCTCAAAAAGGATATAGGAGAGATTTGTTCAACAAATGAAAAAAAAAAGAGTAAAAGTTTCAATCAAAACAAATATTTTTAAAAATAACTTTAAAAAATTATATAAAGAAAAATATTCTTTATGTACACATAGTTGAAAATCTATTTATACTCAAGTCTATGCTAGATCAGATATCAGTTTTATAGTTGGAATACTAAGTAGATACTAAAGTTATCGATGAATGAAAACACTAAAAGACTATAAAGTAAGTACTAAGATGTTTGGAAGAGACGAAGGATTATATACTCATATATATATATAATTAAATCAGCTTGAAATTATAATATTTTTCATGTGCTGATTCTGTATATTATCTCGACAACAAGAAGTCAACTTTATGATTTATATCTATATCAATTGGAGAAAAAATTTATAAGAAAAAATATAAAGTAATATATTATTGTATATTGACAATGGAAGTTGATTTTGTGGTATACTTTGAGGCCACTAATCAAACTTTATCAATGTAAAATTTTATCAAATGACTTGATATGGTCAAGCTTAATTGTCAAGTCGTTGAATATACTTTGTGATATATCGCAATAGCTTTCTTCTTTAAGAACGATAAGTACTATTACAATTATATGCATTATGGTATAAAGCATTGATGGTTAGAGAAAAGGAGTCTAGAAATAAATAATGTCAATTAATAACTTAAGTTTCATTATATTGATTGATGATCCATTCACTTGGACTTATAGCCTAAAATATTTCAAAGAATATGATTTGGTTTGTAAGCAACTCATAAAAGATATGATGATATATGTTCGAATGGATATTATAATTGATATTCTTACTTACATATTTAAAGTTATTTGTTTCTACTATCCTATTCACACTTATATATGTACATATTATAGTTGAATGTGATAACAGGATTGTCTTAATAAGATAAATTGTATACGTCATTTTGGACTCCAGTAGAAAAAGTTAATAGTATTGTATTACATAGAAGGAAGTATAAACATACACCCGCTATGACTCGCATTGATAATCAAACTTATTATAGTATTATTATATTTATTAGACATATTGGTCTATTTTTTAAATTCACATGTATAAATGATTTTCAAAAACTCAGAATCCAATTGAGTAAAATTATTTTTAAATAAATTTTATTTTATTTATTTTTAATTATAAATCCTTTTGTATCTTATCAAGTAATGGGCAAAGTGAGAGATATGTTAAGAAATTACATATATTCTTTTATATCATTTTAGTCACGTGAGTCAGTTAATAAAAGATTATATATCTTCTCTCATATTCTCTTTATGCTTAAATATATCGTTTATAGTAGTCTTGTGAACGATAGGAAGAAAGAAAAATGTGAGTTTAGTTCTCCTTACATAGCGGCATCGCTATAGATTTTGAATACGATGGCGGTATACTTACATATCAAATAAAGGTGATAGGGCACATTTTGGTATCGCCCACGTGGACCCAAGCAAGCAGACACAATGATGCAAATGTGAAAATTCAAGTCCAATGTGGTATGTAGCACACACGTGGCAAGCAGCCGCTTGTCACCCCCACCGTACGAACGACATCATCACGGTACAGTCGTCCCGGAAAGCTCGAGGCGATGCCGCATGACGTCGATCCATGCAGGTTGGTCGATGCTTACACAAAAGCTTAAGCCGGTTGCCTGAGAAGCCAGTTGTAGTTAATTGACTATGTATGACCAACTCATCCTCACAAGTATAAAAGTTAACCCTCCTTGATCAGGAGGAGGGGACTTCGAACACTCAACTCTCTCTCATTTCACCAAAAGCCGACTTAAGTTTCGGAGGGATCAAGTTAGGAAATCCCCCTCCCAACCTCGACCTTTGTGCAGGAACTGACAATGAAGTAGCAGCAACCCACTGAGCGAGAACCGCGCTCGGGAGATGACGCTTGGACCTAACCTGACCCGACCAACGCGACCCGAGCACCCGCATGGGCAACCTTCCGCATCGGGGATTGAACCGAGCCATGCTAACACCTCAGCCATGGCGTAAAAGTTTACTAATATTTTGATGCTAGAAGGAGGGCCCCAATGTCGTAAGATCATCCCCAGCCAAGCCTTGGAGAGGAGCCACTCCCAACACACTCAACTTTCGGATTTAGAGGACAACTCCCACCTCCTCCGAGCCTAGAAGAAAATGCCCCCACTGTGACCTTTGACAATCCTGCCCGAGTGCCTCCGAGCCCGACACATTGTCATCCAATTCGGCAGACTCTTTTTGGGCTTAGCTACGCTCGGTTAATCAACGTCTTGATAAGGTCCAAAAGGAGTTTCACAAATCTAAGGAAGAGCTCGGCGAGGCTCCCCCAATAAGATCCCCATTTGTGTAGGAGATTCAGGACAAGCCAACCCCGCAAAACTTCTACCTCTCTATGCTCGAGCCTTATAATAGTAGCTTCGACCTAATAGAGCATGTTGCTACATTTCGGGCCCAAATGGCCCTATACGACACTTTAAATGCCCTGATATGATGAGCATTTCCCACCACCCTCTTGAGGCCCCACTCTGATGTGGTACAATCGACTTAGGTCCATCTCGATTGTATCCTATGACCAGTTGGCAAAGGAGTTCAAGCATAACTTCCTAAGCAGCGCGTAGCTAAAGCCGTCTGCAACCATGCTCCTTGACCTCAATCGAAAACACGATGAGCTTTCTTGATGGGCTTGCGACCATCTAGATTCTTCTGGTCGTTGGTTGAGCGACCGACGACAACCGTCCCCGATATGCTCCATCGCACAAACCAGTATGTTGCTGTTGAGGCATTAGTAGCAAGAAAGCACAAAGAGCACAAGAGGCCCCGCGTAGAACCATCTCAAAGACCAGCCTCAAACCAGCCGAGAAGAAGGCTCGATTGGCCCGACCTACCGCTCCTGAAGCAACCCTCTGCTAGTCAGAAACTCTAGGACAAAAATTTTTTCGCCATAATTAAACTCACCCCAGTTGGTTTAGACGCCATGGACAGAGTAGTTGCTCGGTCAGCCATCCACAATGAGTTGTTGCTCGATTCAGTCTATCTCTAAGCAACTGCTCTGCCAAATAATACCTCATTGGTGCACCTTGGCCAAATAGTGCCCAAGTTGTGCACCTCGACCAAATAGTGTCTCATTGGTGCACCTCAGTCAAATAATGCCCGAGTTTTGCACCTCGGCCAAATAGTGCCTTAATGATTCTCCTCGACCAAACAATACCCGAGTTGTGCACCTCAACCAAACAATGCCTCAATGGTGCATCTCAGCCAAACAGTGCTCGTGTTGTGCACCTCAGCCAAACAGTGCCCGAGTTGTGCACCTTGGCCAAACAATGCCTAAGTTGGTGCACTTCAGTCAAACAGTGCCCAAGTTGTGCATCTCGGCCAAACAGTGCATTATTGGTGCACCTCAGCCAAACAGTGCCTCAATGGTGCACCTCGGCCAAACAATGTCCGAGTTGTGCACCTTAACCAAATAGTGCCTCATTAGTGCACCTCGGCCAAATAGTGCTCGAGTTGTGCTCCTCGGCCAAACAGTGCCCGAGTTGTGCACCTAGGCCAAAAAGTGCCTCAATGGTTCACCTCAGCGAAATAATGCTTCAATGGTGCACCTTGGCCAAACAGTGCCCAATGGTGCTCCTCGGCCAAATAGTGCCCAAGTTGTACACCTCAGCCAAACAATACCTCATTGGTGCACCTCGGCCAAACAATGCCCGAGTTGTGCGCCTCATCAAACAGTGCCTCATTGGTGCACCTCAGCCAAACAGTACCCGAGTTGTGCACCTCAACCAAACAATGCCTAAGTTGGTGCACCTCGGTCAAACAATGCCTAAGTTGGTGCACCTCATAAAGTCGTTTATAGTTTAAAATTCTGACATGTGCAAGAACCGATAATGAAGCAGTAGCAACCCGTTAAGAAAGAACCGTGCTCGGGAGACGATGCATGGACCTAACCCAACCCGATGTTGATGCAACCCGAGCACTTGCGTGGGCAACCTTACGCGTCAGAGACCGGACCGAGTCGTACTGACACCTCGACCACGGCGTAAAGGTTCACTGACAAAGGTTTTCCAAATAATATTAAAAGGTATGCATTATAAATTTAGACATATATTATTATTTAATTTCATATTTTTGATATTATTTTTTTATAAAAAAAATAATATGATTATGATTTTTATGCTTACAGGTCTCTGACCACTTCTGATTAAAGTTTAGATACTTTTTTATATTATTTTGGACCTCTAATTGGCTTAAGCATTACATAAATTTAGTTTGATATGCCGATGGCAACAATCCTATATCGAAATCACTTTTATAAAAGCTCATATCATCCTAGTCAAGAAAGTTGTTTAGACTTTAAAATTCTGACATGATTTAAAAAAAAAAATTAAATTAGATTGGATCAATTTTGACACATCCAGATGATGATCAAATTTAATGTTAATAGCAAACAAACCTTCGCATAATCCAGTCTTAAAATCTCATCCTTCTTTGAAATTATGAGATCATGACGCAATAAATACAAGCTTAGGGTTTTGCCAACCCGAAGGAGATGAAGCCGAACAGGAAAGCCTCTGCTATCACACGGTAGTTGACTACATGATGATGACTGCATGTTTCCGTTGCCGACCATAAGACATGGACAGCCCACGGTGATGGGACTTCCCTCAGACATGCTTTTGCCTCGCACAGCTCATGACATCTGTTCTCCAGTTGACCACCTTAAAGATGAGAAGGGTGGATAACACATTCACACCCTGCGGAGGTTGCAACCTCTCATCTCCTCCCCCCATAATAATATCTCGCTTTGACACCTGCATTCCAACACAAGCCAAATATGTTATTCGTAGGACTAATGAGCATCTTCGAAGGATGATACTAACAAAGATGCCATTTGATCCAATCTTCGGATTAACAAATGCGAGCTGACAGTCTATGCATTCAATAATCTTTTTGCCTCGCAAGTGGAGTTGCTCTCTCCCACCCCAAGCTTTGACCTTCACCGGGCCAGCTCTCGCCTGGTGCTGCGCGTTTACATGGACTTGGTGTTGCAGTTGACCTGCCGACCTCATGTCAGAGTGCATCTGAGGCGGAGGTGGAAGAAGACGGTCCTCGCCGCCCCACATCACGTGCCATGTGCGAATCGATCGATCGCTGGAGGTCTTCTCTCCCAGACTTTTGAGCAAAAGCTTTGCATTAAATCAATGCAATCCCACGAACAAGTTGGAGCTTACCATCCTTAATGTGTTGCATCCAAAATCTCAAGACCAAAACATGATGCTTTTCCATTTCCCATAACCCTAACAAGGCACCTTCTTGTTCTTATTATTAGTATTCCTATCGTAGAACAGTTTGGCCATGTTATAAGAAGGGACGGTGGGAGAAGCGGTGGATGGGGATGGGAAGATGAGAAGTCATCCACCAACCCATCCAAGATTCAACCAAGGACGAGTGGCTGACGACGATCCCAAACCACACTCTTTCCATGCCATCACGATTTACTTTGAATGATAATTTCTGCCATATTAATCCAAGTTATCAAAGAAGATAATTTTTTTTCAAAAATATTATAAATAAGGATTATTCATATCCCAAACCCCTCGTCGTTTTCATGGCCTAACAAATAATGCATGACATTTCTCGTGTAGCTGCATATGAAGCCATATATGAGCCTATCATCGTTCAAGACCATTCTTAAGAGTCGAGCTGTATCAACGCAAAGCGATAACTATGTACAACTGTTATCATTATTGTAGCTCATGCAAAATGTCATCTTTGACGCAACAGTGCTGAATGACCACTAGAATTGTACGATTAAATGCCTAATCCGATTTCTAGTCCAATAATTCCATGCAATTAATTCTTGGTATGTGCTTGCAAATATAACTAATGCATAGATTAACAAGGTAACATGTATATAGCTCTATATGGTTCACTCGCATTTAACGAGCTTCACAAAGCAACGTTTGCTTCAAAGGATTCGCCAAGCTTGTCCCAAAAAAAGGCAGATGGGATCCCATCCATTTATGATTTTAAATATGATCGCCAGGGCTTCCGTATCAGCGTCGTTCCGCTGAAACGGACGCGCCAGATTGAACCCGAATGGCCCGATCATATGAGCGCTCGTCCAGCATCTGAAGAGGATCCCATCTTTCTGATGTGGCACCCGCGTGGGTTCCACTTACAGCGGACGCCTCCATGCTGCGTCAGCACTAATTAACCCAACAAAAAAGCGATATAGCCGTGCGTATCTGGCCCATTAATTACTGTCTTCTACCTGCTCCAGCAACACCCGCTTGACGTACCGCAGCTGCATCCTGCCTTTCTCGCGTGGGTCCCATGGAGTACGTAAGTATTGTAGCCGGCTCCCTACTGCCCAAAAGCAGGTGGTAATCCGTGCGGGTTATATTCCGACGTCCACCGGACACAGATAGAACCTTGCGTGTTTTGCGCACTAGTTGACGTTTCGTACTCACTACCGGACTACCCGCCTCATGTACCGGCCAGGTTGCCTCTTCGCGCCTCCGACGGCGTCGCGCGATCCGTGTGTCGCGTAAAGCAGAAACGGATTAGCAAAGCATTTTTTCGTTATCTCCACTAAAAACGTGTTTTAAACTGCGCCCTTACGTTACGAAGGTATTTACGAATAGGGGCTGTTGTTGTTGGCGCACTTTAAGAAGTGCATCGAGCCGTCCGCGTCACTCTTAGATCTTGATGTGCGGCAAGTGTTAAGTTGTTTCGTGTTTCGCGAGATAAGCCGGTGAGCGAGCAGCCGCTAATTTTAATTCGGGCTCTCCTTTAGGCGCTTCCTCGGTGCGTTTCCTTGTTTCGTCGGAAACCCCCAAACGCCCCCGCCTCCCACTTATCTTCCACTTCTCTGGAATCTCCCATCGCCTCTTATCGGCTGTCTCCGGCAAGTCTTCGGCCGTTCCTACGGGATTTGGCGCTGTCCGGGTGGGTCCGACGGCCAGGGGACGGCTTGGGGTAGCGGCGCGGAGCTGTGCCGGTGAGGGGCGGCCGAGATCTGGAGACTGGGAAACTGGGAGGAGCGCCGAAGGTGGAGATCCGATATGTGGGCGCATAAAAATTCGTTTTTGTGCCGTTTTAGCTCACTTTTCTCGGGCGGCATAGACGGCGGAAGACGGCAGTGGTTCCTGGCGACGCTGGTGTTGACGCTGACGGCCGCTGTGGCTGCCGCGGAGGAGGCACCGGCGAGTCGGAGGCACGCGTACGCGGCGATGATGTACATGGGGACGCCGAGGGACTACGAGTTCTACGTGGCGACGAGAGTGATGATGAGGTCTCTCGCGAAGCTCAACGTCGACGCCGATCTCGTCGTCATCGCCTCCGTCGATGTCCCTGCACGATGGGTCCAAACGTTGTGAGATCTCCGTCGCTTCTTACCATCATCAGTCGCTCTCTCTCTCTCTCTCTCTCTCTCTCTTCTTTCTTAAGATTTGGTGATCAACCCAGGAAAAAAAAACGATTTTATTTGCTAGGTTTAACATCAGCTGGTTGGATGGCGTTCAGATGCTACAGATCCATTTGCCGTTTCTTTTGTTGGTTAAATACTAATTAATAGAATTAGATCACTGTTTGAGAAGAGTAAAATTAACGTATATGCAGAATAATAAACATCTTTTTATAGTCTTTGTTGAGCTGAGTCCCGATTGGGTTGTGGTTGTTCTGCGTACTAAATTTATTGTTATTTGCTGGCCTGCCATTGGGAGTATCGCTGTTCTCCATCTTTTTGACTTTTTAGTGCCTTGAAAGCAACAGGGCGCGTCAAGGAAACCGCTTATTCCTGATTTTGTCCCCTTCTATTCTGTTGAATAAAATAATTGACGGTCTGGGATCATAAGTTGACTTGAACAAGAAAGAATCCCCAGTCATTTGCGCTCAATTTTAGAAAATAATATTGGAATTAACATTATGTAGAGTTGCAATTTTATCTGATGACCCCCTGTCTAATTCTCAGATTGATTCATAAACACTGCTTACACGAAATTTATGTTCTTTAACTATCTTCATGTGAACTGTTTATATATATCATCAATCCCTGTTATCATGCTATTTTCTTGATTAACAGAGATATTTTTTATTAAGCCTAATTAGTTGAGTTGGTACCGCACCTAGGAGGACTCAGTTAGACTGCATTTTTTAGGACTAAAATGGCTAATAACTCAATTTGGCATAGTAATCTTTAATTGCTCACACCACATATTTGATGATTGGCATGACAGGCAAGAGGAGGATGGGGTGAAGGTTGTTGCTGTTGAGAATCTGAAGAATCCATATGAAAATCAAGGCAACTTCAACACCAGATTCAAGTTGACATTGAACAAGCTCTATGCGTGGAGTTTAGTTTCATATGATCGAGTCGTAATGCTTGATTCTGACAACATTTTCCTCCAGCGTACCGATGAGCTTTTCCAGTGCGGCCAGTTCTGTGCTGTCTTCATCAACCCCTGCATCTTTCATACTGGACTTTTTGTTCTTCAGGTACTACGCTTAGTACTCCATTTTGTAAATGCCAACTGTTTTCTTTTCATTGAATACCATATCTTGTATACATAAATGATCATTGATATAACCATAGGATAAAAGTAGGATTCATGGGTCGATTGCATTCAAATTTTTATCCTGGTATTAGCCCAAAAAATCGATTGTCAACCTTGATCATGGAGACGAGCCAACCTGGCTCCAAGCCCAAAGTTGATGCAAGCAAAGAACACCCTTGGTACGAATCTCGATGAATGATGAGGAGAATAAGGTGGAATCCCCAAGAGTCGAGCCTCCACACTTGCAATTGAAGATCGTCGACAGGAGTTTTTTGGTCCCTTCAATGTCCAAGTTAGAGAAATTTCCAAGGTGGAGAACAAAGAGAGTGTGTTAGAAGAGAGAGAACCCCCTTTGCTTTGGGAAATTCCTATTTATAACCTGAGGTTCCATAACCGCAAGTGGTTGTGGAAAATATTCTTCGAGTCATACGCAATTTGGAGAATATTGTATGTTGTGATCAGGGTTGACGTGACAGATCCACAACCAAATTTGTGGTCTCCTATCATGTCGATGCCTGCATGTCAAGTCTCCAGATGATGGAAATTCTGTCCTCATCACCTTGCATGTCAACAATTTACATGGAAGGTGATTTTTCCATTGTCTGGCAATAGGTCCTCAAGTTTTGCTGGACATTTAGGATAATGCTGTAATTACAATTAAGTTCCATGCTTAAAGGAGTTGCATCACTTCCATCTTATTTTCGTCAATCACTGTCTCATCGGGTGGCAGATTGTGGTATTGGAAAGTTAAAACAATGAGTCAATTTGGTTAGAATAATTGTGTCAATGGTTGACTAATGCAGAGGATTGTAGTAGTCTATAACTCATATCAAGCATATCAGGATTGATGGAGCTGTCAATAAGTGTTTTACAAGTTAGACTTCAGCAAAAGTCACTACCAAGTAAACAGAGTCAAATCTTTTCTGAGTTGTAACTTGTTTGGTTGTCAGCTTTGACATTTCATAATTTGAAGGTAATCTTGAGCATGCAAGGTTATTTTCCAGGTGGCACCTGATTTTGCCAAATAAACATAGGACAATTCAAACCTACTAACTAATGTATGATGAGAAATATTAACATGGGTGACAAATTAGAATATGTCTAATTTTTTGTTGAAACAAGATTCGTGATCTTTAGGCTTGTTAGATCCTTTTTGGATACTATCAGATAATATGGTAAATTAGCAAGACAAAAGAGTCAGTTTAAGATTCATCGAGTAATTGTTGCATAAAGGGAAACTACATGACTCTCTTAGCTGTTAGTTTGACATGCCTGAATTTATGAGACTAATGATGCCTAGCGAAGCTAAATGCAGCTCATATCTCTTCTAAATCTCTCCATTTCTCATGAAATAATTGCATTAATATGGGAGGTTAGAGTTAACTCTTCATATCATAGTGTATTTACATGAAAAAGCTCAAACTATTCCCTGGACTTTCCTTTGATTCAACACCACATCCGAATGCTGTAATGGAGCAATATAATTTGAGCCATCCATTTTATGCTGAAAAGTCATTAACCAAAGATCTGCAATGCCATTGATGAGTTTGGCACTGAATATAATATGATCTAAGATTGCAGTATTCAGGCAGCTGTGTCAATTTCTGATGAGCAATCATATGATTTTCTGTTACCCTCACAAAGCATCTTTTTAGTCTGACATTCATGGACATGGTGGGGATGATATAGCATTGTTAGGTGGTAGATCAAAACTCAACATGCATACATATTAGTTGCATACTAAAAGAAGATATTAACAAGTAATAATAGCATATCAGCATTAAGAAGTAAATACTAGTGAGATCGCCGTACAATGATTTACAACGATTGTTACATGGACAGCATCTATATATTTCACTGATATCATCACTGAATAGAATAAACTAAACAGTTTGTACTTAATAACTTGATATTAAATGTGTTAGCTAGCTTAACTGGTAAGACTTTGATGGTTAATTTCAAGGTCATGGGCTCAAATCCTGCATTTGTCATTTATCTTTAAAAATGTTAAAAAAACCTGATATTTCCATTTTAGAGAATGGTAATTTAAACTTTAATTGCTGCGTCATATGCTACAAAATCATGTCGGTTTTGGCTATAAAGATAGCAGTCCTATCTCTACAGAATTTGAAGTCATCAATTTCTTAGCTTCAAGTATAATTGAATTTTCCACTCTTACCCTTTTGCACAAAGTATAATTGAATTTCATCTTTCATTGTGCTTGTCAATTAGGTAATTCCTAAAAGTAGCTTATGCCGTGAAAGTTCAATAATACTTGTATATTCTAATCATAATCCTTTCTGTTGCCTTGCAGCCTTCAATGAATGTATTCAAGAACATGCTGCATGAGCTAGAAATTGGACGTGAAAACCCTGATGGTGCAGATCAGGGTTTCCTCGCAAGCTACTTTCCTGACTTGCTTGATCAGCCAATGTTCCATCCACCTACTAATGGTACAAAGCTTGATGGTGCCTATCGCCTGCCTTTGGGTTACCAGATGGATGCTTCATATTACTGTGAGTGCAGAAACTGACCTTTCTACACCTGTTTTTGTTTCCTATACTTGATGTAAAGCCACTTTCTAATAGTATTGCACTGCCTTTAGGTTTACAAGACTCGAATGGGTTTTATGATGACTTGTTTTTATTGCAGATCTGAAACTCCGGTGGAGCATACCATGTGGACCAAATAGTGTAATTACATTCCCCAGTGCCCCGTGGTTAAAACCTTGGTATTGGTGGTCTTGGCCTGTCTTACCATTGGGCCTTTCATGGCATGAGCAACGTCGGAAGAATCTTGGGTAAGTATTTAACAACTTGTAGAATTGTCAGCTGTGACCATACTTTAGGAATCACAGGTTAACCCTGATTCTTTTTGCAATATTTTTTTAATTTTATTTTTCATTCTCTTCTATATACCCATGTTGGAAGGCCAATATTACTGAAAGTCACATCATCTTTGACCCGAAAATTGGCATACTTCTTCTGGCTCTAATATGCGACACCTTTGCTTTGAATCCTGAGCAGGTATGGTTCAGAGGTGCCAGTGTTGCTGATCCAGGCAGTAATCTATTTTGGAATCATAGCAATCACCCGATTGGCACGACCAAGCTTGTCAAAGCTTTGTTATAACCGGCGTCCAGAAAAGAGTATTGTAATCCTACACACCACACTCAAAGTGGCAGCAATGTGGTCCATTTTTGCTGCATACACTGTCCCATTTTTCCTCATCCCACGGACAGTGCATCCCCTTTTGGGCTGGCCCCTTTATGTTCTTGGAGTTGCTTCTCTTTCTTCAATCGTGATCAATGTCTTCCTGCTCCCACCTTTGCCAGTCCTCACAGTGTTACTGGGGATATCGGGTTCACTGTTTGTGATGGCATTCCCTTGGTATCGCGATGGTGTCATTAGAGCTCTGGCAGTGTTTACTTATGCCTTCTGCTGTTCTCCAGTGGCATGGGCATCCTTGATGAAAGTATCGAGTTCCTTGCAGAACCTACTTGAAAGGGAGGCATTCTTTCCGAGACTGGGGGAGTCCCCACAACTGTCTGAGTTGAACAAACTGTATTAATCTGCACATATAACCAGCTAGTCCTATTTATTTAGATGATTTTGCCGTTCACTTGTATCGGTTCGATGTAACCCTGTATGGTAGTATTAAATACCATATAGAAGAAGAGGCAAAGGACTGGCTGGCAAAGATGGGAGTGGTGATTTTGTGGAGCAAGTTCACCTAGGGTTGCTCTGGTGTTCAGGGGACACAATGAATGGTGATTGACATTTGATCTCTCCCCTCTTGAATGTGAAACACTTCAATTTGGAAAAATGTCTGTGTGTTCTTGATCTATAATTTTAGCATGAAGATGACAATTATGTGCTGTGTTGTCTACGCATATCAATGAAAAACTTTAGCAGTATCATGAATTCATGATGTATTTAACTGGGGCAGATTTAGCAAAACATGGTGCTGCTAAAAGAATTGAACCCTAATCTTTTATGTTTCTGGCAATTCAGCTAATAATTCATTGTCATAAGTATTATTCATTTATTGAATGATAAAGAAAAACTCTGTTGTGCTTGCAGTCTATTCTTTGTTACATCTATGGTGGATTTGACAAGGACAGAGAACAAAATACCAGTTTCAACAGAGTTGGGACTTTTGTGTATTATCAGATGACAAGTCCATTAAATGATATTGTGAAATTGATTTTAGATGTCTGGTTAATAAAATAGTTTAATTATTTGTCAAAAACATAAAAAGAAGGTATATGTTTGTAACAGAGAAAGAGTAAAACAAGAACTTTTCGCTTTGAAAATTATTAGAGTAATAACCTTATAGATTACAAGTATATAGTAAGCCTTTGAATAGCCTAAGTATCTGTTCAGCAACCTTGTGACAAAGATTACAATAGCATAAATGTCAACTTTGTGTTGTGAATGATCGAGTCTTACAAGCCCCATGCGAACAGATTGACTGCAAGTCTTATGATCTAATTCAGCTACAAGTTTTGGCACTTTTGGAACATCAAATTTACATGATCTCCTTTTGTTATACAATTTAAAAGAAAAAACAAGGAGAAATGGATGTGCAAAAGCTGTTGATACCAACTTGACCATCCTACTTTGTCTTGCTCTTTGTTTGTGGTACTGAGAGACAAACTTCATCTTTTTGTTCTGTTTTTGTTTTCCAAAAGATAACAACATGTTTGGTGGTGGGAGCAGTATAGGAAATTTTTATTAGGTAAGAGGGGAGCCATAGAAAAAGTATTCTGTCAACAGTCCTAATCTTGTTGTTTTGTTTTCTATTTCCAAGTTCTTGGAAATAAAAAATGAAATATTTCTCAATAATAAAAGGGCACTATTTGCAATACAATTTACATCTCAATATGAAGATCACAATATTAAGATGCCAAATGGGGCCTAAACTAATGCATTTAAATCATAGCCAGCTTATCACTTGAATGGTTCTCCTCAAATCAACTTCTCCTGTAATTTTGTATGACTGAACTGTTGTATATTGTTCAGTTGTAATTGATGTGGTTGATTGTCTTTCCTTTTTATCTTCTTTTGTTACTTCATTAAACAGGCAGAGAACAATTTGATTGGAAACAGAGGGGGCTCAAGGAATTGATACACATGTTTGAAAGAATCTCAATATCACAGGTTGATTAGCTTGTCTAATTGGTTTGAAATGAATTCTATGCATTTGTGTCATCTTGATTGCTTAGGTATTGTTGCTTTTAGATTGGCATGAAAAGAAATTTATATTCAAGATAAAAGCAAATACTAATAGATATCATTCCATAAGCTTGAAATTTAAGCTCCAAAAGCATAACATTTAGCAGAACTAAGCAGCCTGTTGTATATGCTGTAATACACTCCTCTCTCTCTCTCTCTCTCTCTCTCTCTCTCTCTCTCATGCTTTCAAGGTAACTCCATGCAGTGAGTGTTGTGTGTTCTGGAAGGAAGCATGTCAACCTGATTACTAGCAAGAAGAAAATAAACTGTTGACTTCTCATGGTTGTAGTAACTTTGCATGCTTTTGGTAGATGAGTGAAGTAAACCGCAGAGAAGAACAGAGGAGATTGTGGAGCTCATTATTTATCCCCAGCAAAGGCTTGCCATGAATTATAGCACAGAACTGAATGCATTCGGATGAACACGAATGAGTCCACATCCCTCTTCTCACGTAACTATGTAAATATCATGCTAAATTCTAGAGAAGGTATTCTTCTCTAGATGTCAAGGCTCGAAAGGCCACACAAAAGCAGAACTTGATGTCAAGGCTCGTCTTCCATCCAAAGAGAAAGGGATGATGAGATGGACTTATAGTGCTAGCATCGAGATGGCATTCAAGGTCTCCTCGTTGGTCCGCTGCAGGCCGGCGGCGACGGCTCGCTCGTGCAGCAGCCGGAGGGCCCGCTCCCACCGCCCGTGCCTCTGCTGCGCCGCGGTGGGCTCGTCGAGGAAGATGCGGGCGAGGCGGAAGGCGAAGAGGCGGAGGGAGAGGAGGAGGTCGGCGCCGGAGGAGGAGAGGCAGGTGGCGGCGAAGGGGAGCTTGAGGGCGAAGGGGCAGAGGAGGGAGACGAGGAGCTTCCAGTGGCTGTGGCCGCCCCCAGTGAGGAGCTTCAGCTTGCTCAGTACCACCAAGTGGAACGCCATCTTGCGCTTCGCGGTGGCCGCGCCTTTCCCCCTTCGCCCTTCTCCCTCCTTAATTGCTGTTCTTGCTTTAAATGGACTATATTGCCCTTTTACTGCTGCTGCGCCAACAGCACGCGGTTCGACCGGTTCATTGTTCGATGCGGATCGGATTACTTTTGTGAGTCTGTGGTAACATGTCATGCGTGAGAAATATCAGCCCGGTTCAACATCCCGGTCCATTCGGGGTATTTGGATCATTTACCGTGCGCCTCGGACCGGCTCAAAGATGCTACTGGGAGGGGCAGGATCCAAAGCCTCCGCGGTCCCACGACGTGGCCGGACCCCCCCGGCAAAGATCCTGGACCCCGCATCGATCCCCCACAGGACGGTGTACACGTCACCGAACGCGGCGGGCTTCCTGGAAGATTCAATCTGGTCCGTCATTGTCGTTGGAGGCATCATAATTTGAATATAAATGTATGTTAATGTTGATGCATATAGCCAATTTGTTCTTCGACGAATAACATCATTAAATCAAACTTCAAAATACATATTACTATACGGCATTCAAGAATAATTTGTACTTGCGTCTTCATTGGCAACAAAAGATACAGCCAGCCGTTCAACATAAATTTCCTGACATTGACCGTATTTGGTTTGTCTTCATCATCGAGTGATCGACGTACACTGTGGCATGAAAATAATGATACGTCCTAATTAATTTAAGACTTTGGCCGTATCAGGAACGTACATGTTAATTAATACGTCCGGAGGAAAGCTTGCAATAATGTTGATTAATTAGCTTAATCTTAGTGATAGAAACAAACCTGATGCTATTCTCCTTTGTAATCGTTGATCCGACCCGAAATCCGCCGGATTCGGGTTGACGCTCACCCCGGCTCGTGTCTTGGTCCGCAAGTGAGATCTTCGTACGTGTGATGCGTTGGCTCCGTTAATGGATCGACATCGCCTTTCCCACACGTGAATCCCAGCTGGGGACCTGGGCCGTGTTGAGAGGGGCCCACATGTGGGTCTATACGAGGTTTTCGAATCGGAAGACAGGTGTCGGAGAAGAGTAGGATGAGAGTACGGGATCGCCTGACCGAAACCCTCGCGATTGAGATCGAGCGAAGCGGAGGCGCAGGCGGGAGAGATGCCGAATAGGGAGCTATTTGCCCGACCCAACGTCTCGTCGTCGGCGTCCGCCGAAGGGAACCGCATGGCCTTCCTCAACTGGTCCGGTGGAGCTCGCTTCGATCAGCACCTCGACGCCGAGGTCTAAATTTGGTCACGAAAATGATTTCTTTTTTGTTGTGTCTCGTCTAATTTCTTGATTGCATTGAGTGCCTCTTTCTTTCGTTCTCTTTGCTCATGTTTGATTTGCTAAGAGGAATGAGTGAGCATAAAGATATCACTACTGGACTTGTTATTTTTGATGATAATAGACAAATAAGATGAAATTAGCCAAAGTTTGACTGCAAAATTAATGGAGAAATGACGATGGTTCAGCCAAATGCTACCTAAATCGTGCTTATGTGCCTACGATAGCTATTAAACAACATTGGCTGTGTTGGTATACTTTGTTGGAGTAGTTTTGTGAATACTGAAGCTATAAGGTCAATACCTAATACCTCATTACCATGTGGCTCATATCTCGGTACCACATCGCTCACACTTTATTGCTATTTGTCTTCATTGTACTTTTGATAAACTTGCACCAGATTTGTTGCCACTTGGGCCATGAGCAAACTCACAACCATAATTCTCAAGGTAGCCCACATGGGAAGAATGTCAAGTTAGTAAGTTGGATCAAGACCTTGTTTCTCAAGAAAGGATGCACTTATTTTTGTCTTCATTGTAGCACTGCTCTGTGGCTTTGAGTAACAAGGAAGACATTACCATGACATTGACTGCAAGATAATATTGTCTATAATTTCTTTTGGCTAGAAGCTATCCTATATAACAAGGTTCTATCTAGAAAGCAGAGAGTAAAAGTGTAAAACGACACTCCTTTATTGCATCACATAATTATCTCCACTTGGTGAAGGTTAATAGCTATAGCTCCTAGAATCAGCAGGAATTTAATAATTGAAGGGTTCGAGAGGGACAACTGAAAGGAGCAAGCTCGATTTCGTGAAGAGTTGTAAGAGAGAGGTATGCTGGCAAAGACAAGGGAGTTAAATGGAACCGAGGAAATGTTATTGAGCTAGAGAATGTGTAGTTTCTTATGATAAGGTTTAGTTTGCCCTCATTAGAAAACTTGTCTTACTGCAGCATGCAGGTGCAAGATCAGAAAGCATTTCTTCCTCTGAGAAGTTGCCATGATGCATGTATCTGTGATCACTTCTGTTCTCGTGCAGATCAATATTGGAGGATACACTAAAATGAGACAGTCAACTGGAATTATCGAGGTAAATTGCCCATTTTTCCCTATGAATGTCATAAATTCAAAAAATAATAATTTTGGAGAAAACTGGATGTAATGGTTCTAAAGAAGCAGAATTCCAAATAAACTTCCATCCGAAAGACCAAAATGGCTAATGGTCGACATTGATTTCATAGATAGGAAGAAGTGTTTTGAACTTTTTAGCTGAACATTCATTGGTATGTAAACCACATGATGATTGTGAACCCCTGTGCACATGCTTGCAGGTGACTCTTCAGGAAACCCCAAGAAAACTCAAAATCGCTTCATATCACAGTAAGATGTGCCAGGAAGGCTGCTGGGAATGAATTCTCATTGTGAACTACATTCTTCATCAGAGGAACTGGATCTTAACAGATATCTAACTCGCTTAGAACTAAGTCTACTCCTTTTACCAAGGGAAATCAATCATGTACAGAACCAGCTTGACGGGACTTCATGTTGAGCCGACAATTCCACATTGGCAAAATTCATCGGTCCTTGCATTATTGCATGCAATGCTCGTCGGCAGGACTTCATTATAAGTTGAATCTGTAGGTTAGCAAATTAATGGACATGACATTTTTTGAAGTCTGAAAAATATCTTAGACTGTGTCCCATTGTGGTGGGTGAGATGGGCCTGTCTCAATCAATCATTTGTGACCAAGCAATCTGCATGCCTCCTGCTGCTTCTGCTTGTGAATCATCTGCTGGAGCTTGATGGCACTTGAGAAGAAGATACCACCAAGACCAGGAGCGGCTTGTGGCCCCTCAGCGGCTGTTTAATATGGGATCTTTAAGGTGTTCTTGTTGAGTAGGTGTATGTCTAAAGGATAAAGCAGATGATAATTATTATGTTAGATGATGTTTATTATGCTTGATCCTGTGGGGACCTGGTTACCTCTTTTATTAGCTTCTGTATATATGATTACTAGGTTCATTGGAGGTAGTAATACCCAAAGACATGACTAGTTTAATATCAAAGGCAAAGTTACATGATGGCCACACATACTCTTTTGACCAAAGCATTCTATTTATATATTCCTAATACCTTCAATCATTTGTGCCTAATTTGCTTTTCCTTAATGATTATATACACACCAACTATGTCAGCTAATGTAATCATCATCATCAGGACCAATATATCAAGTCAAATATGGGAGTTGATTTAATCACCATTAATCATGTACACATAAAAAATCGATCCGGTGAGGATTTAAAAAATATCAAAAGTCGACGGTCTAAAACATCACCTAATAAAATTTTATATCTAAAACATTAGTTTGATAATAATATAATTTATCCATTGATCATCTCGCAAATTTTTACACTTTGAATTAAAAATGTCATTCAATAATTTTTTAAAAAATATCAGTTAACCTAACTAGTGAAGATCAAATTCTATATGACCATATGAAGCATTTGATTGATAATTTGAAATAAACAAATTCAACTTTTATATTAAAAAAAAAATATTTTTTTATTTTATTTTTGGATTCTTAGGTGAGAAGAGGGAGTGGTTCGAGGAAACTCCTTTTGAGATGTATGGGGGTGAGAGGAAGAAGAGAGAACAAAAAGAGCAACAGGAGCTACAGGACCGATGATGGATTCCAGGCTTTCTATAGATCTTTCGTGTTATCGAGTTTCATGCTTAGCTGTCGCAGTTTGGACGCTTCCGTGTCGCCTTGGGACACACAAACCTCAGTTCCCGTTTGCAGTATGCAGTGGAGGAGATCTAAAGCCAGACTCAGGTTTGCTAATTAATCTCTCACTCTCAATCAATCTGCTTTTTAATTCCGTCGTTCATAGTAATATTAGGAATTTGACGATCAAAATTCAAACAAAAAAATAATAATAATGTGACAACAAAGACAACCAAAAGGGAAAGTTAAGCAGACAAGACACAGAGAGAGAGAACAAAGGGCAATAAATGGTACAGTGGAATTATGAGTTGGATAATACACTATTTTTTCTCGAAAAAATCGAAAGATATTTTGATCAATATGTAAGAAACGATTACCGATTTTTCTGATCCGGGGAGAAAAAACTCTGCGCAAGAAGAGGCAAATGCTGTACGGTAAGATAGCCGAAATAGACAGGAAATTGAATTTGAGATTTCAAATCTCGAATGGTGTATCTGTATGCCGCTCCACGACATGGCTACTCGGAGAAGGGAACCCGTCTCGTCGTCCGTGGCGTCTTCTTCGCTCGAAGCCAGTGGAACCGATCCCTGGCTCGGTCATCGCCTCCGACCATCCGTACTCGCAGCGCTGTACGGAGAGATCGACGTGGCGGTCATGTCTCTACTCTGCCACCTCCACGCGAGCGGAGTAAGCCGTGCCCAACTCAGCCTTCCAGCTGTATTTCTCCCCCACCTTTTTACATGTTCTCAAAAGATTTGTCTTTTTATTATTATTATTATTTTTTTTTAATATTTCTAAATTACTCCTTTGTAAATAAGCCTAAGTTAAATTTAAAGAAAGAAAAAAATCTGATATGACATATTTTGAGCCTCTCATGTCACAACCAACGTCGCGCCATATCATCGTCAGATAAAAAAGAAAAATATTCTCATGTCCCGTCCCAATAAACTTGGGACAACGCCGAATAATAAGACTTCAATCAGAAACATAGAGTCGACACTTGAGTATGTCTCCACTTAAGCTGGTATTCTGGATGATTCATTGCTGTGGTCTCTGGTACTGTTGATTGGGTGGTGGCCACGGGAAATTTGACGCCCAGAACCTTGAAGAAGAAAGAAGAAGAAGAAGAAGAAGGATCAGCCCCATCATCACTCGATTGTTCATGAGAACCGACCACCGGTGATGGGTACGTAACTCTTGTTCGTGCTTGTGGACCCTTCCGACTTCAGAAGAAACTTTGGCTCCATGATGACGCTCACTTCCACCAGCCTGCAATGCATTGGATTAATCGTCTCATGTTGCTCTTTTATGACTTGGCTAATATTCACGCATCTCTGTATGGATGGCGAAAACCTTTGGTTATGTATAGACAGAAGCTACCTTCAGTATATCAATCCTACTGGTCTCCGGAAAACTATGGGGGGAAGTGCATAGAAAGCAGTGAAGGACCAAAGGGGGATAAGAATTCCCAGTGCAGCAGTCAGCCACACCAATAATGTGGGCGCTCACCATGGTCTTTGTTTAGGCTTCATGGCTTTGCTCCTTTTCCCTGTTCGGAAGACAGGTTGGAAGCTCTTGTCATCTGGCAGCTGTTGATCCCCACCGAGGTTGGATTCTTCTGTGGCCTGTGAAGAATTGGATGAGTGTTCCTGATAATGTCATAGATGTTTACATTAGGAAAAGTTGCACGAGGATTAGTGAGAACAGCTTACTGTGCTTCAGTTAAAGATGAGATGGAAGGGAGTCTTCATCTGAGTTGGACACTTGTGGATCACCTTGAGATTCTGCACTCACAGGGTTGGAAGGACAGCCGACTCTTTATGGTTTGAGATCAAATCATGTCAGTGGAAACCATTTTAGCTCCTCCTCATAAAGCTGTGTCATTTTTCAGGTGTAAGAGGTGTACGGGGTTAAGTCATGACAGCAAAACCAGTCGAAAGATATCTTGTCAAGTTCAATTTCATGTTTTCTCCCCTGTTCCATTGTCCTCCAACCCATGATGGCCTTCCCATTAACACAAGTCTGCTGTTTGGGTGGCATAACTTGGCCATTAAGCATGACTGTCTCTCTCTCTCCTCCGAAGTCTGGAACCCTCTTCCCCTCATTTACACTCCACCTGGGTGCTGGTATTACTTGGTCATTAAACATCACCTTTCTTGACTATATGAAGGCTGCAACACTCTTCTCCTTCGCATTTAAACTCAATGCAAGGAAGAGAAGGGAGTAATGGGCAGCATGCCGATTGTGTGGCATCCAAGATGAGCACTGCACAAAGAGACACACGTGTTAAGTGAATACATATTACGAATGCTGCTCCTGTCCAGTTTGAATTATCCATTCAAACTCATCGGCTGATGCAGCTTCTGTTCATTTATAAGCTGCAGCACCAGCTAATGTGTTGGAAACTTCCTCCTTTGCCCCACTGGTTGCCTCCACCACCCATCACGTCGCGCCCCACCCAAACCCCTTCTTAAGCCCCCTTCCTCTCCCTCGGCTTCCTTGCTTCAAGGTCTCAGCTTTTCCACAGCCGTGCGCCAAACATGTCGATCCTTTCAGCTCCCCTGCTCCTTCTCTGTACTCTCCTCTCTCTCCAGTTCCCGATCCTTGATGGTTTTCAGTCCAATCCCCTGGTTCTGCCGCTGACCCACTCCCTCTCCCATTCCCAAAATCCCAACTTTACGGTCCTCCACCACCTCAAGTCATGCGCCCTCCACTCGGCCGCTCGCCACCGCCATCGCCGCCACCTTCCCGACCGGCGCAAACAAGTGTCCTTGCCTCTGTCCTCCGGCAGCGACTACACGTTCACCGCCTCAGTTGGTGTGCCATCCGCCCCCACCGTCGTCACCCTCTACATGGACACCGGCAGCGACGTTGTCTGGTTCCCCTGCTCCCCCTTCGAGTGCATCCTGTGCGAAGGCAAGCCGTCGTACCCCTTCGCAACCCCTCCGCCTCCTCCGCCGCCGGCATCCCGCCCCGTCACCTGCGGCGGCGCAGCCTGCTCCGCTGCTCACTCCGGCCTCCCTGCCTCTGACCTCTGCGCCGTGGCTGCCTGCTCCCTGGACGACATCGAGACCTCCTCGTGCTCCGCCCCCTGCCCCCCCTTCTACTACGCCTACGGCGACGGCAGTCTGATAGCTCGCCTCCGCCGCGGTCCCCTCTCCCTCCCGGGTTCCGCCGTGCCCGCTGCCGCCTCCTCCGCCGCGGCGCTCCACCTCAAAAACTTCACCTTTGCGTGCGCGCACTCCGCGCTGGCGGAGCCAATCGGAGTCGCGGGCTTCGGCCGCGGCCCGCTCTCCCTCCCTGCCCAGCTCGCGGCCCTCTCCCCGTCCCTGGCTGCCCGCTTCTCCTACTGCCTCGTCTCCCACTCCTTCAAGTCGGACCGCCTCCTCCGACCGAGCCCCCTCATACTGGGCCGCACGGAACCCAAGCCATCCGAACCTGACCAAAACCCACCCTTCGTCTACACTCCTCTCCTCCATAACCCCAAACACCCTTACTTCTACTCCGTCGGCCTCGAGTCCCTTTCCGTCGGGCCGAGCCGAATACCGGCTTCGTCCATTCTGAGGTCCGTGGATCGAAAGGGGAACGGAGGGATGGTGGTTGACTCCGGAACCACCTTCACCATGCTCCCGAGCGATACCTACACAAACCTGGCAAACGAGTTCGACCGCCAGATGAGCCGAGCCGGGTTCGAGCGGGCGGCCGAGGCGGAGGACGAAACCGGGCTCCGGCCGTGCTACTACTACGAGGATCGGAAGCAGTGGCGGCGGAGGGTGCCGGGGCTGGCGCTCCACTTCTCCGGGAACGCGAGTGTGGCGTTGCCCCGCAGGAACTACTTCATGGGGTTAGAGAGCGGGGGGAGGCGGCTGGGGTGCCTGATGGTGACGAGCGGCGGCGACGCGTCCGGCGAGGAGGACTACGGCGGGCCGGCGGGCACGCTGGGCAACTTCCAGCAGCAGGGGTTCGAGGTGGTCTACGACCTGCAAGCGAAGCGGGTGGGGTTCGCGCGGCGGCGCTGTGCGGCGCTGTGGGAGGAGATGTCACGTGCGTGAGGACGGGCCTCGCTCGCGCCTCGGTGCCTATGGGTGTTGACCTGGAATCAGGGATCGCTATCCCGCACGTGCGGGGTATGGCGCGTCACGTCTTTTTGTCCTGTTGTAACAGTTGTCAAGCACTATACGTGCAGTTGTAGATATCTTTCCGCGCTCTAGAAGTCTCTGGAAGGGATCGCAGGTAATAATGTAAATGAATGTGATTTCAACATCCTGTAAATGTGTGTAAACATCGTGACGCATGTAATCAAACTCCGATGCCATATGGATTTTAGTGTCATGAGCTGGACGATTTGGACTATCCAAGAGGGTACATTAAACCATGGATGCCTAATCAATGCCATATGGTCCACAACATTAACAACAGCAGAGATATTTATTTATCGTGACAGTAATGTATATATCACTTGAAATGTGGGACAATTCATGGCACATTTCTCTCCTCCCCGTTGCCAAACTCCGGGAGGTGAATTGGCACGGCACTGGACATTCTCTGCAAGACAATACCAGCATGAATGTCTATTAATCATGTTTTCTATGTGTATTCCAATGAAGTATATATTTAATTTTGACGCCAACGTCATTGTAGGAGTCCAGCTGTGAATGGTTGGAAAGGGTGACATCGACCGCACATCGAAGAGGATCTTCTCACGCTTTTTAAAGCATCGTGCTGTGTGATTGCGAAACACCACGTAAACCGTGGTCGGGTTCGACCCGTTCACTCGAAGGTGGCGGCTTTGGGGCGACAATGCCGCGGTCGGCAGAGCGGCTCTTGATTGGCTGCGGCGAGCCAAGTGGGATTAAATTTAGACCCACGCGGCACGTCTAACCACGAGCGTCGCTAATCTCAAAGCACCGTGCGAAATTTCTAATAGGAGCGTTGGCTCCGAGGCAGGGGAGGACGACGCCATCCTCATCTGAAATCTCATCCGTCCATTTGAGTTTCCCCGCACGTAGCACGCAAATTAACATGCTTCCATTCCAATTCCAATTTCTGGTTGGGCTGTTACATCCGGTCCGACGAAGCCCATAGGAAGAATCCGCTAATACGACGTCATAAGGTATACTCTGCACAAACACCATAGCCCGCCAAACATCAAGAATCTAAATTTAGTTTATTGCAGATATATCCGGAAGCCTGCGTTCTGATGCATTGCTTTCCATGCCGCCAGCTGTTGTTCCCTTACAAGTATCATCACAGCAGCACCTAACATCCCATTATTCTTCCTGCACTCTTTGACTACCAATTGAAAGACTTGCAGGGATACAGCTAATATCTCTCTCTCTCTACAGTGATTGAATGTACCAAGGAAACTATGATGCTGACTCGAAGGTCCCCTACACCCATACTTCCGCAAGAAACATGATCATAAAACCGATGAGACTGAACCCAACAAGCATAAAGAAACATGAAATTTCCAATGGTCCCTAATTCCATGGCGAACACAAATCAACATAGACTTGTTTCGACGTGTATATGAAGCATATAAATAAGGTAATGTGTTTCTTGAGTCCTACCACTGTGGCTACTAGCTGTCTTCTTGCGTAAACTTCTCGTATGTCTCCTTTCCATCTATTATTTCTGGTCACTGGAGCTACTGCTCTTACGACAATGGCGATGACGAGGTCTCTCGGTGCCGGCATCGTGGAGCCACCTTCTTCTGGTGCAGTTTCGGGCATCGGAGTGCCGTCAGCAGCCGCCGATGTGCCAGACGCACAGCCGGTGAACAACAGTCGGCCGGACAAGTCGATTGCCGGAGCAGAAGTGATCCTGGGGGGCTTCGCAGCTGCTGTTCTTGCTGTCATATCTTGCTACATTCGAGTCCTAGGAAACAATGCGAAGAGAAGGCATAGATTGGATCAGTAATATCTCTTTCTTCTGGAAGAAGTCTATTTATAGTGTGTATCATCGTAAAGAGTTGTTTGGTTACGTAGAAATCCTAGATGGAGACAAAGTACAAATCTAGGTACAGTTCCATCTTCTCTCTCTCTCTCTCATCTCCTTTGTTGTGTAGTGGAAGGTAGGGCATTCAACTGTTTTCATGCATCATCTTGTTCATTACTGGTACGAGAGTGGTGTTGATGAAGGGGCTTTATCTCAGGTTAACAATGATGACATGATACATTTATCATTTAGTGGCTTGGTCTACAGGTCATGACATGGCCCGGAACAAGTCTGCAAACATCAATATGAAGAGAGAAATAAGAGTTTGTAATCACAGAGACCAGATTGTTCACTGTTTCTTGTCATCCTTCTTTCATGTCAGTGGTGAAACATCAATCTGGTGTTGTTCATAATGGATGTAGGTTTAATGAGGAGATGGATTGCAGGGCCATTGAAGGAATGAAAATTCTTGGCAAGCTTAAAAGCCTTTGAGATCCTCCATCTGACATTTATCTTTCATCTCAATCATCTACCTATTCTGAACAAAAACATCATAAAACTGATCTCATCAAAAATACGTTTAATTTATAATCCAGCCTAGACAATGTCTGGTGGGACATTTTTAGCTAGATGAGGTCATATTGTTTCCCATGGACCAAAGAATTCACTCTATTCTGATCCCAATGTATTACTACTAAATTTAATATTTGAAATTTGAGTTACATGGTATGTTGGAATTAGAAAACTCAAAACTCTAAAGGGAGAAAAAGAGGAGAGTTAAGGAAATTTAATTGGGATAATCCAGGACTTTGTGTTTATTGTTGTGTTCATATAGTTTAAAGTACATAAAGGACAAGATAATTTGATAGATTGAAAAGCTCCAAATGTGGCCTTGGCAAAGGACACTAGAACTGCATTTTTTGAGGTTCTAATGGACATTAATTATGGGGAGAACTGATAGATTTGAAATGTAAACCAACTAAGTCTATATCACATCTAATCCATACCCTTATCCAAGAATTAAGAAGTCACAATAATCTCTCTATCTTTCAGTGAAAAGAATAGAGAAACAACACCACCAACTCATGTGTGTGTGTGTGTCAATATATATATACATTTTTATTTTTTTTAACATTAAGTCTCCAAATCTTTGACTAATTTGATATTAAATAGGGTGAATTTTGGAAGAAAAAAAACTATTTTTTTTTGGGTTTTTTTATCTAATATCTAGAATATTTTTTTCTTCTTTTTCTATAAACTGGTCCATAAGGTTAATGGATCCGATTATAATATTTTTAATAATATAAAAAATATATTATCGTAAAAATACTATAACATAATTTTTTATAAATATACTATTATAATATAATCTTTATAATATTATTACACTATATTACAGTGTTTTCACTCTATGTTATAATTTTTTTTAGTAACATTAGCAAAACATTGTAATACAATGATAGGCATTATATTTTTGTATGCCTTATAATGTTTTTGTGATATTACTAAAATTGCTATAATAAAAGTATAAAAATATTATAACAAAAGTCGTTATGAATATACGTATTGGGTGAAACATGGTAGGTTGTTAGGGAATTATAAAAATAGGAAATATTTTTTGAGAAAACTTAAAAATAAATTTATTAGTTATGATTGAGGAGCCAAAGTCTTTTTAAAGTTATGGTAAAGGTCATTTAACGAGTTCCATCACTAAAATAGTATGAGCAACGTAGCTTAGTAGAGAATTATTCGGTAGAAGAAAAGAATTTACCTTGATAAGGCATATTTTGGATCTCAATCACATCACAACCTACGCCACATCACGCCCCTATCAACTCAGTACGAGGGCTACCTTTCCACACCAAGCCGAAGCTTGTATAGGGAGATGCCCCCTCGGCAAGTCTCGTCCCAGAAAGCTCAAGACGACGTCGTATGACGCAGTTCCATGCATACCGGATGTCGATCGCATAAAAGTACCATCTCGTCACTCGGAGGATCGATCGTCATGTCAAATCCACGTACCATCGATCCTCGGGCAGTAGTATAAGAGCCCTTGACCGACGCCTGACCAGGGGACGAAAAAAAAAGAAAAGAAAAAATCACTTGACTTAATATATGATTGGTCAAAGTCGGGAACCCCCTGACCAGGGCTTGTGTGCAGGAACTCGACCACCCCCGGAGGCACGATCATCCCGACCCCTGATCCAGCTCGACCTCAGTGGTTCTTCCACCCGACCGAGTGATGTAGCCCCGAGCATCAGAAACTTGGATCATAATATGGATATGATATAATATAAATTAGGGAAAATATTCCATAACGGCTAATATTTTATAAGATGATGTAAATGGACAAGTAAATAATTATTTTTCTTACATTTAATTAGAAAAGATTGCCATTGGCAGAAGAGGCCAATTAAGTTTAATTAATGAGAAAGGATAGCCACCTTCCCCATTTCCACGTTCGCGCTCGCTTCGTCCTCCGTGACTCGACTCCCTCGAGCCCGAAGGAGTTCGATTTCCGTTTCCTTTTCCTACCTTTTACCTCGTATTTTTCTTTTGATTCTCCGCTCTCTTCGTTCTTCCTACGTTTTTTGGCCCGCGTGGTGGGTGGGCTGAAGGCGAACCCGACATGAGTTCCGGAGGGTTGCTCGAAATCGATCCCCTGGAGCTCAAGTTCCCTTGTGAGTTCGATTCCCCTTCCTTCTTTTGGTGACTTTCTGGAGTTTTCAGAAGACTGTTTGCGCGTCTAGGGTTGTTATTTGCTTTCTGATCTTTGGTTGTTTTTTCTTTCTGTGATTTGATCGGAGAAGTCGAAGTTAAGAAGCAGATCTCGTGCTCGCTGCAGTTAACCAACAAGTCGGATGATTACGTCGCGTTTAAGGTTGTCGATTTAGGTTTTTTTTGGCCCTTTTTTCCCATTTTGTGTGCTACATTTTGTGGAACCCTAGAAAGCTGTAATCTTTTTATCGTTTCTTGGAATTTTCTTTTGTAAAGTTGGAATCTTTGATTTGTATATAGGTGAAGACGACAAGCCCAAAGAAGTACTGTGTCAGGCCGAATGCTGGAATCGTGCTGCCTCGATCCACATGTGATTTAATTGGTAGGCTTCGCTGCCCTGGATTTCCGTACTTGGAAGGAAGCAACTGCATATTTTCTTCTAAGAAGGATACAATTTGCTTTAGTTACAATGCAATCACAGCGTGAAGCTCCTCCTGACATGCAATGCAAAGACAAGTTCCTTGTCCAGAGTGTCATCATTGACCAAACCGCTACTACAAAAGACATCACCACGGAAATGGTACTTGTGGTTGCCAGCAATTATATTACAGCAGTTGCAATTGTGGTGATGTATGTATTGTCTTGAGGATTGACAAATGTCTTCATTCTTGGTTTAGTTTGCAAAGGAGTCGGGGAATGTGGTGGATGAGGTGAAATTGCGAGTGACCTATGTCTCACCACCTCAACCACCTTCGCCAGTACCTGAGGGTTCGGAAGAGGGCTCATCACCTAGGCCTTCTGTCTCAGAGAATGGGAATCTGAATTCTTCAGAATTACTTGCTGTGAGTATTTAGCATGACAAGTTTATGCACACATTTCTTTGGTGTGTTCTTTTAATTTAAAGGATATTGGTCATAATATGATCTCAGGCAACAAGAGCATATGCTGAAAATATTCAGCAAGAAAAATCTTCTGAGGTGAGTTCTCTTCTTCTTTTTATGGAGTTCTAATTAATTTTATTATTCAAGTATTGTCGATAGTGTGCTGTTCGATTTCTTTTTTGACAGTTGACTTTTATATTTTTATGTTGTTTTTTTTTTAACAAAAGAACCAAAACATCTATTAATAAAGTAGCCAGAGGTTACAAAAGAGATGGGTAAAGAAACCTAGTCAAAAGTCTCACCCCTCCCCCCAGGAATGAAAACCTCCCTGGGTTCTTCCCCAATTAGCCAGTCTGTGAGCATTTCCATTTCAGGTCTGATTAATATGTATGAAAAGCTTAGCATTGGCTTCCCTAGCCAAGCTTAAAATATCCTTGTACAAGGATTGCAAATCCCAAGGGATGGATACAAAAGTATTCACAAAATTGATCCACTCCTTAGAATCCGACCAGATCTTTACCCCTTGCCATCCTTCAGCTTTCATTCGTTGTAGTGCACTAAGGATAGCCATGCCTTCAGCTTGTACCAGGCTGGCCACACAGCAATCCGCACACCCTGCAGCTATAATCTGCCCTCCTGCCTCCTTGGTTATAAAATTACTTGCACTTTGACACCTTGCTGCAGTGCGCTAAGGAACGAGGACCACTCAATTTTTTTTGACACCCTGCAGCTCAATTTCTCCAATATCTATCTCCAATACATGAGATAGATGTGCAAAATAAGATGGGAAACATTACAAAATGCTCGGGGGTGCCAATTTCTTTTTTGCTTACTTTTGTTGTATTGTAAGCAATAAGTTACTTTCTTTATAAACCTTATATGGTAAAAACTTGTGGAACACTGAGATCCATAAAATATTATTGGTTTCATAATTATTTTATAATTTTTTTCTTTTAATCTCAAAGGTATTCAATGATCACACAAGCCTGATGCCCTCCGTCATTTTAATTATCCTATTTTTACTCTATAAATAATAGATCCATCAATCTCTCAATCTTGTTGAATAATTGATCCAAGATACCTAAAGCTTTTACTTAAAAGATTTCTTGTCCATCCAATTCAACTATATTCTCTTGTCTATTTCTAGAATTATTAAAATTATATTTTATATATTCAATTTTATTCGTACTTAATCTTAAACTTTTAGTTTCTAAGACTTGCATCCATAGCTCAAGTTTAAATTAATTTTACTTAGGCTCTCATAACTAAGTTAATATCATCAGCAAATAATATATACCATGGAAGCCTATCATATAAATGACTAGTAGGTTCATCCATTATCAATGTAAAAAGGTTGAGACTTAATACGAATCCTTGATGGAATCCTATGCTAGTAGGAAACTCACTAGACACACTTCCTATAGTTGACACTAGTAGCTACATTATCATACATATCTTTAATAACATCAATATAATTAATGAATAGCTTTTCTTTTCTAAAATTCACTATAATAAATCTCTAGGAACTCTTTTAGAGGCTTTCTCCAAGTCAATAAAAATCATATGCAAATATTTCTCTTTCTCCATATACTTTTTCATTGATTGTCTTAATAAATAAATAGCGTCTATGGTTGATCTTCCAAGCATAAAATCAAATTGATTTTCAAAGATATTTGTTTCAAGCTTTATCCTACATTCGATTACTCTTTCGCAAAGTTTTATAGTATGTCTCATGATCTTAATTCCTCTATAATATAAATAATTTTGTATGTCACCCTTATTTTTGAAAATTGACACTAAAATACTCTTTCTTTATTCGTCAAGCAGCCTTCCGAATCCCATGATTTTGTTAAATAAGTTAGTTAACCAAGCTACTATCTTGTTCTATAAACTTTTCTAGATAATAGGAATATTGTTAGGCCTCACACTCTTAGTTATTTTATAACTTTTTTAATGCATCTTTTACTTCATTAGTTTTAATTTTATGAACAAATCCATTATTATTTATTGTTAAATATTTATTAAATAATTTAAAAAATAATTTTTATCTTTTCTTAATCTTGTTATCATTAATAAGTATTCTTTAATCTTCGTCTTTAATGCATATGATAACCTAAATCCTTACACCTTCTTTTCCTAGCTTTAGCAATTCGATATATATCTTTTTTACCATATTTAATATCTAATTTATTATAAAAAATATTATAAGCTTTATATCTTTCCATACTAATCGCTTTTATAGCCACTTTTTTAGATTTTTTATATCTTTTAATTTTTTTTCTCATTTTTATAATTTTATCAATCTTTAAAATACGATCATTTAGTAGAAATTATTTTTTGAACTTCCTTACACCACCACCAACAATCTCTTAAGATTACACTGTTGAATCTCGGATTTTGATGATGACGTCAATTGTTATTTGTTATCTAATCCATATGTTGAGATAAGTGTGCAGGATTAACTACGATAAAAGTAAGACATGTAGTAGGAGTTGCGCCGGAGTCAAGACTATGATCACGTTGGGAGTTCGAGAGCTCGACGGAAGTCCGAACGGTCGTCGGAGGTTCTGCGGGAACAAATCCAAGAAGTCCCGGAGCTTGCCAAAGAAGCTCGTCGGAACTTGCCAAGTGGATCGTCGCAAGTCCAGGAGTTTGCTGGAAGTTCGCAGGAGCATCACCGAGGGTTCATCGAATGATCGCCGGAAGCTCGTCGGAAGAAGCGATTGACGCACCGGAGCAAGTTGCAGTAAATGTCTTAAGAAATTCGTAGTTAGCACGATGATTAAGTTAGAAATGGGAGGTGATCTCATTAACTTAATCTTGGGGCAATTGGGCCCTTGACAGACCCAAATTGGGCCAAATGGATCAGCCCATTCGGACCCAGATTACTTGGCCAGAGGTGGCACCGCCTGGGTCGGCGGTGGCACCGCCCAGGGCTCAGTCTCCGAGCTCTAGCTGGGCGGTGCAGCCGCCTCTAACAGAGGTGCAACTGCCTGAGCTCGGTCTCCGAGCTCTGGCAAGAGGTGCAACCGCCCCTAACAAGAGGTGCAACCGCCCAGAGGCTCAGTCTTCGAGCTCTGCCAGGCGGTGCAACCGCCAGACCCCAAAATTCTGGGAATTGACAGTTTTGAGCTCGGAATTCAAACTGGTTTGGGGCCTATAAATACCCCACTCTTTCAGCAATGAAAGAGTAACCAAAAACCACCGAAATCCTGATCTTACTCTGTGATTTTTAGAGCTCAAAAGTGTTGTATGAGTTAAAAGTTCTCCTTCCTCTTTTCTTCTAAGTTTTGATCTGTCAAGAGAGGAAAGAAAATTCTGTAAGGGTTGTCTCCTAAGCCCGTCAAAAGGAGTGAAACTATAAAAAGGCGGTTGGCCTTCGCCTATTGAAGGAAGGCCTCTAGTGGACGTCGGTGACCTCGTCAGTGGAGGAAGCCAAAAGTGGATGTAGGTTAAGATTGACCGAACCACTCTAAATCTCGGTTTGCATTTACTTTGAGCATATTATCTTTACTGCAAACCTCCTCAATAGCTTACTGCCTTCTACACATTTACGATCGTGTTTCAAAGTTCAGTATTTTCCGAATCGGCGTTTAGACGTAAATCAGTTTTATCGTACGAACATCATATTTTAGTTTACGCTTACATTCTAATTTCCATCATAACTGCAAACTGCCTTCATAGACTTGCTTTAACTGCATCTTGCTTGATCACAAGTTAAAGTGATTTATGAATCGGCTTTTCTACCGAAATCGCTCTTATCGTACGAACGCAGTTTTAATCATCGAAAATTTTCCGCTGCACTAATTCACCCCCCCCCCCCCCCCCTCTTAGTGCTCATGATCCTAACATACACCTCTATCATTAGTTTCACCAAAATTTTCCTTTGTTAAGCTTCTAATTTTTTTAGTCATCGTAGTCTAAATAATATTAATATTATCCTTATCTAAGTTCCAAGTCGTCTCTCTTTCCATCTTATTCTTAAAAGTGTTTACATTATCATCTTTAAAATTCCACCATCTAGTCCTTATAAATTTTTCTATTATCTTTTTCTTCTTTCAATTTTTACAGTAAATATTTAATGGCATCAATCTATATTGATTTATCGAACTTTCACTAGGTATAGCTTTATATTTCTTACAAATAACTTTATTTATCTTTATAGTGAGAAAAAAAAATTATTTGATTATAGTGGTGGCCACTCTTATAAGTAATTAAATGTTCAGCTCTCTTCTTAAAGTGAGTATTTGCAATTATAAAATCATACGAAGATGTAAAATCTAAAATCATACCATCATCTTCATTTCTCTCTCTATAACCAAAGCCCCTATGCGCCCATTTATATTTATCATATGATTTTCCTATATGACCATTCAAATCTCTTCCAATTATAGTTTTTTGATTATAGGCATTCCTTGAATGATATCATCTAAGCTTTCCCAAAATTCTCTTTCGGTTTGATTATTCAATCCGACTTGAGGGGCGTAAGCACTAATGTCATTCAAAGCATCTTATCCTTTCACAAATTTTAGAACTATAATTTTATTTTTAAATCCTTTTATATCTAGAACATTGTTTTTAAGATCCTTATTAACAACAATTCCTACATTATTTTTGTGTTTAACTTTTCCACTATACCAAATTTTAAAATTAGATTTTTTTCCTACCCACTTAGTCTCTTGTAAGCAAATAATATTTATTCTTCTTATGATCATATTGTCTATTATTTATAATCCCTTCCCTAAAAGTGTTCTCATATTCCAAGTTGTTAACCTAATCCTCTGTTCTTGGACTAATTTCTTTACTCCCATTAATCCAAAATAATAAGAGAACTCTTGCCTACTTGACACCCCATTTGGGCACGATGTGATAGGCCGCTTCCGGGCAACATCCTAGCCCACCATTTGCAATTCCGAACCTCTAGGTGGTGAAGGTGCCTTGCGTCACTTCCGGGTGACAACCTAGCTCTATATTGAAATCGGTTAAGATCCCATGTTCATGAGATCTGATATAGTTTTACACATGGTTCGTCTGATTGGTATATTAGTACGATACGTACTTCTGTACCAACACATGGTACGGTGGAGCATATCGATAAACCAATATATACCACCTATACCAGTCTCTTATCGGATCTGTACGTACCACTTGTATCATGTGGTATGCCACGGGATGACAAACTTTGGGTTTACGCTGATTTTCAATGACCTAACGCAACCTTTTATCTTTTTCATATGGGCTTGGGATCGACGTTGGCACCAGTAAATGTCTGCGTACTAAATGGAATGAGGTGGGTCCAACTACTCTATGACAGCAATATATGTGTGCAAGGATATTTCTTATTAATATGTAATTAACTGGTTTTAAGTTCACTTAGGCAAGCTAATGATTCAAGCACAGATGTAGATTTGTTCATGTGCCTGCATCTTATCTCTGAAAACTTAGGGGTTTTTATGTGAATTGGCATGTGAAATACAAGAAAAGTAAAACATTATATCTACAAGACTGATGTACGAAGGATGAAATCTCCCATGCTTAATAACTGGTAAACATTTCTTTGGTACCGTCAAATTGATTCTGGAGTTGCAATTGGTTATCCTACCAGATGGGCAACTTATCTCCTCAATCTGAACAAGTTACATGATCTTTTGGTATTTTGACAAATATATAGCCAGCTAACCAAACCAGGAGAATATTTTCAAATTATACATCAAATCTACATGCATAATTGCTGGTCATCATCTTTGCACTCTCTCTGCAGTGGCTATATGGTTCTTACTTGGAAGTATTGCTTCTTTATGTACAGAAAAATTCTACTTTTGTGTTCCATGATTAGTTTATCCTTATCTGATGCATGTTTCTATCATGCACTCAAAACACTCCTCATTTGTGTTTTACTAGAAAGTTTGACCGCTGCCTCTTGCCGTCATGGATTAAGTTACTTGAGTGATCTTTAATCGACTTTTTTTTTAATACAGAATTTGGCTATAATTTCAAGGTTGGCTGAGGAGAAGACCACTGCTATCCAACAGAACAATAAACTTCGACAAGAACTGGTAAACACTGGCATGGATAATCATGTGACAGGACTCTTTTTCATGCTATTAAATCAAATCTTGTTGCATATGGCATACATCATAGAACAAGGTAATAGTTTAACAGATATTTTGATAAGAAGCTTGTACAGAATTCTGACGTAAGCTCCGGAACTCTTGAACAGATTCTCTTCCTGTTTATATGATGCCTTCTTTTGCTTGATGCTTCAATTTTTATGTACTCGAAAGTTCCTAATGCTTATTTGCTGGTGTTAGGTGCCATACAGACCCATTATTGTTAATATTACATAGTTTGTTGTCTTTTGGTACAGCTAAAATATTTTCCACTGACATATTCCAGTTGCAAAGGCTAATAACCATGGTAACAAAGTCAGATCTATTATGTTCTTGATGACCTCCATTCATTTGTATATATCGAAAAGCAGTGATACAACAATCATGAACATTCTGTTTCTTTGGTTCAAGTAAGTCAGTACTAGGTTTCACTACCAGGACCCACGTAGGTTGTGATCTGGCTGTCGTCAACTTTCTTAATCTAAAATAGATTTGAGGTGTAATAGCACTTTAGTTTACATGTATTTGTGTGTTTATGCAAGTTAACCTCTCTTTGGGAAGTTTGTTCCCTTTATTGCATCCTGATAATGTTAACCTAGATACTTTATTTATAGAACAGTTCTATTGTCTGTCCATTAGATAAAGGGGTTACTTATGATGCATATATATGGATTGAATCAACTCCTTGATTCAAGTTGGATTGTGTTGGTGGGTCCATGAATAAAAACTGAAAAACTTTAGATTATATTGCCAACAGATGGGATTACAGAAAATGTTGAAGTATCATATTCTATCTCTTGAATTAACAAAATATAAATGGGACACTCTGTAGGTTTGGCCCTTGTTCAGATTGTTGTTGTTTGGCGTCGCTCCATTCAAGGAATTGACAAAGCTTTCTTTGCTTACCTTCTGCCCTTTGATTGTTTTCAGATTCCATCGATGGTGTGTTCCCTGCCTGTAATAATGGTTATGGACCTTTTTTAATTATAGTACTGAGTAAATTGTGCAGCATGTTCTGTTTGTTTTGCATGGTCAAAAGTCAGAGCGAAATTATAACAAGTTATCTCATTTGACAAAACATTCAGCTATCCTAAATCCCTGATCTCTTGATGAAGCTTGCGAAACCAGGATTTATGGTTTCAATCGTCATCATTACAAGTACTTTCTGTATGTGGTAGGAAGCGAAAGGAATTTTGGCATTGGTTGAAGATATGCACTTAGACATGAAGATGAACTGCATTCGTTGCAATTCCAGAACATGAGAATCGTACATATTATTGTTAATGAGTCAGTTTTATGCAGTGAGCATGGGTGGCTTCATCAGAGTTTATAGACATTCTGCAACAATTCTTTCTTTTCATTGAATGCAGGAACTTGTGAGGCGAGAAGTCAGCAAGCAACAAGGTGGCTTCTCATTCATGTTTGTGGTGATTATTGCGTTGCTTGGAATTTTTATGGGGTACATGTTCAAGAAGTAAGATTCAATTGTGTAGCCCTTCTCATTGATTCGACTGCCATAGATTGTGTTAGGTTCCTTGTAGGATTTTAGTGATGGCTCACCTAAGGTGTGATGGGTTCATCTGTGTAACATCTGCTGCTATGGTGTGTGATTTCAGAGTGCTTTGCCTCTTTTTTGTATTTCATACTAATGTGTAGAAGAACTTGTCATTGTAATAACTTGTTTGTGAGCAAGTTCTATGAAGAATCTCAAACATCGAATTCGTGATTAAGAGTACAACTAGCGCTGGAAAAGCTTTGATTTCACGACATCCATCCATCTTCGGTTTCTTTATTCATTTAAGCTCTATGAAATCTATTGAGGTTGATGTTTTAAAGACATGATTATTCAGAAGAAAATGAAAAATTCAAGTAATTCAAGCTATTTCAATTTTGAGATTTATAATGATATTAGTCGGATAAATTTATTTATTTATTAAAATTGTATTTAATTAAATTTATAGATAAAATATTAAAATAGTGATGTACCAAACTCTCTCATTAAAGGTTGAAAGGTTTGAGACTTTGTAGGACAAATTTAGGATTGTAAAATTATATTAAGGTATTTTATCGATATTTGGATTGATATATATCAACATGTACTAATGTAGCAATACATGACACATCAATATATATTAAAAAAAGATGAAAAAGAGAAAAATAAAAGATGGAAAACCTAATTGAAAGAGAAGTCGTTTGAAGCCAAATAATTTCATAACAAACCGAGGACATACCTCTATATTCAGCTTTAGTAGAAGATGTAGATACTCTCTCTCTCTCTCTCTCTCTCTCTCTCTCTCTCTCTCTCTCTCTCTTATTTTTTGCATTTTCATGAAACAAAGAGCATCACCAAGATATATACACCAACTCGTTGTAGATTGATGAGAATCTGAACACTCTGTCCAATGAGCGTCGCTATAAGCTTGGAGGGTAAGAGAAAATCAAAGCTTCCTGCAATAAAAAAAAAAGAAAACAATTTGTTTAGGAAAAATAGTCATATAAAACGATACATGAACAGTTATGTGGACAATGATCTCCCACGGCAGCAACCATCAAATCTGGACATCCCTATCATATGCTAGAGACCCAAGGAAAGTAAGAACTAAAATATTTTTCAAGATGCAAAAACACTGATATAAAGGCTGACATAAAAGCTGCAACCATGCAAGAACTCACAAAACCATCTTGTCATTTGGCTTATCAGGATCTTAGTTACAACTTTAATGTACACCTGTCCAACCATTGTCTATGATCTCCTCCAAATAGATTCTTAATATCTTATATATTGCACTTCTGGTAAGTTTGCTGTTTGATCCTTGAGGCTTGTCTTGCAACTGAAAATTTTTCTTCCAGCAATAGCTGGCACAGGAAGACTAGAATAAACTTAAGTCATACCATTTGCAGTATCCACAATGGAACATACAGCTCACTGACAGTATCATGTATTTCACCATGACACAACAATTTGGTAACTGATTGAAGTCTTCTTATCATGTGATGCATTCCCAGTGGTCAAGCCTTAGGGTGACCAGACCTGAGACGCAAACCAGAAGCCATACCAACATGATGCTTATTTCACATAATCATCCATTATGTCTCTAACTGAGATTCATTCTTAGATAAATTTTGCACAACATATTACGAAAAAAATTAAGGGACTGACAACCAACCCACTGACAATCCCATCCATCTGCAAGCACAATGTTTTTTTTACCCTTGTCTGGTTTTTCCATCACATGCTTCGTGTATCATAAGTTGTGGAAATACCTCAGGATATGTTTTGAAATGTTACTTGCCTAGTCCTAAAGATCCTAGGCTTAAGCAATCATAACTTGCATCAGACCTTATTGCCCATGAGGTTTCTAACTTTTGAAGCTTATCCACGCTATTTAGAACTTCTTTAGGTGTATTTGTTATATTCCACTATCTTGAAGGCTATCACAGAAATTACCCTGGCATCTTGTTCTGTATAGGTAACTCCCTATGATGAAAAATATGATTTGAAGGAAGCAAAGTTTAAAAAATTAGTGTAGTAATTTTACATTTTCCTCTTGCATATACAACAAAGTGGATGATCATTTGGGGTGGATGTGTTAAGAGGGTTTTCCCTGCTATAAATTCTTCACTGACCTAACAAACTCAGGTTACATGAAATTGTTCTCAAAGAATAAACATTGTTTTGGTTTCTGATGAGATTAGCAAGTATTAAAAGTCCAATTTAGCTAAATAGTATCATACAATAAAAAACTAAGCAAAGAATTTATGACAAAAGGTCGATGGCAAAGGCAAAACTCCCACTGACTTCCCTTTATTTTACTTCAATTACTCTTGGATAAAAATTCTGGAAGCTGAGTGAATTTCAGCCTCGACAAAAACTGGTTCCAGACAAAACCAACTTAACTGCTTGACACTGGCAGGAACTTCACTTCATAGCCATAAAACTGACAAAGTAGGTAAATTGATACTTGAAGCTCCACAGGAAACATACACAAACATATATGGATACACAGAGATGCATGCCGACAAGTGCTGGAGCTCACAGATGCATTCATATGTGCATGCACCATTCAGCCAATATGCATGAACAAAAACTAAGTCAGCATTTGCTATTGATGTATACCTAAAGGAAGACTTCCATGCAGAGAAAAAAACAAACAGAATGAAGAGAGAACAGAATACGACATGTAGCCTGACATAAAACAAAGGAAGCTCTAGAGGTAAGGAATTCCTGAGAAGAAGGAACACCTAAAAATATGAACTATGTTAGAATATTGAGAAGTTAGAATTTTGAATTATGAGGCCATGACAACAAATAGCATGCCATGATTCTAGCTTTCTTACAAAACATATGCATGTAAATGGTATTTGTTGTAGACCTCACAAGATTGCAACCCAAACAGGTCGACATCTACATGGAACAACAAACAACCTCGTAAGACTTATTTCAGTTTGTATAAACCATGAAATCAGCTATGAGATCTAATATATTTAGTTTTAACTTAAGCATGCAACTTTCCACCAAGCACTGTAACAATTTCTCCATCATTCTACAAAAACCTAATTCTTCTACTATAGCAAATATATGCTCCATTTCAAGAATATGTAATCTTCTATAATCAAATTTTCATCCTGCTAAAGATCTATGGTCATAGTCATGGTGAGAGCAGAACCTTTCAGATGCTCATCATGCCTATGCTTTTGTACTGTTGTCATTGATTTTTATAATTTTTATTTGGCTATTTAAACTATCTCGAAATGCCAATCTAAAGAAAATTGCTAGACAGCAAAGATGACACAAACAATCCTATGTTGAAATCATTGGTTCATCTAGAGAATTCAATTCTCCCTTTTTCTTCCGTTACATGGCCTGAAATATATACCACATACTCACGAAACTTAGGTCTATTATGGCAAATGACCAAAATATCTATCAACTTTTTTTTGCAGTACTGTCCTTTGTTATGACTAACAATGTTAATCAATTAGAAAGACTAGCACTGTTATATGCATAGCTACAAAAATCATAAAGTTTAAGTCTAGAAGAAATTCCTTCCTGAGTTTCAAGCAGTATAAAATTTTCACTCTATACTGGAGACCTTAATATAGGACACCATGAAATATGATACATAACCAAGGATGGCAACAAGTACTTTAAGAAGCCAGTCAAACGCTTGCATCAAAGTTTCCATGTATATAGTATACATTTAATAATTCTAGATTAATTTTAAAAAAAATCCTGAGCTTAAGACACTGCCTCCAATATGCCTCCAATATTTCATATAAGGATTCACATTTGAATTTTAGATATAAGGCTGCATATATTGTCCCTCCTAATCCCGCATTGGCGGAAACCTCATGCACTGGGTACATCCTTTTCTTATTCTCATTTGATGTTTAAGCTAAAATGTTCAAAATTGTCCTATGCTAATCTCCACATTAACAATAAGGCTGCATATATTGTCCCTCCTAATCCCGCATTGGCGGAAACCTCATGCACTAGGTACATCCTTTTCTTATTCTCATTTGAAGTTTAAGCTAAAATGTTCAAAATTGTCCTATGCTAATCTCCACATTAACAATTGCTTCTTTGGAAAGACTTCGCCACAAGTTCAATTACAAAAAGTTACTAAATTGAAGCTCATAAGACATCACTCCTTTCATGCCAAAACCAAAAGATGGAATATGATTCCCACGGTTTTCACCACCAAAAACTCTTTTGGCTTCTAAATGTCCCAACCACTTTTCCAACATGCAAAACATAAGACCTTAAGATTTCTTCTTTCCCTACCAGTCGGACAAGATACATTCAAGGGACAGTGCATTAAAGTTATTAATGGATAACCATACAAAAGGGAAACTTCTCCTTCTTATTGATTAGAAACCAACAAACTTTTTCAAATTTGATAGCTTAAGAAAGCATGTGCATCAGTACGCAGTTCAAATTCAATCACCTTTCAGGTATCAACAATCAACATTTCGCACTTCTATAAACAAGTGCAAAAGAAAATAAAAAGTACCTAAATGTAATCTGTAGTGGCAAATTAGCATCAAAAAGTCGACAAAACAATATGATATCTTGTGCCAAAACCTTGGTTCATATAAGGAAAAGACAGTTCACATGTAGGGAAAAATAAACAGTTAATCAAAATGTTAACAAGGGATAAAGCACCATTTATGACTGTTGTAAGAGAAGTATTTTGATGATGTCTCACCTTGAAAACCCTCGATCAGGACCATTTTTCCGTGTGGCAGCCAGAAGCGCCCGCTCCCTCCCCTTTTCTTTCTTCTCTCGCTTGATCCTCTCCTCCCTCAGCTCCTCTATCGTCTTCTTCCCTGCAGTCTTCTTCCCGGAAACACTAGCAACCCTGGAACCGCCAATTTCTTCATCAACGACCTCCGACGACATGGCCGACGGCCGTGAGAGGTACCATGGAGCCTTCACCCCCTTCCCGACCAGCCCATACCCCAGCTTATACTTCTCGTCCTCCGGCGCCACCGGCACTGGCGCATCCTCTCTCCGCCGCTTCTTGGAGCTCTTGGAACCACCCTCTTCGGCCTCCTCCTTCTTGAATCTCTTGCCGTCACGGGTGGCCGCTTTGTCCTGGGCGCCACCGAGGGAGGAGAAGTCAGAAACGCCGTCGAAGAGGTTGAAGTGGCGGGAATCGTCGACGGAGGGGGGTTGTTGGTGGTGAAGGCCACGGGCACGCCGAAGGCGGTCGAGGCGGAACTCGGCGTCACGGCGGCGGGACTGCTCGCGCTGGAGCTGCTCCTCGCGAGCTGCGGCCTCCTCGTCCTTACGGACCTTCTCGCGGTTCTCGTAGTTGTAGACGTTCCACCGCTTCTGCGGCAATATGTTGAGCCCTCCATGTCCTCCCATGGATCGATCGAGCGAATATTGGGGGTTTCGAAAGGAAGGGATCGGCGAAGATAGTTAGGGTTTGGTCTCCCGATCGATCTCGTACGGGGAAGAAGCAAAAGGAAATACTTGTAGCGTTTTATATGGTAACGCTAACAATATAACGCATGTTACAATAATCCCGTCATATTCCTCCAATAGATTGGAAAGCCAATTGGACTGTCTCATAAAATAATACATTAGTTTTTTTCTTTTCTTTAAATATTGTGCAATCAATCGTAGAATTGCCTCTCTATCTCTCTCTTTTCCTTACATGTATCAGTTATGGTATAGCTATGTATTTAAGCATATGATTATGAACATATAATGCAATAATAATTAGAATGTATTCTCGGGAATAATTGCATAAGATGTCCATCCACGAAAATTAAAGCAGATTTGGAGGATGAACATAATCTGCTATTTTCTCTAATTAGCTTGCAAATGAATACTGTGAGAATAATATCATGAGCCTAAGGTATTATTACACAAGTAATAAATATTTATATTCGAATTTAATAAAATAATATGAAAATATATTGTTTCCTTCTTTCCTTTGCTTCTTTCGACCAAAAAAGATTTATATTCTGAAGAAAAGATGTGCATGTATAATTATTTTGTCTTGCTAATTCATGCTTGACAAAATCTGATAGAATTATGCAAGCTGAGATAACCTGTAGAACTCTACATAACTTTGAAGATATTATATTGGTTGGTGGATTTGGGTTGGGCCCAACTCAGCCCAGCCTTTTACCTGTTCGTTGATGCAATATTATCACCTTACGGTCACCCTCATAATTTGTAATGTTTTATTTAACTTATATTATAATAATATATCACATCACGAAGAAAAAAAACTATATTTATATGCACTGCAAATTCACCAAAATATTTTTTTATTTTTTATCGATTAGTTCTCCTTTTTTATTTATTCACGTAGAGTATCTCTTTTTTTAAAAATATAAAATTGATACGGCGACAATTGATACGGCGAAAATCAAAATATTTTTAAAAAAAATAAAAAAAATTCCAATGGAAAATAAATAAAATATATTAATAAAAAATGAATACTTTTTTTATATAAAAAATTTACCCTTAAATGTACTGCACATGCATCATTGGAAACTGAAGCACCTGAAAGCCGACGAAGAAGTCACCTGAGAGGTTTTCTAGACCAGCTGAGGATGAGGACAAGGGAAGAACCAAAATGGTAAAAGTGTCCCCATAGTTTCCCCAGCCCACACAATCTGAGCAGTCCCTGTGATGGGCAGCTCCAAAGAGGATGTGATCTCTGCTGCCAAGTTTTCCACTGGATGTGCCAACTGCTGATTTATATCAAGAGTCGAAGGATATGAGGTTGATGTCTGCATGCAGACCGCGCCACAAAACCTGGAAGTGGACTTGGCATCTAAGCTCATTTGCTGTCAATTATGTCTAAAGTCCTCCACTGTAATCGAGACGACAGCGATGGATGGACAGCTACGAGAGGACAAAAGATGGCGTGGATGTGTAGTGTAAGCCACGGACATATAATGTGCTGTCATGCCCCTTCGTGGAAGTAAAGGGTTGCATGCATGCTGCAATGTTAGTGCTATTGTGCAGCAAAAATATTCCATCGACCAAGCATAATAGTCTACTTTGGATGTGTGAGACTGATTCCAAGTTGCACTTAAATAATAAGAAGGAATTAAAGAGTTAGGTCCAACCACATTACAATTAAAATAATAAATTAATTTAACTGTCAATATCATAATATTCTTATACACATAAATATAACTTTGCATGCGTTTACAATTACGATGGCAAAGGCAATTCATTGGTCTACTCCAAACGAATTAAGTGATTGAATTTTCTGTTCTTTCCAATCAAAATATATTGTGCTCGAGGCATAATAAAGTCAAAATAGGAAACACATAGCATAAGGAAGTTAAACCAAGTCGGCTCTTATTGAACGGGTCCAACCGGTCCGGTTTGGACCTGTTCAATAATTGTGCCTGAGATCGTGAGGTAGATAGACACCCATACAAAGTGTGCAATGTTTGCCACACCATTATTATTATTATTTTATAAAAATAAAAAAAATAGAAAATATTATGAAAGAAAGGATGCAACTACATTTGATCTTTTATCTTATCAGTGACACTTGAGAGTTCGATGTGTCGTCAAGCAGTAGAGATTTCTCCATCTTTTTGTGCTGTCAGCGAGGTCATTTCTGAGATGTTGTAGTGCCTCAGTTTCTGCTGGATAACGTACCCACTAGTTCATGATAAGTAGGGTTTTCTTGCACACTCAACTTGGGATGGGTGAAGAGACATATTTTTTGGTATGGTTGCAGTGGGAAAAAACAAGAGAGAGAGAGAGCATCAACTTTCCATGGCATTATTCTTTGGCGGTTCCTTTATCTGAGTGAAAACAAACGATCTGATGCATGCAAAGATCACAAAGTATTTCGCAAGCTGACCGTCAAATCTCAAACCCACACGCAGCTTGCCGATGAGCAGCTTCAGATCGAGGCGGGAGGCAGAGATCAACCATGGCAAGGAAGGAATCCAGTAAGGCATATTCCAGATTCTACCTTAGCGGAAGCAAAAGTAGACGAGTGAGAGAAAGGAGAGACGATGATAAACGTCTTCGTGAAGCAGCTCGATTGTTGTCAAGTGCAGTCGGGCCCGTCGATCGCTATAGTCTCTCGGTGGCCCCTCCACTGCAGAGGACAGCGGGGTGGCGTGCGGGAAGAAACCACGGCGGGATGGGATTAGCCCCGTCGATGAAAAGAAGGACCGGATGACGGAGTTAACGTAGACGTATCGGCCACGGAAAGCCACGTACTAGAAAACACGGCGCGTACGTCACCTGTTTCGTGAACGTAAACAGCCCCACCACCGACCGTGCTTTCCTTTTCTTTTCCTGAGGACCCTTTTCCTAACTCTCAATCCATTGTCTGGACGTCCCGCGCGGGACCCACAACCTGAATCACGAGATTTGAGTTCCGTGGTCCAATCTCAACTGCGGGTCGATTTGGATTCGTGGGTCCAATTATCAATTAATATGGTCCGTCTGATGTGTTCGATGATATTAGTGGCTCAAGTTGGCCACCGCATTGTATCATTCAATACTTTAGTTATCCACATGATCTGTCAGCTTTACATTGTTTGATATTTTATATTCTCACGTAATTATCTGATACATTGAGATACGAGCCTATACTATACTACGTACACGTACAAACTCCATAGTCCAAGTATGAGGGGATCAAGCTTCAGACTAGTGAAGGAAGCAACATTACTGTATCATCCAAGGGCCAATAATTTCTTTTCCATCTCCCAAGAAACACAATCGAGTCGCTTGGAAACCTACCCTAGATAGGACCATCGACGTCAAACCAACGCCAACGAAGTTATCATAAAATAATAGAGATGTAAATGTTGTATTAATGATTTTTTTATTTTTAATCTTTCTTTTTTGTTTTTACAAGGGCTTGGGATACATATTACGTGGTGGTGTTTCACTGGGTTTGTGGTAGAGTGGCGTGTCCATTTTAGCACAGCCAATCCGTGGTAAGGATCTGCGACTTGTCGACCCCACAGCAATGGGGAGAAGGAATATGCGGGCGGCACGGCGGGTATTATGCCAAGGAATATCCGCGGAATATATCGAGGTTGTCACGCACAGGGCAGTGAACGGTCGATAAAGCCCCTCGGCAGTAGGAACCAACGAGGCCACCTCGGAGGGGCACCCCCGTGATTTGGCGCACCGACAGCACCGCTGGCTGCCGCAGCCTCGCGTGCCTACAAATCCCCGCATCAACCCCTGCCATCTTCTTCCTCGGAGCGAGCTAGCGGCTGAGCTGCATCCACCGTCAGCAAACGAGAGGGAGAGACTAGTGGAGTTTGATAAGATCATCTCATCCAGGTAACAACACCCCCTGACAAAGAATCCATTTCATGCAACCCATGTTGTGTTGTATTAGGAAACAGTTCGTGATCCAGTACGCAATCTAGCGAGATGCTGCGGGTAGATTAGGATGGGATCTTTGTTGTGTCTCTTATATCGATACAGTTCATGCAGTTTAGCGAATGGTTGAAATCTGAATTCTTCTGTGACCGATTCTATTTAGAACACAGACGTTTGACTTTTTCCAGACGTTCCTCTTCATGGATCCGTTTTCTCGTTATAAATAGGATGTAATTTTGTTTTGGTGGTAAAAGGAGAAAGTCTTGCTGTAAGCGATTCTGATACCTTTCTTGACGGGGATAGTTAGAGTGTTCTTTGGTGAAATCTTCGGTTGACAGACTTGCGTGATTCCTTCGTTTTCAATCTGCATGGCTTCGGTTCAGCTATCTTGATTGCCATCGGTCATGTTTCTGCATCGGAGTAGCAGTTTCTTGATCGTTTACTCTGGATGTTCTACTGTTCTGTGGTTCCCCTGCTTCTGTGTTCTTGGATCATGCTAATGGCGTAACGTAACTTTGTTTGTAGATTATGATTAGCTCTCTCGATTAAATCATGATGTCCGATGCATCTACTTTAAGAAATTGTAATACTCTGTTGAATCGGAACATCGAGCAAATCACAGTAAAGGCGTGGTTCTAAATTTTTGAGTTGCGTGTGGCTTTTCAGATGGCGATATCCTTATAGCAGAGGAAGAAGACAACTCTCTTGGAAGACCTTCGCGTCTGCTTCACTGCTTTTGGAAGATAAAGACGTACGTCAATCATTCATGGGTTCAGCAGGGGAACAGAGAAATGAAACCCAACACCACAGGCCCGTCGGCGTTCGATTCTTGGAGTACATTAGAGGCACTCCATTCACCTTCAGAACATACCAAGCGATCGTTCTGGTGTTAACGTTCTTCGCGTACGCCAGTTTCCATGCGACTCGGAAGACCACGAGCATCGTCAAAAGCGTCCTCGATCCGCAGACAACTGAGCTGGGATTTACCCACTGGTCAAGGTTCTACTTCCTCGGAACAGTCGAGGGGGCTCAACGGAATCCGGGACTCAACGCTGGCTGGGCTCCGTTCGACACTTCAGATGGCACGGCCATGCTCGGACAGATCGATGTTGCCTTCCTTTCCATCTACTCTCTCGGGATGTACTTCGCAGGGCATTTAGGCGATCGGTTCGATCTGAGAGTCCTTCTGGCCCTTGGAATGGCAGGGACTGGAATATTCACTTCCCTCTTCGGTGCTGGCTACTGGATGAACATACATAGTTTCTACTACTTCCTGGTGGTTCAGATGTTGGCCGGACTGTTTCAGTCCACAGGATGGCCGTCGGTGGTGGCTGTCGTCGGGAATTGGTTTGGAAAGAAGAAGAGGGGACTGATCATGGGGATATGGAACGCACACACCTCAATAGGAAACATATCTGGATCATTGATCGCTTCTGCGCTACTGAAGTATGGTTGGGGCTACTCCTTTGCTGTTCCCGGCCTTATCATCGCACTTTTCGGGTTGACGGTGTTCTTGTTCTTGCCCGTTAGTCCTGGGAAAATGGGGATCGAAAACGAGGAAGAAAGCCAGTTGAAATCCCCCGAGAAAGATGGGATCACTCAGCCTCTGTTGGAAGGAAGACCCAACGAAAAGGGAAGAGCGGTGGGCTTCGTGGAGGCATGGGGGATTCCTGGCGTTGCACCGTTTGCTCTCTGTCTCTTCTTCTCCAAGCTTGTGGCTTACACCTTCCTTTACTGGCTCCCTTTCTACATCAGCCATACAGGTATCTCTTCATTGATCTTATGAACTGTTTCGATGCTGCATTCCAGTCTCTCTAATCAATCGTTGTGTGTTCTAACGCCACATGATCTTCATCATGCAGCTATCGATGGAAAGTACTTATCTGATTCAACAGCCGGAACGCTGTCATCATTGTTCGACGTTGGAGGTGTCGTCGGGGGAATCCTCGCAGGTCACATCTCCGACCGACTCGATGCCCGCGCACTGACAGCGGCAAGCTTCATGTACTGCGCCATCCCAGCCCTCTTCTTCTACCGCATTTACGGGAGCATCTCCCTGTACTGGAATGTAGCGCTCATGTTCGTCGCCGGCATGTTTGTCAATGGCCCCTATGCATTGATAACAACGGCAGTATCGGCGGACCTGGGAACGCACAGTTCCCTGAAGGGGAACTCCCGGGCCTTGGCCACCGTCACTGCGATAATAGACGGGACAGGGTCAGTGGGCGCCGCCATTGGCCCCCTTGTCACGGGCTATATATCAGCCAACAGCTGGAGTGCAGTGTTCACCATGCTCATGGCAGCGGCACTGGTGGCTGGTTTGCTCTTGACGAAGCTTGTGGTGGCCGAGGTGACGGCAAAAATGGAGTCTGGTGGTTTGCCACAGAGGTCCTCTGTACCTGAGACCCTTGTATAGCGTAAGGATGGATATGCTGTTCATAATTTAGGATGTGGAAATATTAGAGCAGGTCCTCTAATTTTTGCAAGAGGAGCAGCTCCTTGTTGCTCGACGTGAATAAGGGCAATGGATGGCTCAGGTGTTATGGTCCTTCAACAACAACATGCCCCTCCCTCTTTGCAACACAAGGGGAGCTATTGGTGGTGGTAGAGATGGGAGTGCACTCACCAGGTTCCATGTCTAGGGACATGGCTTTTGAGCTATTTGAGGGTGCACTTCATTGAAATATGATCGAGTTTGTCCTTTGTACTGCATTGTTTGGAAAGTGTAGCAGATATATTATTTTGTGGTGTTAACAAGTTAGCTTTGGAGACAGCAAAGGGTGGCTGGTAACCCTCTGTTATATTTGTAGTCTGAATCCAGGAGTTGGAACATCGAACTAGGTAAAATTTTAGAGGATGATTGATTTATAATATGAATTTTCATTGAAATTTTTAATATGTGATGAATCATACTATTAGTATACTTTTGGGCTTTTTTTCTTAGTTTACTCTCCCTTAAGGATACTTTTGAAAATAAATTCTTGCTTACTTAAAAAATCTTTAAATGATTTTTTAGAAATAAATTTAGTAAAAATATCTATGATATTATTTTTGTTCTTGATCTTTATGATTTTAATAGCTTTTTGAAGCATCTTTTTCTGAATGAAATGATATTTAATTTAAATATGTTCGGTTCTTGTATAAAACTTTAGACTTGTAATTAATTTTAAGATACTTTAATTATTACATTACAAAATAATTGATTTATTAATTTGATAACAAACATCCTCGATTAAATGTTTTAATCATAGACAAGTCTTATACTCAGAAAGAAAGAAAGATTGATTATTATTTCTTACTACATTATGAGATATAAACATAGTCATATAAAAAGATATAATTAGAAATAGATTTACGATAATCCAAATGACCTCCTAGATCATCTATATATGTCCTTCTTATATAATAATCTCAAATCAAAGATTTGACTTTCTTTGAGATTATACTAAATGACTTTCTTAGTATATTATCAGATATAAAGAACCATATAAAAAATGTATAAATAGAAGTAGATTTACGATAATCCAAATGACCTCCAAGATCATCTGCATAATTATATAATTCAGAATATATGTCCTTATATAATAATCTCAAATCAAAGGTAGAATTCATATATTTTAAAATTCTTTTTGCTGCATCAAGATTTAACTTCCTTTGAGATTGTACTAAATGACTTACAAGAATAATTGAAAATACAATATTTGGTCTTGTGATTGTTAAGTAAATGAGATTACCAATAAGAACATAAAAAGAAAGAACTTTGCCATCATTACAACTTAGCTTTATATTTGCATCTAAGTGCGATAGAATCCTTCTTACTTTTATTAATTCTAAACCTTTCAATTTGTATAACTTGTTTGAGAGATAAATATATTTTATTTTATATTTATAATATCTAAACTATGAAAAATATTAAGCTTCCCCAAAACTTTTATTTCAAATTAGAGAGAAAAAACACCATGTAACTTTAAAATATCTATTTTGATCATACATAGAAGAATAATAATATGTAGACTTTCTTAATAAATAAGCTAAGAAAAATAACTACAAAATGTAAGTATTAAGTATTTTTTTCGTATCATACTCTAGAAACTTGTTTTAACTCCTAAAGAGTTTTTTTGAGCTTGTAAATAAAAGTATACCTCGGTGGTTGTTTCTGTTGGGCTGATGGCCCATATTCAGCCCATGTGGGCTTTATCAGCCCACAGCCCACACCCCCTCTTAACCTAACCCTAATTAAGATTAGGGGGTGTGGTGGCTGCGTTTTAGAGGCAGATTAAAGCTATAAAAAGGCAGCAATGAGGCAGATCTTTGGTGCCACGAGATTCCAAAGAGAAGAAGGAGAACAAGGCAGAAAAGGAAGAGAAAGAAAGGGAAGAAGACAAGGACAACGCAGAGAGACTGTTCACAATCATCTAGTAGTATTCTCATCTCAGGTTAGATCAAATCTACAGTAGACTCTTGCTGTGATTACTTGGGGAGGTTTTAGATATTGTGGGCAGTGACGTGATCCTTGTATCCTAGTTATTCTCTCGTGGTTGTTGCTAGGGTTTTGGGCAAGAGATTGAGATTTGTATATTCATTATTCTCATAGTGGATTATCTCTAGTTTGCCCCGTGGTTTTTACCCTTCACATTGAAGGGGTTTTCCACGTATATCTTGGTGTTCTGTTTGATTGTGTTTCCATTTTATTCCGCTGCGTATTTTGGTCTTCTAGTATTTGTTCCTATACAAAGATTATTCCTGTTTATATCTCCATCAACTGGTATCAAAGTAGGGTTTTGGTGATTTAATTTTTGTATTTGAACATGGAGGCCAGTAATGTTTCTCGCATGATTAGTTTGAATGGAAACAATTAGATGATATGGAAACCAAGAATGGAAGATCTCTTGTATTGCAAAGATTTGTATGGACCTTTGCAGGGGGATAGTGCAAAACCTACAACTATGACAGATGATGAGTAGAAGAGGTTAGATCGAAAAACAATTGGGTTTATTAGACAGTGGCTTGATGATAGTGTCTTTCATCATGTTTCTACTGAAATTTCTGCATATTCTCTTTGGAAAAAATTGGAAAGTCTCTATGAAAGAAAAACAGTTGGCAACAAAGCTTTTTTGATCAGAAAACTTATGAACCTAAAATATATAGAGGGTGCTTCTATTCTTGAGCATTTGAATGAAATGCAGAGTATTACTAACCAGTTATCCTCTATGAAAATATCTCTTGATGATGAGTTGTAGGCATTGTTACTTCTCAGTTCATTACCAGAAAGTTGGGAGACACTGGTGGTTTCCCTTAGTAATTCTGTGCCATATGGTATTGTCACTATGAGTCAAGTAACAAGCAGTTTGTTGAATGAGGAGTGGAGAAGAAAGAGTTCGGCAACATCTCAGAATGATTCACAAGCACTTGTATCCCAGTTATTCTCTTGTGGTTGTTGCTAGGGTTTTGGGCAAGAGATTGATATTTGTATATTCATTATTCTCATAGTGGATTATCTTTAGTTTGCCCCGTGGTTTTTACCCTTCACATTGAAGGGGTTTTCCACGTATATCTTGGTGTTCTGTTTGATTGTGTTTCCATTTTATTCCGCTGTGTATTTTGGTCTTCTAGTATTTGTTCCTATACAAAGATTATTCCTGTTTATATCCCCATCAACTGGTATTAGAGCAGGGTTTTGGTGATTTAATTTTTGTATTTGAACATGGAGGCCAATAATGTTTCTCGCATGATTAGTTTGAATGGAAACAATTGGATGATATGGAAACCAAGAATGGAAGATCTCTTGTATTGCAAAGATTTGTATGGACCTTTGCAGAGGGATAGTGCAAAACCTACAACTATGACAGATGATGAGTGGAAGAGGTTAGATCGAAAAACAATTGGGTTTATTAGACAGTGGCTTGATGATAGTGTCTTTCACCATGTTTCTACTGAAATTTCTGCATATTTTCTTTGGAAAAAATTGGAAAGTCTCTATGAAAGAAAAACAGTTGGCAACAAAGCTTTTTTGATCAGAAAACTTGTGAACCTAAAATATAGAGAGGGTGCTTCTATTCCTGAGCATTTGAATGAAATGCAGAGTATAACTAACCAGTTATCCTCTATGAAAATGTCTCTTGATGATGAGTTGCAGGCATTGTTACTTCTCAGTTCATTACCAGAAAGTTGGGAGACACTAGTGGTTTCCCTTAGTAATTCTGCGCCAGATGGTATTGTCACTATGAGTCAAGTAACAAGCAGTTTGTTGAATGAGGAGTTGAGAAGAAAGAGTTCAGCAACATCTCAGAATGATTCACAAGCACTTATCTCAAAGAACAGAGGAAGGTTAAAGTCTAGAAGCAGTTCACGTATGGGTAGGAGCAAGTCAAGATCAAGAAAAGATATTGTTTGATATAACTGTGGTGAGAAAGGAAATTACAAGAACCAATGTAAACAACCTAAGAAGAACAAGAAAAAGGGAAAAGAAGTGGAGTCTACAGAGTCAAAGGATAATACTACAGCTATAGTGCAGGGTGGTGATTATTTGATTTTGTCTCCTTCTGATGATATTTTTTCTTGTGTGTGTCAGGATCTTGAGTGGGTGATTGACACAGGTGCTTCTTATCATGCTACACCTCGGAGAGAGTTTTTTGCTACATACAGGTCTGGAAACTTTGGTGTTGTCAAGATGGGCAACTATGACAGAGCAGACATCGTTGGCATGGGTGATATCCATTTAAAGACCAACCTTGGCTGCAAGTTGGTACTTAAGGATGTGAGGCATGTGGTTGACTTGAGGCTGAATTTAATTTCAGTTGGAAGACTAGATGATGAAGAGTATGAAAGCAGATTTCACAAAGGGCAATGAAAGCTCAGTAAGGGTTCTCTTGTTATAGTTAATGAAAAGAAATGTCATACTTTGTACAGGTTGCAGGCTAAAGCTTATGGTGAGCAGTTAAATGCTACAGAGAAAGACTTCAGTATGGAGTTGTGGCATAGGCGATTGGGACACATGAGCGAGAAGGGGCTGCAAGCTCTTTCCAAGAGAGAGGTATTGCCAGATCTCAGAGGTATACATCTGAACCCTTGTATTGATTGTTTGGCTGGTAAACAACATAGAGTTTCATTTGTTAGTGCTGCTTTGTCTAGAAAAATGCATGCCTTAGACCATGTTTATACAGATGTATGTGGTCCTTTGAGGACAAAAACTCCTGGTGGATCTGTTGATGTTCTTGGTATAAGTGGTGCACTTTATTTTGTCACTTTTATAGATAATTTTTTCAGGAAAGTTTGGGCTTATGCTTTGAAGACCAAAGATCATGTTATTAATGTCTTCAAAGAGTTTCATGCCAGGGTTGAAAGGGAGACAGAAACGAAAATGAAATGCATAAGATCAGATAATGGTGGTGAGTATACGGGATTGTTTAATGACTTTTGCAGGTCAGATGGGATCCAACATGAGATGACAGTTCCCAGTACACCTCAGCATAATGCAATTGCAGAGAGGATGAACCGCACCATCATGGAAAAGATCAGATGTATGCTTTCACAGGCCAAGCTACCCAAAAGGTTTTGGGATGAGGCTTTGAGGACTGCAGTTGATATGATCAACTTATCACCATGTACAGCCCTAGATGGTGATGTTGCAGAGCATGTATGGTCAGGGAAAGATGTTTCCTACAGGCATTTGAGAGTGTTTGGTTGTCATGCATAGAAGTCCAAGCTGGATGGTAAGTCTAAAGAATGTATTTTTCTTGGTTACTCACATGATCAGTTTGGTTACAGGCTTTGGGATCCAGAAAAGCATAAGGTGTTCAGGAGCAGAGATGTGGTCTTCTTTGAGGATCAAACCTTTGAGGATTTGAAGAAGAAGGCACCAGCCAAGACTTCTATAGAAGGATTAGCAGATTGTGACCCAGTTATTCCTCCAGTATATCAGGGTGATGGGGGAGATGTGCAGGAAAATAGTGTAGAGCCTGATGTTGATTTACCTGCAGGACATGTTGAGCAAGAAGAAGTAGGAGAGGAAGTTCCCGCAGAACCTCAGTTGAGAAGATCTTTTAGACAACGTCAACCTTCCAGAAGATACTCTACAGATGAGTATGTGATGCTTACTGATGCAGGTGAACTAGAGAGTTACCAGGAAGCAGTTGAGAGTGAGCATAAAGAGAAGTGGTTAGTTGCTATGCAGGAAGAGATGGATGCTCTTCAGAAGAACCACACTTATGATTTGGTGCTGCTACCAAATGGAATGAAGACCTTGAAGAACAAATGGGTTTTTAGGTTGAAGACTCAAGAATATTGTTCTCAGCCAAAGTACAAAGCTAGATTGGTTGTGAAAGGCTTTGGTCAAAAGAAAGGTATTGACTTTGAAGAGATATTTTCTCCTGTTGTTAAAATGTCTTCTATTCGTGTTGCTCTTGGTATTGCTGCTAGCCAGGACTTGGAGGTTGAGCAGTTAGATGTGAAGACAGCTTTCCTTCATGGTGATTTAGAGGAGGAAATTTATATGGAGCAACCAGAAGGCTTCAAAGTCAAAGGTAAAGATAATTTTGTCTGCAAGTTGAAGAAGAGCTTGTATGGGCTAAAGCAAGTTCCAAGACAGTGGTACAGAAAGTTTGATTCATTTATGACAGAAAATGGATACAAAAGAACGGCTTCAAATCATTGTGTGTACATCAAATGGTTTGGTGAGGATTTTATTATTCTCTTACTTTATGTTGATGACATGCTTATTCTTGGGAAAGATATGTCTAAAATTGACAGGTTGAAGAAGGAACTAAGTGAGTCTTTTGCAATGAAGGACATGGGGCCAGCAAAGCAAATACTAGGGATGCAGATTTCTCGTGACAGGAAAAACAAGAAGATTTGGTTGTCACAGGAGAAATACATCGAGAAGGTATTGGAAAGATTCAGTATGAGCAATGCTAAGCCAGTTAGTTCTCCTCTTGCAGGTCACTTCAAGTTGTGCTCAGAACAGAGTCCGTCAAGTGATGAGGAGAAGGAGAAAATGCAAAAGGTTCCTTATGCTTCAGCAGTTGGAAGTTTAATGTATGCAATGGTATGTACGAGGCCGGACATCGCATATGCAGTGGGTGTTACTAGCAGATTTCTTGCAAATCCAAGCAAAGAGCACTGGGCAGCAGTGAAGTGGATTTTTAGATATCTCAGAGGGAGCTCTAAGGTTTGTTTAAGCTTTGAAGGTGGACCACCTGTGTTAACATGTTACACAGATACAGATATGGCAAGAGATATAGATACGAGGAAGTCTACTTCAGGTTATGTACTTACTTTTGCATGGGGAGCTGTGTCATGGCAATCCAGGTTACAAATGTGTATTGCTCTCTCCACTACAGAAGCAGAATATATTGCTGCTATAGAGGTATGCAAAGAAATGTTATGGATGAAAGAATTCTTACAAGAATTGGGGCTGAAACAGGAAAATTATGTGGTGCATTGTGACAGCCAGAGTGCCATTCCAAGTCAAAGCATATAGATGTCAGATACCACTGGATTCGAAATGTATTTGAAGAGAAGTAGTTGCAGCTTCAGAAAATTCATACAGATGACAACGGAGCAGACATGTTGACGAAGACCTTACCAAAAGAAAGATAGGAGATATGCCGACAGTTGGTCGGTATTGCTTCACATTAAGGAGTCATGGGACAGCCTCCCTTATGGGCTGAAGGGGGAGGTTGTTGGGCTGATGGCCCATATTCAGCCCATGTGGGCTCTATCAGCCCACAGCCCACACCCCCTCTTAACCTAACCCTAATTAAGATTATGGGGTGTGGTGGTTGCGTTTTAGAGGCAGATTAAAGCTATAAAAAGGCAGCAACGAGGCAGATCTTTGGTGCCACGAGATTCCAAAGAGAAGAAGGAGAACAAGGCAGAAAAGGAAGAGAAAGAAAGGGAAGAAGACAAGGACAACGCAGAGAAACTGTTCACAATCATCTAGCAGTGTTCTCATCTCAGGTTAGATCAAATCTACAGTAGACTCTTGCTGTGATTACTTGGGGAGGTTTTAGATATTGTGGGCAGTGACGTGATCCTTGTATCCCAGTTATTCTCTTGTGGTTGTTGCTAGGGTTTTGGGCAAGAGATTGAGATTTGTATATTCATTATTCTTTATCTCTAGTTTGCCCCGTGGTTTTTACCCTTCACATTGAAGGGGTTTTCCACGTATATCTTGGTGTTCTGTTTGATTGTGTTTCCATTTTATTCCGCTGCGTATTTTGGTCTTCTAGTATTTGTTCCTATATAAAGATTATTCCTGTTTATATCCCCATCAGTTTCATATAAATATCTTTACCAATTCAAGACATTTTTCATATCATGTTATCAAAGCTTCCATCTAAGATTTGTTATCAGTGCAATTTTCATGATATTTTTTAGAAAATTCCCTTGCAACAAGTGTAATTAGATTCACATTTATAAGCTTTGGCACAAGATCCAAATTTTTATTTTTATAAAAAGTCTTCATTTCTTCGTTAGTGGCATCCTTCCACTCCTTAGCTTTGACATATGAACATAGCATAGAAAACTAAATACTCTTAAATGTTTAACATTTGATTTTTTTTTTTACCAAATATGAGCTCATACAGACTTTAGATTGACTGAACTAAGAAGAGTCTGATTAATAATATAAGTTACAAGTCCAACACTTAGGTTTTGGATAAATCCAATACTTACAAGTCTTCACGAGACTTTAGATAAATTTTTTTATTCTGTCACACTATTTTGTTATGGTGTATTTAATGTCATATTTTTTGCAAAAGGAGAAGAATATATCAAAAGTGAATTCCTCGTAATTAGTAGTGTGTAATCTTTTAATTTTTCTTTCACAAATACTTTCAACTGTTAAGTTAAATTTTTAAAATTTTAAAAAAAACTTTTACTTTTTTCTTTACAAAGTAGACCTAACCGAATCTTGTAAAAACATCGATAAAGAAAAATATATAATTAAAACCTGAATAAGATTTAAGTAAGACCCATTAGATTGTTGTAAATAAGTTTTAAGAAAAATTTATACCTTAAAAGTGATATACTAAAAGGTTGTATACTTTATCATATTGACAACCTTCACAAACTTTATTAATACTAAAAGTAGTAAGATGGGGAAGATCATTAATTAGACTTTTCTGCATTATAATATTTAATTTAAGAAAATTTATATGATTAAATCTAGCATGCCAGATTGATACACCATCATTTATACTCATCCTATCAACATAAGAGTTAGATACTAATAAAATATATAAATCTTTGACTATTTTATGAGTATGTATTATATTTGTATTTAATTCCTTTAAGTTATGAAGAAACTTGACTTACTTAAAAATATATATAATTTCTAGTATCAATTACATTTATAACAAAAAGTATATTTTTCTTGAACATGATACATACTTTTATATATAATATATATAATAGGATCATTATCTTTATCTGAGATTATAATGGTGTCTTTCTTCTTCACTTGATGAACAATATTATATAATTATATCATTACATTCATATTGACGAAAATTTAATATTATCATCTGTAAAATATCATGGTCTTAGGAGTTTAAGCCATAAAATATTTGTCCTAATCTTCATATGTAGCATTGGAATAATTTTTTTTATTTATAATATTTTCTTCTTTAATCTTAATATGACCTAACTTGCATGCTTATAATACTTGATATTCTTTCGATTTCTACCATTATTCCAAAAAGACTTTTCTTTTTTATCTTTATCATTATCCTTTTTCTTATTTGTAAAAAAGAATATCTCCGTCTCCCGTGAAGTAGAAAACCCTATCATTTAATAGATATAATATAAGGAATATATTTTTTAAAAAAATATGAATAATATAATGTTTCATTCATACATCAGAAATAGATTGATCTGGAATACCAAACCCACCAACTCAACCATCATAATCCATAGTCAAAAAATATTATTTTCTTTACCAAAAAGATTTTGAAATATAGATAACCTTCATTATGGCTCAAGTACTATATGAAGAAATATATATATCACATGAAGTAAAACTCTTGATTCAAATAGTAGTACCGAGGTATTACTAGCTCAAGATCAAACCATACAAAAGAAGAGGAACCCAAGGCAAAAGTTAAAAAAAAAAAAATTATATTAAACTTCTAAATGAGAAAAAAAAATACTTGCAAGATCTTAAACTACTCTCTAACTTAAGTTTTTATTTTTGTATGAAATTGACACATGCAAAATGAAATGAATTTGTGACCAGGAAACAGGAAATTCTACAACTTTAAAGTATGATAAATATGCAAAACCTTAAAATAAGTTACATTCCCATCAGCATGTTGCTTGCTATTTCATTATAGCTAAACTTCAGTCCTCCCTATGTTCAAAGATGCATCACCTTTCTTTCCCTTTAAGAACAAGTCATTTGTTCTTACATGCTCAAACTCGAAAGAAGCAGTGGCATGCTACTGAATGCACCCCTTCATTCAACTTACATGCTGCTTTTTGCACCATACATCTCAGATAATTTAACTTTATTTTGATTTCATTTCCTCCACCTTCTCCCCAATTCTTCTTCCTCATCTATTTCATTTTCTCACCAGATAAGCTAAAATAAGTAGGTAAATTGTGTGTTTTGTTTATGATGAAATAACGAAGAAAGAAAAAAAAAAAGCCTCAAGACAATGGTTTAAGGGTGGGTTTTTTTTTATTTAAATTATTATTTTATACTTATAAATAGATGACTTATATGTAAATCCATCCAAGTTAAGTGTTTGGGCCTTGGGGTTCAAGACCAAGAATAGTTCAAAATGGTATGAGTATATATATTTTTTTGTCTTGATTTCTTCATTTTTTATTTGGCTTGATCTTGGACTAAAATACCTTATTACTACTATTTTATGAAAGGATAATATTTACATATAATCTCTTCTTTTCTTTATAATTTGTTCGTAAGATCATAACATAGTTTAAGTCATTTCAAAATAATCATTTTCATTATAAAAAATATTCTTGACGAAAGATCGTCTATATAAATAAGATTTTTGATCCCTGGGCTCTACCTTTCTCAAGTGATAAGTATTTCCTATATTATCTAAAACGAGAGTTCTGAGTCGAAAAGTATCAAAATAGTAAGAGATATCATTACTAAAATTCTCAAAAATAATGATTAGAGGTACGTAATTTTTGTTTTCACGTTAGTTTCCTTGTGTTTATAGTGGTTAAGAAACACATTTAAATCTTAAATTTTCTTGCATTCAGTGCATTACTGCACAAGTTTCCTGCACATAATCATCATAATTCTGATCTGTTGCCATGCAAAAATATATCATAGTCTTAATTCGCGAGTCTCACCCTGAAAAGGCTATGAATAAAATTGATAGACTAAATAGCAGAGTAGCAATGGGCTCACATTTTGTCTCCAAATTTGGTGGACACAAATAGCCCAGTCCAATTTATTGTCTAAACGAAAGCCCATGGGACATCCCATCACCTCTCTCTCTCTCTCTCTCTTACACACAATTTACTCTGAGTAAATAGTTTAATGATGCCTGATAGATATGTATGATATGCTTATGTAAGTTTAGGAATCATGGTTAGGTCTTCATCCACAACAATTATTAAACCACCATGGCCATTTCTTACTTTGCTAACTTTGCTAACTCGAGTGCATGTCTGAGGACTTTAACTGGCCCCGTACAGATCCACAGAACAAAGTTCTTCAGATCCTTGGCAAGAACCTTCTCGTGGATGGGAGGTACAGCATCATGCATCAACCCTGTCGATCGCCTTTCTTCTCATTGATCAGATGCCTCACGGCAAGCTCGACAGGTGATGGAAACACACAAGATATGTTCTGTTCCTTTGCCACCAGCACTCGAGATCTTCTTATCTGAAAGCCTTTTTAAAGGGAAGTGTTGGCGAAGCTTGTTGGATACTTGGAGCATCTCCACTGTCGTAAAGGATCATCAGAATCAAATCTTTGACACCTTCGACTTCCTTCGATCCAGAGACCTCGATCATCATCGTCAGTATTATTTTTGTGGTTTTGTTGTTAGCATCAGATGTCTCAAGAATAACTTTTAGCTACTGTTTCTGAAACACATGTCTATGTAACCATGATTTATTATGGCCATGCTGTGGCAATTATTTGGAGAAACATGAAAGGGATCTCATACAGTCTAAGAAAGAAGGAGAAATGACATAACCTAGTCATTAGGGTTTCTAGTTTTTGAGGTGAAGGAATCATGTTCCTCCATTAATGGCGATATCCACCAGTAGCCACCCAAAGTTCATATGCTTTCTAACTCATCATAATTATCGACCTTGTGGGATCATGTCGTGGCCACTGACCACCATTGCGAATATGATTCCCTGCAGAGTGCTTGCCTGCTTCTATATGAATGAATATATAAACTACACATGATGTTAATGGTTGGCAGTGATTGGATAGTAGTAGTCATCTTTTCCTTCCTTTTTCCAATCTATATTTGTTTTTATTCGAGGATTATTGTAGTGAGGATGTGAAACCTGACAAAGAAAGAAGACCAGAAAGACATTTAAGATAAAGAAAGAAACAGCGAGTGAAATCTATATGTATAATTCAAACTTATCGACTTAGAGCCCACACCAAATAACTTAATTCGATCCATTGATGGTCATTTTGGTGTATTAACACTCCGAAAAGAGGAGAAGAAGAACAAGAAGCACAAGTCAAGTCAACCCAACAAGTTCCTCATCTTCTACTGATGAATTTACCTACCTAGCCATGTTGAAGCCTGATTCAGAATGGATGGACCCACCAAGACATGGTTGTGGGGGACCCAACTAGGATGGCCCACAAACACCAATCGTAAGAAAAGGAGGCGTCCACAAGTCTGTCACACACCCTCCCCAACCCTTATCTCAAGACCAACCGCCCGAGGAAAGGAGAAAGGGAGAGGAACGCATGGAGAGGTTCCAAAGCAGAGCTCTTTAACAAGCAAGGTGGACACCAACCCCTTTCGATCATCTCATCATCTCCAACGTAGGCCTAGGGTGTAAGACCTAGGAAGGCATTGACTGAAGAAAGATAGAACCATGACACTGATAGAAAATGAAAACCATGCTTTACCAACAAAGGAGAAGCCATGAAAGGGACACGGGCAGTGATGCGTGGAGTTGACCCACTTTTCTACTAGAAACAAGGAAGAAGATGTGATAGAGAGGGAGTTAAGTCAATCACTAATCACTGCATGCATGCCACCGCGACTATCATCTAATTGTGGTCGAGCAAGTGCCATGGATTAAGGGACGAATCGCATGTCCAACTCAAAGCATATGAGTAGTGCACTCCTTTTGGGTATTATTGCACGTAAAGATGGGTGGAAAGGATGGGAAGCGTTGGCTCTACGCGACCTGGAGATGTTAGAAAACGTAAAGGAAATCGAGTACGTGAGGAGAAGAGGAGGAAAAGGATTGTGGTTGGCAAGGCATCTACAAAAGAAGGAAGGAGGGGGGCAAAAGTGCCGGGTGATCACGACCTAATGCTTTTGCGTTCTCACAGGGCACAAAAGATGGTTTCTTCTTTTCTCGTTTGAGCTTGTGCGGTGACCCAATAAAATCCCTCGTCCTCTGTTGATTGGTCTTGATTTGGTTCGGATTGGATTGGATCAACGGTTGATGTGGACTCATGTGAGCTCACGGTTGAGCTCGAATGTGTGTCCACGTCCGCTGAGTCGGTCGGAAATCCCCGTCAAACTCATGCACGGCGTTGTCGGTGTTGGTCGTGGTGGTGGTGGTGGAGGATCGCCCGGCGGTGCTTGGACCATCGGGTTTTTGTTCGTATCGACGTGTGGTGACGGCGGCGATGGCGGACGGAGTCGTGGCTGAAATTTCGTCGATAGAGTGGATTTGAGTACGTGGTTGAAGTTGTTGATAGAGAAGGAATAGGTCGGACGTTGTTGTTGGCGGATGGAACAAGTCAAGCAATGTCGAGCTGTGGAAATGGACATCATCACCTGCTTTCGTTCCTCGTAAACATCTCAAAGTCGGATGCCCAACTCACCTTTTCACGAGGCAAAACTTGGTGAGTTAGGGCTTCGGAAAGGCAAATGCAGCTTTAGGTTGGGATCGAGCTAGCTAGCAAAGGAAAAGGTAAATAAGCTAAGTAAACTAATCAAAGGCTGGCTCGTGCATGGGTGACCACCACGTCCATCGACCTTGGCAGCGGAGGAGGAGGCTTCGCCGTGACGAAGGCCTTCCACCCCTCTCGCCTTTTGGCGATGAAAAGGTGTGTACGACGCAACGCTTTCCGAGGGGACGGCCCTGCGTGGCGTGGTCTCCTTGGGAGGAGCTCCACGGGACTGTTGAGCTCACATCTTTAGGGTTTTGCCGATCCGGTGCTGCATGCACCCGACGTAAAGGAATCGCAAGTTTTTTGGTCCACTGGTGGCCTTCACAAGCCCCCACATTGTCGTGTCTCCCTGAGGCTGAGGTGACTCGACTAAAGCAGAGTTCTGCGAGCAGGGCAAGTAGCTGATAACGAGGATGCACAGCGTCGGCGTCGGAGATCCTAACCTCGACAGCAGCATCAGATCGAGAGTTGCAGCTAATGCATTGCATCGACCATTGTTTTCACCACTTCACAAGGAACATCAAGGGATCAAATAAACCCTACTAGGCTTTCTTCATGCACTTTTTCCTGCTGCTCATGCAAGGAACCAACATCAATGTGCGACAGATGATTCATAGATCACACCATTGCTGTGCTGTGCAAGGCTGTCCCGGGAGCAGTTCTGTTTTAAATATCACTCAAGTAGAGAGTAGGGGCAGTAGGAAAACAGAGAGGCTTTGCTCCTCCCAATGTGGTGATCTCTTTCTGCTTTTGTTTTCGAGATCCTTTCCCAGGGACATGGTCCATGCAAAACCCTACCCCAGTGTTTTTACCTTTACAATGCAGAAGAGGACCACCAGAGTTGCTTACCCCCCCAGTGCATGCAGGGCTGTGACCCAAAGTGTCCTCGGAAGGTTTTTAATCCTCCCTCCACCACAAGTGGAGGTGTGGTGAAGTGAGTGGATATGTTTTGCATGAGGACAGAATGCTCTCTGCTTTTGTTCTTTGAAGCTGAAAATGACTGATCAGCTTGGTGCATCAGCAGTGTGTTGTCACCATCCATCATAACACCAATCTCTAACACACCTTGTCTCGAGTCAATTCAACAGTTGACAGACATTGGACAAATTGCCAAATCGTCAATCACCATTGTGCCAATGGAACACCCCTGGCTTGGTACCTTGTTCTGACCAACTTGTCTTCCACTGTGAATGAAAGCTTCACACTAGAAAACTGCAAGCATAACTGCACAATGAAAGGAGAAGAGGATGATTAGCATAGCAGAAGCAAAAGATACCTTGTAGTAGTAGTATTAGTGTTCTTTTGGAACCGCAAAGCTTAACATGATGGGGAAAATGAAAGAAAGGGGAAGAGGAAGTAAACTAAAGGGATGCAGGGCATGGCAAACCATTTTAAGTGTCATGTGGAATTGTACAGAAACCATGTGATAGATCAGGAGAAGCATTAGTTTATCCCAGTGAATCACAGTTAGACTAATTTCTTCTGGTGTTGGCCCTGCACACACTGAATCATTACGCTGCCAGCAAGATTATACCAACCATTCCGGTTAGGAGACATGGAAGACCCATCAGTATGTGGCAGGCAGTGTCATCTTCTCGACTGCATTGCATTGACCATCTGTGGTTGGTGGTTCAAGCATGCAGGAGGAGTCTTAGTGTTAGATCAAACAAGTTGAGTGTACAAGTCATGGCCCCTTCAGGAACAACGACAAGCTAACAAGATTGCATTTACCTGACACGCATGCAACTCAGCTCAGTTTGCCAATGGCTTGTTGATGAACTTGGAACTTGACTTGTGGCCATATGCTTGATGGCGACACAATGCCACCAGGAAAGTATCACATTCTCTACAGTGACATCAGTCCTGGTAAATCACTGTTAGTAACATAATTTTGGATAAACACAAGAGCTATTAAAACTTTGAACATTCTTCTCAATCTTGGGAGAGTATGATCCCTCTACCACTTGGAAGCATGCACTGGAATGCTGAACTTGGGGATCAGTGTCAGTGGTATCACTAGGATTGGCATATAAAGATTGACTAAAGATGGATAACAATTGATAGCAAAAAGGATTCATGTTTCAGGTAAATATATCATGTGTATAATTATTTAGACCGGAGATATATATAAATTTTTGTAAGAGAAGGATAAAATTATATGACAGTTCTTCTAAAACATTTTGAAGTTTGAAGCAATTTCAAGTGAGATTCAGGAAATCCACATCATATCCAACTTGACTGCTGAAAAAGAGAATGAAGTCTTGAATGATAAATATCTTCGAGCAAAATAGCACAAAATAAAACGCTTTTGATAGCCAAAGAGATTATTCCTTGCAAAAGCAAACTTTCTTTTGTTATGGAAAGCTTCATGAAGATGATATTGCTATCAAAATTATGCAATTAACTTTTAAGAAACACCATAAAAAGCTAGCATTGCAACACAAAGCCATGACAACCATAAATTTCATCACAGCATACTGAGACACTGTACAATACTGAAAACTAGTATGGATATAGTAAAATAAATTAGCAATGCATCATAATTTTGACAGACGATAAACAATTTCCACTACTTGAAATAAATCCACCCACAATAACATTTATGTTTTGGGAATACAAGCGAAAAATACCAGCACTTTTAACTATTACTAGCATTTCATTCCGCAACGACTTTACCACAGCTTTATGATTCTAGAGCTCCAAAGATAAAGCTCAACTACAAAGGAGTCAGACTTATTGGCGGAGTGGTAAAGATCAACCAAGCCACATTATTTTGGAGTTGAAATTCTAGCCTACGAAGACCAGCTGAATTGTGCAATATAATTAGTTAATTTGCTAACCAACCTATGATTGCTTGAGCTCGTCAGTCAGAAAAAAAAAATTGCACCGAAAGGATTTTAAAGGGGATCTCTGGTCGTCTGACTGTAAAGTAGGCATTTGTACATGATAAGCTACACAATGCCGACCAGTCCTGTAAAATGAAAATCTCTCTCCATTTGTCTCAGTTTTATTCCAAAGACAAAAGAAAATTGATAATCACGAATTATAACAGGCAACATTCGGGAACTGGCGATATGACATTCACACTTGAACGTAACCAAACTTCCATTTAAGTATGATAACCAAATGTAGATTACATCATGCATCATAATATTTCCAGTTAATATTCTTTTAACATGCTATCATCAGCCATTGCAAATAACGGTCTCTATCGAGACATCCGATTAGTCAATGCATTCTTGCATAATTGATAGGTCTTGAACCCGAACCTGAGACCTAACATTATGTCTTGAACTCACAACTTTTTACCCAGATGCATTGTGCCAATACTAGCTTCATCTACTTTAATCAAATTCTCTATATTTGTTCAGGTACTCAAAATATTAATTAGGAAGCAAGAGAAAGAAGAAGCTAATCAATTGGGTCTCAGTAGTACTGCTCACCGACTTCTTTGCTGTTCCAGATAAGGATACATGACTAGATGCGAAAAGGAAAACAAAAATAACAAATATCCTAATTAATATGCCCATGATGATTTTTCATGTCTCGAATGAAGTCCGACAAGCTAATTTCAATAACATAGCCGGTTTTGCATGTTTGATAATGAATTCTCAGATAAGAACACTACAAGCTTGAGCCAAAGTGACCCTGTACATTACACGATATCATACAGAAGAAATTAAGACTCGGGTCTAAATATTACTAAGCAAAATAATAATAACTTGACAAATAATAGGCCATAATCATCAGAATGCACTTAGATATTTTCAGAAACAGAAACATAAAATCACCAATGGATACCCAATGTGCCAATGTCATTTTACTAGGAAACAAATCCCTCTATGATCACAAGAATTCAAGAGGTGGGATCAGTAGAGAGACAACACTAGGACAATAAAAAGAGGTTGCCACTATGCAAAACTACGTCATGACAACATTTAGACGCAACAGAGTTTCGAGTACCTAAAGTGCCAACTTTTGCTAGAGAATTTGCTAGAAACAGATCGAGGATAACGTGCCTGTAAGAAGGTAGTTCTTCAGCACCTCCATGCTGACACAGAGACAAGCTCCTTGCGTTGCCAGTACAGGTAGAGCGAGGCCTGGCGCTTCTCCACATGAAACCCTCTGACCTGGACCCTCTTTAGAAGGCATTCAGCCTGCGTCTCCGTGAAATTGCTGAACTGCAGCGGCACGAACCCTGTATTCGTAAAGAGTGTTCGCCATGGAAGCATCTTGTCAGCCGCACGGTATCGCCCAAGAACAGAACTCTCTATCCTTGGTTGTAGCAGGAATTTCTCGATCTTGCAGGCCATGTCTTGGTTCGTCCCAGATGCATCGATGGAGTCCATAAGTACCAAGGAGGACTTAAAAGCATGGAGGAAGTGCTGCAAGAACGGCAGGTCGCTGCGGTCGCACCCTTGGTCAACCGAGACCACAATCTTCGGGGAGAGTTGCTTGACGAGGCGGAAAAGAGCCGGAAAGGAAAAGTTGGCAGAACCTACAGGGAGGTTCACGGCTATGGCTTCGCCACCCAGGCCAAGGAGCTCCGAGGGATCAAAGGAATCGAGGCTATGAATGTTGAATTCGAAGGGAATGTTAAGGTCACTTGCAAAATGGGAGAGGTTGTCGCGGACGAGGTGGAGCTCCAGGTTATTATGGGGGTAATGTGGCAATAAAGCTGTAATTTTGAGCATCCTCACAGCACCGGCCGTCGAGCAGCGCCGCTGCGCCAGCTCCTGCATGAAGGAGGACCATTGTCCACCAAACCCGATGTCAGAGTCGACGATGTGGATGCGGTCGGAGCCATTGAGTTCTTCCAGGAGGGCCTGAATGCAGGTGAAGTTTGCGAATTGGATGATGGGAGAGACCTCAGAGAACGCCTTGTAAGCACTGAGCTTGTGCACGACGTCCAATTGCGTCGCCGGGAGAGTCGAGAACGGGCCCTGCTGGTGGTGAGGGTGGGACGTTGCACTCGAAGGGAGGACAGGGTTGGGTCCGTTCGAGAGGATGAGTTGCAGTGCCTCCTTGAAGTAAAACGCAGAGCGGATAAGGGGCTTCCCCAAGGGAGAGGGGAGCTGGTGATTGAGCCGCGCCAATATCGCGTGCGCGCCAACGAAATTACGGGCCTCGACCATCTCGGCAGCCTCGAATAGCAGGTTCACCAATGCCTGTTGTAGCTGCTGCTGCGCGGCCATAGCTGCCGTCACATCGTCCCCGAAAGCTGCTACCCTGGGCTTCACCGACCTTTGCTGGATCTGCGGCAGAGGAAAGCCCTGGCTATGCTGCTGCTGCTGGAAGGACTGTCGCCGGAGGAAGAGGTCCGAGCTTCCGCCAGATTCCAGAAACGTAAGTTTCGGCGGAATTTGGTCGGCAATGGGGTTGTGGCGCTTCGGCTGGTTGGGGATGAGGAGGTGCGGCAGCTGCTGGTGGTCGACCTGTCCCACACTGAGGAAGAAGGGCGGGTTCGGGGTGGCTGGTGGCTGGTTCAGAAGTCCTGGGACAAACAACTGCGGCTTGTCCTCCACGGCGTCCGGGAAATACATACCTGGTGGTAAAGAGAGCGGCAACGCCATGCTGTTGCCAGCCTGCGGAGGCAGCGAGAAGAGCTGACCTCCGGTATGGTGGCCGAAGGCGACACCTTTGATGCCGGCGTTCACGGGGGGCGGAGACATCCAGCTGTTGTTGTTCATGAGCGAAAAGCCACCACCAGAAGCAACGTTAGAAGCTAAAGGTGGAGGAGTAGCCATGGAGGCCGAGACGGACGCGTCATCCGCAATCCTTCCGATGGATCCGAGCCCAATGCCTGGGTCGAGAATCCCAAACCCTAAGCCGCCGTTGTTGCCATCGAAGTCCGGTGGCGCCTGGGAGAGGAGCTGCTGCTGCTTAAACCCGGCCGCAGAGGGGTCGTCGACGTCGCCCATGATCCACCGGAGAAAGGTCTGCTCCCGGCTGGGGGAGGCCGCCGAAGTCTCCGAGAGCATCGCCTCCCAGTCCTCGATTCCGACACCGCACTTTTCACCACCGGCGACGAAGCCCATGTCAAGCCCGGCCGGTATCGGCTGCAACTCGGCGGCCCACTCCTCCTTCCCAGCAGCACCGCCGCCGCCCTCCTCGGCGGTGGAGTCGGAGAGGGCCCATTTGTTGGTGGGGTTGTCGGAGACCGCCGCCACTCCGGCGGTGTCGGAGGAGCCTCCGCCGCCCAAAGAAGAAGACAGTGTGGCTGTGGAGGTGGGAGGGCTGGGGCTCCTGTGATCAAGCACCGATCTTGGCTCCACTCCCTCTTGGATCACAAACTTTGGCCTCTTATTCACCCAAAACAGAGCTTGGTTCCCCTCTAAGATAGTCCCCACTGCTTCTAAACCCCCCTTCCCCTGGCCATTAAAGGGCAACTCCCTCATCTAATACCACTTCATACAAGAAGCCAGATCTGAGTCTTCTCTTACCTCACTCAGAGCCAGACAAAACAAGAGAGATTTTGATGGCTGAAATAGTAGAAGCTGGACAAAGGTGAGATCTTTGTGTATGTGTACACTAACGGGAGTACAATACTTTGGGGGGGGCGGGTGGGAGGGAGCATGCAAGCTCAGCTCTTCATTTCAAATAACGAATGGTGGAAGCTGAGTGTGTTCTTCCTCTTCCTCCTCTTCCAGCTTTCATCATCCCTCCTCCTCTCTTGTCCTTCAGCTTCTGTTTCAAAATTTTCTCTTTACCTGGGAATGGCTGTGGGTGGGGGAGCGAGGGATGGCTGGGAGCAGCAGCAGTATAGTACTCTGTCCTCTGCTCAAAATCTCCTCTTTCTCTCGCTCTCCTCCTCTGCTTCTCTCCTCCCTTTGGCTCCCTCTTCTGCCATGGATGCAACATAAAAAAGTAATAAAGTGCGCCCCCCCTCCCTCTGTCTACCTCCCTTTCTCTCTCCAGAATTATCTCTTTTTTTGGTTATCCTCCCTCTCTCTCTCTCTCTTCTCGCACACCATACACTACGTTTCTTTTGCCATAATATCATTCACCATCTTTTGGCCTCCGTGCTGCTGCGCTCTCCTTACTTATTTCATACCACTTATAATTAGTTGTTTTTCTGATGATACAGCGCCTGTGCTACAGTCAACCTGTATAACTGTGGCTTGGAATCCGAGCCGTCAAAAGTAATAATTGATACCGTAAAAAGTAAAGCTGGTTCCCAAAAAAATAGTCATCATTATTTTTCTTCTGGATGTCCAAAATGCCCTCCTTGAACCCAATCCAGCAGAGACCGCTGGTTCGTGCGTTTGGTTCTGTTGACGGTTGACATCAACACAGCAACTCGTGGGATCCATTTAGGGGCGGGCCCCTCCTTTCTGCTTGCCAACGAAAGCCAGGTATCTGCGACGGGTAACGGGCGACGGGTACGAAGGAGTTTCTATACCTGCAGAGGAAGCGAAAAGAGCGTAGGGTTATTTTGGTCAAGTAATTAGGGGGTAGGAAGGTCATTTCGGCGGTTGTGGTCCTGTACGGTCCAGATCTGAGAGCAACTGTGGCGCTTCCGTGTAGGTCCTGGCCTAGGCCTCCATCAGCTACGCCTACACCAACAGGGGCAGGCTTTAATTCTGTACGTGGCCTTCGAGCACTGGAGGTGACGGCGCATGATGGGACGCGTGAGGACACGTCGTCGCCGTCGGACGCTGTTCGGCGTCCGGGGCACGGGAGGGTGCGGCGCGCAGATCGAGGCCGTCGGATCTGCGGGCCCCGCCCCTCGAGGATGCCGCCGATGGGAAGGGCTCGCGGACGAGGCGGACAGGTCATCGCCTGACACCGCGAACGCCGACTGATGTCGACGGTCCACGGAGCTTGGACGGCCCAGATCGATGCCCCATTCCGGTTCGCCATCAGGGTCCACATTGAACCGGGTTCACTCGACCGGTTAATTAGTGATAAGCTTCGTAGCTAAATGCCATCATTAGGTGGGGGACCGTTTCTCGCAGGGGTTCTAACTGTGGTGGGTCTCAAGACAATGTGGCTCGTGGCTACCATTGAGTTCACCATCTAATGGGTCTAATTCTAGTGTTATCTTAGTGAAAGAATTGATGCAATATAATCTTGAGGTGGGGGGAGCAGAAGAGACAAGAGAGAGAGAGAGAGAGAGAGAGAGGGGCAAGGGGAGTTCAAGTTGGCCTCTAGGATGTGGTTTCTTGTCCATGCCAAAAAGAAGGATGAGGAGCTACATGGAGGTCTATTGTTTGAGACACTTGTTTTGGTACAAATTGTTCTCACAAGGCCATGATTGGGACCTTTCACCCAACCAAAATAGTTTATCAGCTGCCCCATGTGGTTGCTAACAGGGTCCCCACTCTCTCTCTCTCTCTCTCTCTAAAACAACACCACCTTATTAATTATCACAGTGAGAAGGTAACATTGAGTACTAAGCAACCAAGTACAGTGGTTGTCAATTTTGGAGTTAAGTTTTATGTTAATTCTAATGTTTAGTGTAGGAAAAGATGAGGCAATTGAATTGTTATTGGATGATTGAGCTTGTGCTTGATTTGCCCTTTTTTTTATGGCCAGCTCTCTCTCTCTCTCTCTCTCTCTCTCTCTCTCTCTCTCTCTCTCTCACTCACTAAACAGAAGATATGAAGAACCATATGAACCCACACTGCCACCATTGCCAGCCAGAAGGAGCAGACCATCTAAATCTGCCAAGACAACCAGCTCAGTAGACAATAAGATGAATGAGAGGAGCTCATTGCATCACTTCTTCTTCTTCTTCTTCTTCATCAGGACACACAGCTCAAGCAGCACTCTCTTTGCTCTTATTGACTTTTGTGCAGAGTGTTGGCAGAATTAGCTACCTCTCTGGTGGCTCTTCTCCTATCCAAAAAGCTTTTTCTTCGAGTACTAACCAAAAACCTAATCAGAAATCCCCTGGTTTCCTGGTAACAGCTCAATCAAAGACACAGCTACACTCAACACTGACCTGATTACTGTTCTTGATTTTATAGCTTGTCTGGTACTGCTAATCATGGGATGATGAACTAGACAGTCGATCCATGCCACCAAACTTCAATTCTCTTGTTTCTTATGTAGCAGCATTCCACAAATCCTCCACTTTGAGGTTCTGATTTCCAAGTGACAAGCAGCATTTTTGTCCTCAGAATTAGATATTCTCATTGGTTTGACCTCTTTCCACACCATAATAGTAGATTGACAGATACCAGAAATTAGTCCTCTGTAGTTCAACGAAATTGATTTTATCTGTGATCTTACTAACCAAGAAATATTTCAGTCCAATGTTACACCTCCTGATGTGACCCTCTCCACTTCTCCCTCTTCTAACTGCAGAAACACATGAAACAGCAGAGAGATCCACAAGGATCTTTGTGAGCCTCCAAACCCAAGTAAGATTCCCGTCAAAGAACCATTAGAAGGTGGCAGCAAAACACACATGACAAACTTTGAGCTCCTCCTTGCACCTGGAATGAAACCTGAATCCATCCTACTGCACAACCACCTCATTCTATGTCCTGTAAAAGAACTCCATGGCCATAACAAGAGAGATTCTCCGGTTCCCTTTGTGTCGAATGCTTTTTCGCTCAAGGGAATTCACAAGGATAAAGTAACTGCAAAATCCACTGTCAGACCAAGCAAAACATCACCTCCGCAGATTTCCAAGCCAATGAATCATAGGCTTTTGTAGGATCTACATTGAGAGTACATGTAGGAGACATGCAGCTCCTGTTGTGGCCCCTCGTTAGCTTCTGAGCCAGCAAAATACTGTCTCCATTTTTCCTGCCAGGCATAGAGGCAGACTATGCATCTCCTATTAAACCTTGGAGTCTCCTAACTCAGCTTGCTTGACCAATCTACAGCACTAAAAGACTGACTGGTTGAAGCTTTCTTTGACAGATTTCATTCATTTGTTTGCCAGCTTTCTATCCAGTACAGATCAAATAATTATGCTCCAATGGTCCCAAGGATTTTAAGCAAGTGTTTTGTGATTGTATTTTTCTTATGATAACAAGACCAGAACTCCTATTTAGCTCTCGATTGGCCCCAGCAAATTTCCTGCAAGAAAAGCCAACCTTGTACCTTCCAATGCTACCACAGCAGGAGTAGCTTACAAACTTGATTAGACAAGTTTGACAAGGTACTATATTATATATTCTCAACCTGTTAATTAACCTCATCTCTGCAATCATTGCCCCTAAGCAATAAAAAAAGATTAGCTAAGCACATGCCATGCTCTTCTTTATTAATTCTGCTTCTTCCTCCAGTTCTTGTGAATGTGCAATGAACAGACTAGGGAAGAAGGTATTGTCGGTGCAGCGTATGATCATAGCAAGCTGATGGTTAAAGAAGGATGTATGTATGTGAGCTACAATGCCTTGATTCCTATGAACACAAGGAAGATAGCTGAAGGCAAAAACAAAACATGGCATGTGGTGGTCTTTCCTTTGCTTTGTTGATGAATTAAAGATAGGTTGGTGTCCCTCCTGAGGAAAACAATGTGTGGCAGTGCCACGCTACTTTGAGAATACCTCCCCATTGTGCTACCTTTGGTTTGGATGGTAATCCAAATTAAAAGTTGGATCAATGAGATGACTTTGTATCCAAGGGAAGGAATAGATTGAAAGATAGCCTTTCTTTTTGTAATTTGAGAGAAGGAACTCCAAAAATGGTAGAATTCTTTGTTCATTGTACATGAGGAGGCAATGAGGTGCCAACACCAACAATTGTTTGCACTCCCTCCCAAGATGGTTAGTTAATGGAGAAAGATAATCCACATTTGGACAGATATGTCGTGCAATTATATAATGAATCATCAATAAGTCAAAGATGCCAAATGATTTAATCGGTAATGTCTTTTATATGTTGATGACGTTTTACGAACAAATATAGTATTCCACAATTACTTTTTTTTGTAAAAAAAGAAAAAAAAAATCAATATTTATTCGATTAAAAATAAATACAATTAGCAAGTGATACATGCTAAACTTTCTATACAATTACATCATCATGGACTTTAATGGAGCTATAAAATATTCATTTCGTAAGAAAAAGGATGATGTATATATAAAATGTTTATCATCAAATCCACTCGATTAACATTTGGTATTAAAATATCCAAATATTAAATTTCTCATTTATATATATAATTTCAAACAACATCATTAGTCTTGTGTACTTTGTTCATCACAAGATAAAAAAGAAGAAGATGTCAAACCGATGTTAGAATGCAGGAACAAAGCTATCTATCTTCTTCACAAATATGCAAATGCCTTTTACACCGTCAAAGTTCACCATGTCTTTTTATTTTGGCTAATAGCATATATATTTGTTAGCTCACGGTAGATTTGGGGAACGCAAACACAATCCAACGCGCCTAAGCGTAGGCGCATCAGACCGTCCAATTAGCAAGGAATATGATTTAAGATTCGGACCGTCGTTATACATCACCCTCGAAATCTTATCACGTACGCACGTGTTTGGCACACGACTTGCTTTGTGTTTTCGTTTCTGTTCGGTGGCCCATAAGCCCATGGGCTGAGCCCGTGGGCTAATCTTTGAGATGGCCTTGGTAGCCTACATTTGGTAGATGATTTGCCAGGGAGACCAATTATTGATTTATTTCCTATATAATACATAAAACTAATGACATTCCAAAATTTCAATAATAGATAATTTTGGTAGCTTTTTCTTGTAAAAATAAATAATAATTTGGTCTTGACATAAATAGAGAGCCATTTCATCCAAACCATTAGCTTGACCACTTCCTCTTATATATATATATATATATATATATATATATATATATATATATATATATATATAAACTAAAAGGATATTGTCTCCAAAGAAAAAAAATTTCATATTGTTATTTCTTTAACATTAGGATATAATCCTTTATCATATTCTAAGTGTGAGGATAAAATATCAAATAAAGAAATATTAAACAAAAGAAAAACTAGAGAAAGAAGGCAATCTAGTAAACTTATTCTCTTTAATTTTGTTATTAACTTTATTATTATATATTTACTTTTAAATTATTTGATTTCTGATAAGTTTTTTAGAAGATGATTCATGAGAATTCCTTTGAAACAATGATCAACGAAGAGAAAAATGAAGCTTATCAGTTGCCACTATATTAAGTCTAAGGATAAAATAATTTAGCAGTTAGAGATATTATGAAAAATTTTATTTGTGCTAAAAGAATTATTCTCCTTTTAAATAGAAATATTCTCCTTTTTAATAAGGATGATGTGTTGTGGGTTAGGATTCTTATTGCTAGATATGGACCTCTTCAACTTTGGGATGATACTAATACTAGTAGAAGAAATTATTCTTAGTCCATGAGAAATCCTTAAAAATTATCTTATAATATTAAGGATGATCTTAGAAAATTTATTGGTGGTGGCCTGATAATGTTTCTTGTAGAAAATGATTTCTTTATTGCGAGTGACATGTGGAATCTTTCCAAAATGTTGATGTCTTAATTGAGAATGAGTGAAATTTTGATATGTTAAAAAAGGTTTTAAGATCCTCTCTATTTTTTATTCATATTTCTAACAATCTTTTTGATAATAAATGAATATGGATTCTGAGAAAAAAATCAAAGGTGTGGAACATATATAAATATATCAAAAGTAGACCTTTTTCCGAGAAAGAAAATTGAATTGGTTGGAAGAAAATATAACATTTGAAGTTTCTCCTAATGTAAATATTTTCCTGTGAAAATTGTGATGTAATAGATTACTAACATCAGCTTTCTTTGCTTATGTTTTATGTGGTCTGTGGTATTGGTATTGATTATGCAAGATATTTTTTGTTTGAATGTTTCTCTGCAGTATCTTATTGGCAATTGCTGCAAACTTAAGATTTCCTTTGGATTTTTTTGAATTTTGATCATAGGTTCTAATTTAAGGGCAATTGGATTCTCTGTCTAATTTCCAACACATTATGGATAAGACTTAATTACAATATCAAAACAGAGAGTAATTGTAACTATAACATAACTTTGCTTTAATATATATATATATATATGTGTGTGTGTGTATATATATATATATGTGTGTATGTGTTATGCTATTCTAAAATAAAGTAAATATAGAAAATAGAAAAAGGAAACCAAGAAACTATGTAACGGAGCACTAAACCGACACGCACAAGAGCGGCTTTTCCGATACATAACGCACCAAATTCCAGCGTTATGTATGTAGACACCTCAGTACATGAGACTCCACTCCCAACCCAACCAAGCCGTCTACTCCTCGAAGTCTTCCTTGCTTTCTTCCTCCGCCCCAGCGCAAAAACCTAAGGATAAGCAAAGTCCTAATCTTTTCGTCTCGCAAAGGTCCGGCCTTTCCTTGTTTGATTCGAGTTGTTGATCGATTTTTCCTGTGGGCTTGAATTGGTGCGGTGGTTGCAGGTAGATATGTCGAGGAGTCAGAGCAATTTCAAGCAGCAGCATGAGTTCGGTGCGTCGCCCTTTCCGTTTGTTCCTTTATTGTGATTTTGGTGTGTTCTCGAGACATGATGGATCCGTGGTTTGGTATTTTTGTCTGCAGAGCAGAGGAAGACGGAGTCGCAGTGGATCAAGGATAAATACCCTGGCAGGTTTCCGGTAAGCATTTCATCCCTTGAATTGTTTTTGGTGCCATTGTTTAGGTGTATTTTGGGTAATTTGTGTGTGTTGAATGCGAAAGAAAGATGGCTGGTTGGCTTTCTCGGATTCTTTGTATCGATGTTTTCCTTTTTCAATTTGAATGAATCTTATTTGGTGGATAAGTTAATGTGACAATGCTGTGAATCATCTTGTCATGGCCAATGTTCTATTTTTTCGTTGGATCGCAGTCGAGTAATCGCAATTACTCGTTGTCATCTCTCGTCTCCAGAGCAAATAACTTGTTTTTCTCTCGTCATCCTTCCTGTTATTCTCTCTGTGGTTTGTTTCTCCTTCATCGAAGTTCATAGAATCCCAAACTTCATTATTCTCGTCTTGTCAATATTTAATTTATTCTTCATCAAGATTCAAAATCCAACAACGAGGCTTATTTTTTGTACTTCTTAAATGCTGTTAAGTATATAGACGTGTCTCTGGGCATTTGTTTTGCAATTCTGTGTAAGGAATCAGGTTTCTTGTAACCAGTGTTTCATAAGAATAATAGATTGGCTAGGAGAAAAATGGAGCCGTGAGATATATAGGAGAAATGGTAAGGATTATTATGTGTTGTATTGTTGATGCTGAGAAACCATTTGATTGTTATAGGTTAAAGTGTAGCCAGTTGCTAATAGGGAATTCCGAATACCATTGCTAGCTGCAATTTGATGGGAGAGCAAGCCCCTTGGTAGTTCTTTTTCATATGCTCCTCAAAAGCACCAATTGTTCGATGATATCTAAATTATGTGTAAAGTAGTTGCATTAACTAGAGCCAAGAAAAGTTGGCTAACAGTTTATGGTGGGAAATGATATCAGGGATATATTGTCATATCTTGCTGACAGTATGTATGGCCGACGAACCTTTTATGCCAACCGCAACAAGTCAAAATGTTGGATTGGCCATTTTATGAGATAGCTAGCGATAGCACAACACATATCAAATCGTGTTGCATGGTTTGTTAAAAGAAACTGTGTCAGAAGCAGATGCTGAACATAAATCTTTCCTGATTATTGTATCAGTATTTTTGCACAGGAGAATTTCTGCCCTTATTCTAACTTGGATTGTCTTTTATAACTTCAAGTACACTTAGTATAACTTTGTTTTATACTTAAGGGATTTTAACACTGTTAGCACTCTTTTTTAAACTGATACCCTAAATGCTGCTAGCATTTCTTTTAAAATATGAAAATTTCTTTATGAAAAGCTAAAAATGTCAAACTAGGCAATTGGAGATTGAGATGATTGTAAAGAGGTAATAGCATGAGAATTAAATTTTCTCCAATGGATTTAAAAGTTTGTTGTTGTCGATTGGCTCATGTTCAATATTCCTCTAGCAGCAGAGTGATCTAATTGGGCTACTCATTTTAGACTCTTGGGTTCAAGGAAAACTGTTATTATTTAGCTTTAATTCATTAGCTTCAACAAGAAGACTGTTAATATCCTTTTTTTTTTCTACATGCGATTCCTTACCTCATTCTCTTATTTTTGGATCAGCTAATTGGACTGATTTAAGATGATGTGTAAATGACAAAAAATTTGTCATTGATGTATACATGTAACTCCGACCTACTGGCTTTAAGACAAAAAATGAAGTAGAGATGTTTAAGTTTTAAAGTCAGGTCATCGATGTATGCTTTACTTTATTTGATGATTGTAAAGAAGTGTTTTCTTTTACTTGTATCTGATATCAAAGAAATTTTATGGTGCTGCTATTTGTGTTGCACCAGTTGCAAAGACATGTTATCCATGCACACCTTTGTCTTGTTGATGCTTGTCAAGAACTATTTGTGGTTTTTGATATTGAAGTTATGGGGATGCAGTTAATCTTCTTCTAGATGCTTTTGCCTGGATATTTGAGAAGCTGGACTGAAGCTTGTTTCGAGTTCATACGTAGTCCAAGTTAGTTATATCATTAAATTATTAGTTTAAAATAGACAGAGTTGCTAGTAAGTCTGTAGGGTGAACTAAGATCGAGTCTGAATTGTATTTCATTTTGGAGAGATTGGCCTCTGTGCACAATAATTGTGCAGGTATCTAAACCAACCTGACCATAATACATGGAGGAAACTTATTGTTTTTACATTTGAAACAGATATTTTCTTCTGGTTCATATGTGACATGATGAGACCCATAAATATTACATTATTAGGACAGAAGATTTTGATAAAAATGTGATGAGCCTTGGTATGATAGTAAAATTGCTTCTTTACCGTTTTGAGTAACTAGTGTTCAAGTCACATGAACGACCTCTCAGTTTAGGTAGCATATATCTGACTATCCTTAGACCCCATAATTAACAAGAATATTGTGCATTTGGTTATCTTTTTCATATTAAAGGACCCTAATATTACATCAGTTTTTTTTTTTTGTTTCTGTGAAACCATTTTTTATGGATATTAGTCTATAAATTAAGTTTTTTTTTTCAATTTGATTAGCATAATTATTATTTTTAATTATTTTTGTTTTCTTATCATATTGCTATTTTGCTATGCTAAGGTTTTATACTACATATGTTTTTTCCTCTTTTGCTTGACTTATACATCTCTGGGTTTCAGGTGATTGTGGAGAAGGCAGATACAAGTGATGTGCCAAATATTGACAAACAAAAGTATGTACCTCATATAATAAATTACAATCTTTATTCCCCTTTTGAAGTATTAAAACCATTATAGTTCCTTTATCATTTACTATATTTCAGGAGAACTATGTTTTTGGTTATGTTGCATTTCTAAGTAATGGGATTTTCTGTTTTTGATGAAAATTTGAATGTTAAAGAGATATTTTCTTATTGATATAAATGCAGGTATTTGGTCCCAGGAGAGATGACATTCGGGCAGTTTGTCCATAGTATCCACAAGAGAATAAATACGGGTGCAGAGAAAGCCATATTTATGTTTTTAGACAATGCGCTTCCACCAACTGGTACTTCATCCATTTGTCATGACTGCTAGTGTCATTTGGTTCCAAATCCACATCAAACACTAACTCCTGCTGCCTTCCTTTATGATTAACTCAGGAATTCTGATGTCTCGGCTGTATGATGATAAGAAAGATGAAGATGGATTCCTTTACTTCGTTTACAGTGGGGAGAACACCTTCGGATGCCAGAACATGCAGTAGAATATGCAGTGCATCGTGCCACCAACAGAGTGCCTTAGGTTACCAAGCTGTACATATAACATGATTATGTTTTACATGGCGCTATAATGAGGAAGATTGTACTATATTTAACAATAAGTAATTGTAGTAAATTATTTTAGGACAACTTCTTATCTCTCCATTTAGATGCAAAAATTGTAACTGAGATATTATACATTATATATATATCTATGGCAGAAAAATAAACCGTCTTGTATACCATATGGTTACTAAGAAGCAAAGCAAGTTGGAATTGGGGATCAATTTAATCCAAAAATTTAGTGGATCAAACTAAACTCTTTTAAATTTTACCAACATGAAACTATTGTTAGTCTTCATTCAATCTTCATATCTCATATATGAATACTTCACAAACATCACCAACTATTCATACGTGGGGCAGTAATCTCTCATTATTTCTAAAACTCAATATTATCAACATAAATTATTGGAACTCTATTAAGTGAGAGCACATGACAACAAAAATAAATAAATTAGATTTATTATCTTATATCGGAGGAATACATCATCGAAAGTTTCCACCACATTTGTTCTCTTCTAAGGTGCGGTGACAGAAGCTTCCTGATAACGGAGATGAAATATTCCAAGCTCAATGCATGCAATGGCATTTCTTCCACCGATAAGGGTGTCACCAAGGATGAGGATAAATGATGACTATGGCGTTTATAAAGCATGAATTTCTATACTCCTCGATATCAAATTGATATGAAAATAAATGTATTTATATGTTATCAATTCATGAGCTGCATGCATTATTTGAATCACACGGTACGTGAAGTATCATTGCTGCAGGCTCCTCTTACCAGAGGATGAGATGATCGTAGCATATTCCACCACCTTTCGCTCACTCTTCAGTGGATGCTTCTTAGTCGCTCGCTGCTAAAAAGCATCCACCATGGTCTACTCTCCGATCATCCACCATGTATCTCGTGATTCTAGTAATTAAAGGTACCAAAGGTCCTGCATTGAACTCGGAATTCTCGGTACCGATGATCCCGTCGGTCGCTTGCACCTCGAAAGTTTGCACACTCTTATCATCTACGCAGCAGTGCTTAGACTGCATTAATAGATTCATTGTTACGTCTATAGATTGATTACAAATGTACTTACTATCCGACAAAGATAAAGACTATAATATATATCGTCGGGAGGATGAGACTATCAGTGCAAATTCCACCTCTCGCGCTTCTTTTTATCTTCTTGTTGATGGGATCGAGGGGATGCATGCAAGGCCATGGCACCTCGTGGATCTGCCGTGATGACGAAGAAGACCCTTGAGCCGCAAATCCTGTATCGACTAGTTCGATACTTTGAATTCGTCGGTCTAAAGCATTATTTGAAATCGACGATTGCATGGTCGAAATGATCCAAAATATTTTCTTTTAACGATATCACATAACTGAAACATAAGGTTTTATATGACCTTTGAAGGAATGAAGAAGAAGAAATAGGTACCATCAACTAGTGAAATTTAGGCTTATATTTGAATGAAAATTAAGAATATTTTGACATATTTTAAAATAAAGAATGACAAGTCCACAAAACCTTAAAGTTAGTTAGAAATATAATTTTTAATTTATTTATTAAAATGTCTTAATGTTTACAATATTTTTGAATCGAACAAAAATATTATAACTAATAAAATAATATTGTAAGCCAGTTTCAATTGATTTTTTTTTTTTTTACTAACAATAGATATCATCTTTACTACATGTTTGAAGGTATTATAAAATCATTAATATGAGAACTTGAATGATTTTAGATGAAAATTATGAAGGTTTTGACATATTTCAAAATAAACCATACAATAATTCTATTCCTTTTCCATTTTTATCTTAAATTTAAGCATTTAAAAATATTATAACATTTATAATAACTTATTGTGAAGAAATGATTATGAAAAATAATATGATATTATCTCGTTATAGTGTTTTTCAATGAAGTTACAATTTTTTTTAGTTCGATAATCAAAAGGAGTATTATTATATTAACAAAAAAAATACTGTAACTCTATTTAGAAACATTGTAAACTAAAAACATTATAAATCTATTAAGAAACACTATAAACAAAAAAAATAATGTAACACTATTTAGTAATACCGTAGATAACATAAAGTTGCATTATTCTAGTATTTATGTTAATTTTATTTTATTTTTTATAATTATGGTCCTGTTTAATATATATTACATAGTTTTGTAATCATTCTGACAACCCATTTATGAGTTTTAATAATCCTCAACTTACGTGATATAATACATATTTATTTGAAACAGGACCCATAAATATAAGAGAGTAAATTTGTCAAAATTAAATACTATAAAATAAATGCAATTAATGAAATTTTGTCTTTTCTTGTGTTAGTCTGTAATTTTTATTAGAAAGAACATTGGTCTTCATGATGCTTAGAATTTATATTCGTGTAATGAGATGTATATCTCCAGAAATTGGCAGTAATAGTTATCTCTCTCTCTCTCACACACACATACAAAACACATATAATTCAAGACAAAAGTAGCCATCCATCTATCGGTATTCCCAAGTGGAACTACGTACATTATTTGCTATGCATTCTAAGCTTATTGACGACCACCCGATGCTGCTAAGACAACACACACGTACAAATAACACAAACCCTGCGTTCTACGTGAAACCTCTAGCTAATAGCAGAGGAAGCCAGTGGGCACCTCCTTGCCGCAGTAGTTGAGGAGCAAGCTGAGGCTGATGGGGAGATTAAGGACGAGGCCCAGGACGTTGCCCTTGATGGCGGTGCAAAGACACACGGCGGCCTCGAGGTCTGCGAGGCCTTGCAGCAGAGTGCAGCATGGCTCCTTTGGTGGCGTGCCGAGCGTTATGTTTAGCAAGCCACCGAGAACATTGGCGCAGACGCCGAGCTTGAGCGCGTCCCGGGGGCACCTGGCCCCGGGGCTCGGCGGCCTTGGTGGCGGAGAAGGGCCATGCTTGGGTGGCTTGTGGTGGCACTTGTGTGGAGGTTCGATGCAGCAGTTCCCGCAGGGAGTGACGAGGTTGACGAAGAGTAGGCTGAGGGTTAGGAAGAGAGCAAGCGATGGTGAGAGCTTCGACGTCGCCATGCCTCCTCCTTGCAAGCTCCACTTCTACCAACAGTGAAGGCTGATCGCTTGGGTATTTATGCTGGGGAAGCGCAAATGGTTTACGGAGGATTTGGTGGGAGGCCGGCCAGTTGTCTAGATGAGATAGAGGGTAAATCTAGGGAAACGGTGATGTGAGTGAGGGGTTTCAAGGTTTGTATGGTTGTGGAAGGGAGACATGATAGTTTGTAGGTTTGCCTGCAAAGATATCGACGTCGCCTCGAGGTTGCACGTACGACGACGCTGCAGAGTTGACTAGTGGACATCATTTTGGAAACCGTGATTTGGATGCTGCATGCACCTCTGTGGGAATGGATAACATCATCGTGTCGATGTGTTCTTGAGACAAGCAAGAAAGACTTCATGGCTATCAAACACGCATTGAAAAGTCAATTAAAAATATAAACTCTTAAGATATAATTCAGAATTATATAATTATTGGCTTAAGCCAAACTTATCCATACATTTCTCGAATAGTCATGATTTTTATTCCACGATTCAATTGATTTTATCGACTTCTATTAAACCAATCAAACTTCCACAAAACCACTACAACGTGGTGCTAAGATAAGATGATTAGTATCACTTTATCTTTTTTTTTAGGATTATGTGATGATTAATTATCAAAAATAAAGATTTTTGAATATGTTTTGTGTTCGGGTGTGATTTAGTTTAATTTCAATGTAACTTGTTCAAATTCTACTAAACTAATTCAAACTTTCACCAAACTATTTAGTTATGATTTTAAGATGATTAGTATCATTTTTTTCTTCTAATTTTTATAATATTTTATGATAATTAATTATCAAAATTACTTCCTAATAAATTATGTGATCGAGTTTAACTTAGTTTAATTTTGAGTGTAATTTAGTCAGATCCAATTCAAACTTTCATAAAATCACCAGGACATGATTTTATGATGATTAGTATATTTTTTCCTTTTAAAAATAATTTTATAACATTTAATTATTAAAATTAATTTTTTTTATATACTTTCTATGATTGAGTATAACTTAGTTAAATTTCAAGCATAACTTAATCAACTTCCACAAAACCAACTAGAAATTTCACATTTACATTAGGACATGATTATAAGATGTTTGGTATCATTTTTTTTTTGTATGTTTTCGAGTATTTTAACTAATTAATTATTAAAATTATATTTTTTTAATAGCATATGTGATCAAATCATTTTAGTAAAAATCCCAAGATATTTTCATTCAAGTTAAACTCTCTCTCTCTCTCTCTCTCTCTCTCTCTCTCTCCTTATATATATATATATATATATATATATATATATATATATATATATATATATATATATATATATATATATATATGTTCGTAATTTCGTACCGTATCGAAGTTTTGATGTTCGCTCGTTATGGTACTGATAAGGGACATTCTGGACAGTCCTACCACGTTACAATCAATGCCACGTACCGTCATGCCAAGTCAACAAGGAGAATACCCTCACAGGTTAAACTAGATCCCGTACGAGGGCACTGTTCAGTACGATCCGCCTAGAAAAACTCAAGACGGTGCCATACGGCGTTGTCCCGCGCGTTCCAGGACGGCATTGTCTCGCGCGTTCCGGGACGGCATTGTCTCGCGCGCCCCGAAACGGCATTGTCCCACACGTCTCGAACGACGCTGCTCCACACGCCTCAGGATGACAACCACGCGAAGGTACCCTCTCACCTCTTGAAAGCCGACCGTCGTGCCAAACCCACGTACGGCTGACCCTCGTACAGTAGTATAAAATCCTTGGCCAAGCATTCGACCAGGGGGAGGGAAAAGAAAAAAAAGAAAAAAAGATCCCACAGACCACTGACTTAATCATCGGAGGGACCAAAGTCGGGGAAGATCCGACGAAGGTCTTTTCTTTTGCAAGAAATCGCCACCGTCTGAAGCGAAAGCTCCGCTCACGCCCCTGACGTTAATCCTCAGGGCAACGATTGACTGATCCCGAGGACCAGCTGAGACGCCCGGAGATTCCTGACATCGCCCCGTAGACCAAGCCGTGCTGACTCACTGTCCACAGTGTATTAGTTCATCAATAAATACGATACTATATATCAAGCGGTATACCGTTCGATATATCGCTTGGTATATATATATATATATATATATATATATATATATATATATATATATATATATATATATATATCCAATGAATCAACGTCAACTTTTTGTTGAATCTCGTATTTTGATGATGAAACTACTTGATATTTGTTTATGATTTAATCTGCGTTTTGAGTGACGCAGGATGCTTCGATCAGGATGAGACAATTAAAGCAGGAAAATCATGTTGTGCCGAAGGAACATGTCAGAAGATTGGACGTCGGGCCGGTGGATCGGTCAACGTATCGACAGAAGGCTTCGGGCCGTGGACTCGGGCATCGGGCCAAGAAGAGCGGGTATTGTGCCAAGGATATCGGAGTTGCGGAGTCAACTGGACGATTGGGCAATAGGCTGCAGGAGAGGACGATGCGCCGAAGAATCAGACGAAGCGTCGAGGGACCAATGACATGCCGGACAACTTGGTTAATTGCTTAGGATTAATTGTCTCGATCGAAGTTTTGTTTTAATTGTGCAGGATTAACTATGATAACGATGAAGACATAAAGCGAAACAAAGTGTCGGAGTCAAGCGCGAAGGATTTGTTGCGAGTTCGAGAGTTCGACGGAAGTCCGAAGGTTTGTCGGGAATGCTACCGGAACTAGCCGAGAATGAGTTGGGAGCTTGCCGAAGGGTTTTTCGGAAGCTCGCTGGAAGGTTCGTTGGAAGTTCGCGGAGCTCGCCGAGAAAGATCGGAGCTTGCCGAAGAAGCTCGTTAGAACGCGCTAAGATCAAATTGTGAAGTCTAGGAGCTTGCCGGGAGTCCGCAGAATGGTTTCCGAGAGTTCATCGGAAGACCGCCGGAAGTTTGCCGGAAGCTCGCCAGAAGAAGTCTTGACTTGCGGACTTTGTAATAGCTTAGAAAATGTCTTTAAATTCATAGTTAGCACGTTAATTAGGGTTAGGATTAGGTGTTAATCCTATAACCCAAGTAGGGGCCAATTTGGCCCAAGTTCGGACTGGTTTGGGTCAAGTTTGGAGCCAAACCAAGTGAGCTGAAATAGTGAAAGAGGTGGCACCGCCAGGCAGGGAGGTAGCACCGCCCAGGCTATGTCTCCCAGCGAGACTGGGAGGTGCAACCGCCCAGGGCTCAGTCTTCGAGCGAGACTGGGCGATGCAACCGCCTGAGCTCGGTCTTCGAGCTCTGGCAGAGAGGTGCAACCGCCTCTGACAGAGGTGGCACCGCCCAGAGGCTCAGTCTTCGAGCTCTGCCAGGTGGTGCAACCTCTCCAGTCAGGAGGTGCAACCGCCTGATCCCGGAATTCCGGGATTTGATCGTTTTGAGCTCCAAATTTGAACTGGGTTTGGGCCTATAAATACCCCACCCATTCAGCACTGAAAAGATACAGATCCACACCGAATTCTTGATCTTTTTTGTGATTCTAAGAGCTCAAATTTGTGTAAAGTCCAAAAGTTCTCCTCTTTCTGTTCTTCAAGTCTTGAGTTGTAAATAGAGGAGAGAAAGGATCTGTAAGGGTTGTCTCCTGAGCCTGTCAAAAGGAGAGAAACTGTAAAAGGGCAGTTGGCCTTCGCCTATTGAAGGAAGGCCTCTAGTTGACGTCGGTGACCTCATCGGTGGAGGAAGCCAAAAGTGGAGTAGGTCAAGACTGACCGAACCACTCTAAATCTCTGGTTTGCGTTTATTTTGAGCATTTTATCATTACTGCAAACCTCCTACATAGCTACTGCCCTCTGCGCTTTTACGAACGAGTCTCTAAGTTCAGATCTTTCTGAATCTGCATTAAGACGTAAATCGGTGTTTTCGTACGATCTTTACATTGCAGTTTACGTTTACGTATTGATTCCATTTATAACTGCAAACTGCTTTCTGCGCATTCATAAAACGCTTTTCAAAGTTCAGAATCTGCGTTTAGACGTAAAACTGCGTTTAGACGCAAAACTGCGTTTAGACGTAAAACTGCGTTTAGACGCAAAACTACGTTTAGACGTAAAACTGCGTTTAGACGCAAACTGCGTTTAGACACAAACTGCGTTTAGACGTAAACTGAGTTTAGACGTAAACTGAGTTTAGACATAAACTGAGTTTAGATGTAAACTGAGTTTAGACGTAAACTGCGCTTAATCTTAAGTTATCTTAGAATCGGCTTTTACATCGAAATCGCTTTTATTGAACGAACGCAGCTTTCGTTTTTAATCGCTTAAAGATTTCCGCTGCACTAATTCACCCCCCCCCCTCTTAGTGCTCTCGATCCTAACACTTTTAAAAGTTAACATGGACTTAATTTTCGGGAGCAAAAAGATAATAATAAAAATAATTAGAAACAAAAATAGATGAGAAAGATTATGCTTTGGTATCAACTGGAGTTGATTTAGGACTGTTAAAGAGTGTAAAAAGCATCCCAAAGGATGGTTTTAAAAGGTATGTCAATTAAAATTCAAAAATAATAATATTTTATAGATCTGTTAATGCTTTCACCACCTTCTTCATACACACAAACAGGAGTAGGGCTACAGACGCAGTGGGTTGGATTGGCCAGAAACAAACAGTGCATGACATGAGGCCTGAACAAAGACTGGCAACTCAAAGCCCAATTCGACACAGTAGGCAGGCAATCATGAGAGACATTATTAATGGCTACTATGAACAAGATGCTCTTGTTTCGGTGGGTAGAATGCTTCATCTAGTCGCATGCAATCACGAACAATAAACCCGTTCTTCATTTGCATTATTTAGTTGGCAAATCAACTCTGATTAATATTTCTCATATTTATTCATACCTTTCGTTTTAGCAGCAAAACTCTACTATAAAAGGGATAATTATAAATATATTAGAAAAATATTCCTAGGTCATAAAACACCTAAAACTATTAAACAAGAAAAATTTAAACTATTTTAACTAAGTATGAACTTAATAAAAATTAAATCTAAAGTAAACAATTAGATTTTTCTTGTGGTGCATCTAGCTTCAAAGTCCAGATCCTTATTTATAGTTGCAATAGGAGATAAAAAGTTTAATTTTTTCTAATGTGAGACTACGTAGTATTTGGCAAACTAACACTATATGTTTAATAACATATCTATTCTTCTTAATATATATTTAGAGATAAAGGTCTAATGAGTGAATACATAGTTGTGAAATATTTTAAGTCTTTAGTAAATAATAGATAACAAATTTATATTTTAAATATATATTAACATAAGTATTATTTGTTAAGGTTGTATTTCAAAAGTTGATTGAATATCATGTGATAAATTTATCATTTTAATTTTTTTATTTTTATTTTTTATTTAAAAAAAAATATAATCTTATAAAAAAATTATATGTCTCATATATATATATATATATATATATATATATATATATATATAATCATATAAATGAATGTAAAATAAATAAATAAAATTACATATTATAGAAGATATAAATCACATTGATTTTGAGAGATTAGGAGAAGAAATGAGGATTAGAGTTTTTTCTATCATTATATAATGATAATTTTATAATTTTATAAAATATCATAAGGTATTTTGAAAAATTTAAGAACTTTCATTGGCATCCTAATTGTTAGCTGTGTTTCAACAATGTAAATTTCAGACCAAATGAGATTTGAAATAAACTTGTCAAGCATCAATCCATATTTAAAATATGTATCATGTCAACTATACCATTTCTCAAATATGTGTTCAAATACACTCTAAGAATATAATAAAAATACGATGATTACATTCTTGAATGTATGCCCAATACACCCTTGAAATCAACTCTTCTCTCCAAGTCCTTTTCGATCCGGTCTGCATCCAAGTATGACAAAGATTACGGCGTAGATGTATGCGGCCGACGACAGCAACCTTTGTTAAGATTCGGCATGATCCATCATTCATTATCTTCAACCAAGGAACGATTCCAGCAACACAGTCCAGCTTCCTGCATTACGCATCACATATTCCTGCGTGGCGTCAAACACAAGCCGCCGTCTCCACCAAACTCCATGATCAGAAGTGGATGAGAATGTCGTAATCGACGCCTAAGTCTCAACCATCGTGCTTAAGACGTTTCAACTCGGGAGACCTATCATTCCATACACTCTTAGTGACGTCCTCGGTTTGACTCTGCGCAGCTACCCGATTCATTCTACGGATTGGGGGCTCACAGTATCGTAGCAGAGTCAAATGGCACGCGCAGCAACCAAACAACGGTAGCAGCCACTTAACGACGCCGCTTGTCTCCTGACTTATCCTTGGAGCGCCATGCGTGCACGTCATCTCTCTCTCTCTCTCTTTCCACAATGTTAGATTAATTAGTGAAGGAGAAGGAACACGGTAGGCCACACTCGTATTATTTGAAGGATGAATCCCTATTGTGACCCCTCGTCTTCTCCCCTCTGGTGCATGCACGCCACCATTAGCTCTACGAGCGCCTGAAGGGGCAGCAGCGCATGTGACACTTGCGAGTCTCTATCCCCTCCTCCTGCGTGTCCATGACGTTATCAGGAGATCATAATACGATCACTCGTTTCCACGCTTACTGTCGGAACACAAAAAAGTGTTTTGTATGGGTTTTCAACTGTATTAGTCGGTGGTGAACTCAGCAACATCGTTCTTTAAAGTATTAGAGGATAGAAGGGGAGAACCGAGCACAGGTCTGACCAAGGCTATCATTTTGAGGACGACGAGGCATGCATGTTCAAGACTATCATCACCATCATCATCGTCATCATCTTCTTCTTTTCTTTGAAGGAAATGAAGGCGAGCCAAGCATCATGCACCGCCCGGCTTTCTTTATCGCTTGCTTGTGGGATCTAATAATCAATCGCATGTGAGTGGGTTGACAAGTCCGATCTGCTTTGAGTGAATTGACTTCGGAAGCTGATCGTTCATAAAGAAAACGATATAACCTTGAATGATGGTGATTAAGATTGATAAGGAAAACGACCTATATATGCATATTAAACGTTGGAAAATGGTAATGACTTGGTGTTGCTCCCTAATAGGTCGGCTGAACAGGTGACAATGAGGACCCAAATGGCCTTGGAGAGCCAAGAGGAATCCAAGGGAATCCCAAGGGCCATATAAGCTTACTCATTCCGGTGCTCTTCCTGCATCGAAGAGTTCCTTGTCACGATTAAGAATGTAGACGAAAATAATTTTTTATTCATCAGCATCATAAAGGAAATGATAGCAGACAAGAATAACATAAAATATATTGAAATATATTTTTTATTTGAGATATGTAGACTCGATCAAGCGGCTTGATCCTAAGCGAATGCTCTTCTAGATAATAATAGGATAAATCTCAAAGTCCCCATCCATATTTCATTCGATTTTCAACATTATGCATGATGTAATCAAAGGGAAAAAAAAACGAGAGAAAAGAAAAAGATATTTTCAATGCTTATCGATCGTTCTCGTTGAATTATTATTGAGCCCAGACGGAAGACATTTTAATGACCGACCGAGCTGGATTGTGAACGAGGAAGAAATCTGTAATTGGTCGATTGATTTAATTCACGAGGAACAAATCATTCCTCATGGTTAAGCCTTCTATCCGTAAACTAGAAGATTTTTTATGCTGATGCTATTGTGGATTTTACCTCAAGACATGATCCAGGATATAAATGTGATACAAGGAATATTTTATCTCGATTCGGAGCTTGACACATTCCGGTCACATCACAGAAAATAGAAATAAAAAATCTTGGGGATGCATTTGCCACATCAATAAAAAAAAAAATATTCCTCAAATATTTTTTATTACATAAAATATTTTTTTCTAACCGTAAATGATTAGAGATGATCAACTATAAAAAATTCATCGTATGCTTGGTTATCTATATCGGATACCTCTTTATCTCTTAACCATAAAATTCATCTCGGGAGTCTAACTCGGGCATCCCAGAAAAAAAAAAAATCACATCCGATATCGATCTAAGCTCCTCAAAGTCATTGCTCCTTTTGAGTTTTGGATCAAGTTGGGTTGGACACCAACATCAAGCACTAAAAAGATGGATAGATGTACTTGCTTTATGTAATGAGAGGCGATTAAAATTGGATGGGGAAAGGATGTTGGAAGCCCAAAAGAATGAAGTGTTTGGGTTGACCTAAACCCAACCCGAGTCAACTTGGTTTACATGTGTGTTCTGTTGGAAAGAATAGAAGATAAGAAGAATTATTAAAGATACTTTATTATACTTTAACAGAATAGATGATTCCCTCTTACCGTGTGTAGAGAGATTTCCTCTTAGGGAAATCTTATTTGCTATCATGTTTCTCCTTTCCTTCAAGATCCTAAGTAGAAGGGGAAATAACAGAGATTAATAGTCCCTCCCTGACGTCCTAATACTATCATCCTATCGACTTAGTTTACACGTGTGTCCATAATTCCTTTTCTTTCTTACCGAAAGATAATGGAAGGGGGACTAATGTAGACTAAGAGAATGGAAGTCCCTCACTCAAGTCCTAATAGTATCATTCTTGTTTGGTAATATGCATTAAAGGTGTTCGCAAAGCCTATTTGCAGATGCACATATTAGCTAATGTAGTACCTCCACACGCAGGTATCAGCTTACAAGTGTATGTGACAGCCAGTTCTCGGGTTATTTCTCCCTTGTAGTGTTTGTGACTCAATTCTCTTCCTCTTTTCGTTTCTTTTCCCAGTCTTTTTCTGCTGTGTTCTGGAGCAGTGTCTTATGCCAATACATCAAGTTTCTACCGTGAGTAGAAGCTTTGATGCTGTGCTTATGCTCTTTATCTTGTAGTTTTAAGCATAGAACTGTCGGAAAAATATTCACATAGAGTATTTGGTTTGAACCATTCCAGTGGTAATATGTATTATTGCACAAATGATAAGTCTTAGCTTAGAATCCGACATGCAAAAAAAGCAGAGATTGATTGTTCACCACTTTTAGTAATCTCATGTTGATTACTAGATTTTGTTCCTTGTAGACAATGACTCATCACAATCGAGATTGTAATATAGTCAGGATCGAATTAGACTTTGGGCTGTCTACATTTTATCCATGGGCTGATACTATGACAGGGAAATCCAAAGATCAAAAAAGGAATTAGAAGGCTGGATTGTGTCTATAATAATACTACACAATTAGATTACGAAATGGTTGGTTCAAGTTATTATCTTCGAGATCCCATAGAGATGATGTCAATCATCCCATCCCCTAAACGAAGCTCACCTGCAAAACCTTTTGGAGAGCTTTCTAATAGCTTTATCTTGTAAGATCAAGTATTGATAGATAAACTATCATTATAGACATCTTTATTTTAGTTTAAGGTGTGAGTTAATAATGGTTGTATATCAGACACCTGCAAAAGATTAAAGTTTTTAACCTTTTGGAGAGCTCACTTAGCGAGGTTCAAAAAATCAGTCAATGATTTATGGTTTGATCACTTATTAAAGATTTGAGAGTTCACAACTTTATTTAGAAAAGGTTTGAGGATTTGTGTGATACTGATAGTGCGAAATATGGTAAGTAAGATAAGAGTTTGAAATTTTATTCGATAAAATTTTAAATATTAATCTATGGGTACAATGAATCCGCTTAACAAAGATTAAAGAATTCATATCTTATTTAAGAAAATTTTATGCCTAAAATATTTGTTTAATGGTGGTACACAATACTTGCATATAAAAAATTGAGGATTTAAAATTTAATCGGATAAGTTTCACACCTAAATATTGATGTGGTAACAGTTTAATATACCTATTTTCCGAAATGATTGAGGGTTTGAACATCTTTACGGTTGATAAAATAAAATAAAATAAGCTTATCTTAATTTTAAATATCATCCAAAGTTGTGTGCTCACTTGAAGTACCAAGGATTATTCATATGTTCTACAATAAAATTTAATTATTTCATCTTTATTTTTTATAGTTTTAAATATTAAGATAATAGTATTTGATACTATTATTTGAAAATTGATTAAGTTTATAAGCATAAAAATCATAATTATACTATTATTATATAAAAAAAATTAATTTTATACATTAAAAATAAATAACAATAAATTAAACTTATGATATGTATGTTTCACAGTCATAAAGCTTGACTAGTGGCCTCTTACAAAATCATTCTGTTACTGATAATATAAACTATTGATATCATCTCTATTTCACCTTACATGAAATATTGACATATTTAGTGTTCATTTAAAATTATTTATTGATGATTGATACTATCTTTATAGTATAGTGATACTATCTTTGCATATACAATACTAAACTACATATACAACATTAAACTATAATAATATCTAAAATAACATCATCCCGTCACATAATTATTTGAAATAGATACTTTCTTAAAATTATCTAAATCTTTTAATTATGTGTGTCATTATAGTTATTATTTTTTAATATTATTTAGAACTAATTATTTAATATAATTTTATAAGTTATTAATGACTATAAGACTAATACAATAATATAAAATATAATTTATAATATTTTATAAATAAAATAAAAAATATATAATTCATATCTTATAAGCCTATCATCCTAGATTATTTTAGTAACTATTAGCTAGATAAAACTTAGAGATATAAGTTATAAATAGTATTCACCAAATTTTATAGATCTAATTTATGTTGAAATAATTTAATAATAATAAAATAATAATCATAATAATTATTGAACATTAATTAGTATAAATAAAAACTTATATGATAATTGTTATCATGATGAAACATAAATCATATCTTTATGTAAAAAATAAATATTATTTTATAATTTTAAACATATGCATATGAATAATCAAATAAATATCCAAGACTAATATTAAATAATTAATTATCATACATAAAGTTATATTAATATGTCATATGAGAAAATTATAAAATAAAATCATAATTTATATTTTTTTCATTTCATATGAAATCCTTAGACTAGTCAACCATATTTAATTAAGCCGACCTAGAATTGGGCTAAATATCAAACTAATTAAATTAGTCAAAAATTAAAGTTAATCAAAGTTAAAATTGATCAAAATTTAACTTTCTCTAAGTTCGATCAAAACTTGATTAGGATAAATCAAACTAGTCAATTTTATATTGGAGGATATAAGTAAAAGAAAATTTAATTTCTAAAAGGTAAAACTATAATTTTTCTTGGGATATATAATGAAAATATATAGTTTTTGAAGGGCAGAACTAGGATATAAATTAGAATTCAAATATTTATATAGGCAAAACTATAATTTCAATAAATGAAACCTTGATTTTTTTTTAATTCCTCCACGATCATTATGCGAGACATGCAATCATCATTTGTGCGCCACCGATGACCATTGCTCCCGGCAATGACTATTCTTACATAACCAAATAACGACTTCACTGATTACTATGTCATGTCGTGCCCAGGTGTGGTTGTCCTTACTGCACATGAGTTACTCAAGGGTGAAACACCTCTGCGACCATGCACTATCGACCGAGCACCGCCATTGATCGTCCCATCGCATGATTATGCATATGCGCTGATCAATGACTCCCACGATCATCGCAACGCACAACTATATCCACACATTCGCATGGTTGTAGTTGTTCTTCTCTACCGCGTAGCTATTGAAAATCTCAATCTTCGACGTCTAGGTGACGCCAATCGCGACTAGCAAACATCGTCGCAATGATACTATTACAGTCGTCGTAGGTAGTAATACTATTATAGTCGCTACTTCTAGCAACACTATTGTAGCCACCTATGACTAAGGCAAGGTTGCTGCACATAAGTAGTCATGCATGCAATCGTAGTCAACTGTATTAGTTTTACTGACGATATTATATGCCTCTTATAGGCTTATAACGTAAACAAGAGGAAGAAAACAAAATTACAATAAGTTCTTTTTTCCCAATAAGGTTGGTTCATAATTAATTAATTAACCACCAAATTTGTTTATTAAAGATTAAATATTTAAAATCTCATCCTATATATTTTTAAAGGTATTAAATAATTTACTTAGTAAAGATTTTGACAAAATATTATAAAGTTTTAAATTTTTTAAAAAGGTATTATTATTTGAGTGGCAACCGTCCTTGTTCTATCTTGATACCATCCCCTAGGAATGGAGTGAACAATCATATAAATATGTAAGTCTAGCAACATAAAAGGTAGATTATTATTATTAATATTTATTTAAAGCTATGTAATTATTCAATGGGAATAAGAGATTGCTTTTTCACACTACTACTCCTTCAAATTTGTTTTTTGTTTGTTTCATCTATTAAAAAGAATGAAAAATAAGCTCCTCGTTAGTAATCGAAATATTCTACAACAAAGGAATAAGCAGCAATTGAACAATCACTTGTAGACCTTCCAATTCATACCTTTATAATCGTATAGCAATCATTAAGCATAAAAGGAGAGGGAAAATAAAAGAAGAAGTTTTGATCCACATAGGATGCTGTAAAAGTGATATATGGTTTCAATTTTCAAAGAAGAAGCATATGACATCTTCTGCGTTTTCTACTTCAAACGTACTTGAGATTTTATGTATTGCTGAAATGGTCAACGCAAAAAGAGACAAATTTATTTATGATAAATGAAATATATTATTTTTCCCTTTTTTTAATGAGATTTAACATGTCCACCTTCCTGTCCACGTAATCCTGCAGTGCTTCAAACGCCAGATGCCGTCGCTACCCGACCCTGTGATCAAGGTGGATAAGATCGTGGCGTTCGACGCCGAAGTCTCAACCATCGTTCGCGTCCATAGGTTTTAGCCCGGGCGACGACGCCAATCATTCTTGTGCTCTTATGACGTCCTCCTGCTTAAGGTTCCATTTCACAGATCCGTCAAACGGCACGCATGCATTCCGCGAGCAAGCGACGAAAATGTCCAATCACGAACTCCATGTTGCCATCCTCCACCTATTGCAGGCTTCGCGTGCACGCATCTCTTTCTCTTTCTCTTCTATTATGTTGCATTAACAAGTGAGAAAGAAGGAACATGGTAGGCCACTCTCAAATTTATTTGAACGATGTTGAAGCCCTCATGTGACCACTTGTCTTCTCCTCCCCGGTTCCACCAAATACTGACGGGGCTGTGGCGGTGGCGGTGGCGTTGTCAGGTGGCTGCAGACCATCATAATAAGAATGATGATCGTCGACTTCGCTCACTGATGAAACACATGCAGATTGGATATTCAACGATACCATTTGATGGCGGACTCAGCAGTATCATTAACTATACAGCCAAGAATAAACAACAAGTGTCTTGAAAGTGTCTGCATGCACCTGTCCATCAGTTGGAGGACAACGCATGGCTAAGGATATCTTCCTTCCATTTTGTTTGGAGGAAAGGCACCGCCCTCTTCTATTGTTTAATGCTTGTAGTTGGAAAAAGTGGGATCTAATAATTGCATGAGAGTGAATTGAGTACCCTGCTGTAGTTGGTATTGACTTCGAATGCTTGCTCACTTTTAATACTCTCTCCGCTGGTGTTTTGTATTGTCTGCTATCCTGGCAGTGACGATGATCTAGCTTGATAAGGAAATATTACTTATGATAGATAGTCCATCGATGATGATCAAGATTGATAAGGAAAGGTTTATGAATAGATAATAATCTTGGAAAATGTTTTCTTCAGGGAACACACAGATGAAGATGACCTTTGGAGTTCTTTGTTCCAGCACTAATACGATCAGGTTTATATGAGTCCATCGTCTTAATCTTCATCATCATCTCACGTTTTGTGTTGGATGGTAGAACACATAGAATCATTATGAAGGCAATGAAAAGAAATCCTTTGGTGTCATCATCTAATTTTTGCTGTAAACACACGAAACAAGCTAAGCTCATTAAGGTGGCTGACGACAACTTCTTCTTGATGACCATCAACAACAACTCTCAGCTAATACTAAGCTTTCCCTGCGAAAATTAACTAAACAAACATTAATACTTGCAAATGGATGTGTTAGCTAATGTAATACATGCACAACTAAGATTATATTTTGTCAGCTACTTCTCAGGTTCTTCTAAATGCTTCCTCTCCATTCCAACTACCAAGGGTCTTTTAATTTTGCCTATGCATGCTTACACTATAAGATCAGCTAATTAAGTACACATAACATCGGATTAGATTATGGTCCTTGTAGGCAGTGACTCGTTTATCCATGAGCTGAACTTGGAAATGAGACATGCTAAATTTCCTATAAACTTGTCTGATGTCCTAGAGAAAATAAAATAAGAATTTAGGTGCAAAGCAGTAGAGGAATCTGTTCTCGTGAGTTCATGAAGTCTATCAAGTCAAGTTATGCATGCCGATTTGGATATTACTATAGACAACTAATACGCGCCAAAACAAGGAATGATAAGTCCACTCATCTGATGTGTCTCTTTCTACGTAATCTGAGTTCTTGAAATTGTTGGCAGTGGTGGGTCCTTTTTCTTTCATCTCATTGTTTGGTGATGGTGGGAGAACAACACGCAATAGATAGTGGAGTGAACCTTCTTAGAACCCACATATTACCATTGATAGGCTAAAACGAGATAAATGTTTGATGATAATGTTTAGCTTTGGATTCAAACTCATTAAGTGTTCTCACTGTACTATGCCATCTCGGAGAACATGCATGCACCAGTAAGAGAACTCCTCCCTGCGCTTGCTCTTTTTTGGCTTCGTTTACTTGTCAGGTACCATTAGAGACGAGAAAACATGGAGCAGACCCTGAACTAATGGCATTGACCACGTTTCCAGATACATCATGGTAACCTGAGTCCACGAATTAGTCAGAATGAACCCCTCTCTCTCTCCACCATTGTTGTTGATGTTACTGGTCATGAAAATCCCACTACAAACTATCGTGCTTACATCTCTCTAACTAAATCTATCTCTCTCTGTCTACAATATATCATGAAAATGTCACAAGTTGATCTCAGGACCATAGAAGAGGCTAATAACGTAGCTGAGATTGGTAAGGTTCCTTTCATACAGAACCGATCCGATGTGCCTCATTCTGAAACAGCTCGGTGTCAAAGTAGAGGTGCTCACGTCAAAGTGTGATGTGGAGTTGGCCGTCATTCCTCTGCCGGAGACGAATCATCCTCACTGTAATCAGCCGACCATCTCCGAAGTCCAAAATTGAGAAGAAGTGGTTTTGCTGTGGAAAACCAATGCGTGCTTGGCATCAACATCAAGCTATGGTTGAATGAAGGATATTGGCAGACAATGTGTGGAGTCACACACTTAACGTGTCATCAAGCAAACAAAGAACAAGTAGACTTTTCGATTGAATAATGCCTCTCCCGTGTGTTCATGTTTTTTTTTGTGGAGAATCAAATTTGCATGACAACTTTTTTGGTCTGTCTAAACCAAATAAATTAAATAACCCAACTATTTTTGTTCCTAAAATTATGAATCGGCAATTTCTAACCTTTTGTAGCTCATCCTTACCTCATATATAACAATTAAATTGGCTTTGCTGCTCAAGATAAAATAATCTTGTGATGTTCGAATTGATACTTGTGATAATTAGTGGAAATGCTCGAATGTGATTTTAGACGATTTTGTCATATATATAATTCCTATTAGTCAAAAGAAAGGCGTGACGACAAGAATTAATGCATGATGGCCAGAACGGTGTTCTTTGTAAGAAATGTAGACTTTTGTAAGAAATGTAGCTCTTTGTTTGGTTGATGACAAAGTCAACATCTTATGAAATATGGTCAGAACGGTGTTCTTTGATATTTTAATTATTAAAATTAAAAATCCTAAGAAATTATTTATTGATTGACAGCTCTATTTCTCTTTCTGTTTATAGGACAGACTTTAAATTTTACAAAAACATATAGTATTTTCTTAATTATATAAAGTATTTATGTTCGAAGGTTTAAGTTGTTATTTAGAACATGAACCAGAGTTTTGGAGGACGAAGCTCGTGAGCTCCAAAAGACACGTGAGGGTAAATGTGATCTTTAGTTTTTCTACTCATCAATCAATGTGGAACTAAATATCTTTATCAATACTTCTTCGTCCGAAAACTCTAAGATAATAGGTGTATCGGTATGATTTTACTCTTTTGAAATTTCTAAACTTCAAAAAATATATTTGAGAGTAAACATGATTTGACGGACTTATGAGTCATTGCTTCCCTACTCCTTAACCAACATGGGACTAAATATCTTTATCAAGATTCTATCAAAATCTATTATAATCTCTTTTAAAGCTAAATTTCAAATAACTTCAACAATTTTCACATAGAAACTATTTACATGTAATAAAACAACTCTCTCTCTTCCGTATCCTCTCTTCTTTGGCTCCTTCCGGTCCATTACTGGACTTTGGACCCGACCTTCTTCCTGCTACCAGCATCTGTACTACGATGGCAGTTTTACCGGACACCGCCGGAGAGGGGAAGACCCTCTCTGACGCGTGGGACTTCAAGGGCCGTCCGGCCATCAAGTCCCGAACCGGCGGCTGGGCTTGCGCCGCCGCCATCTTAGGTCCACCACAGCTTCCTTTCCTTCTTCCTCTCGATCGATGATCGTTTTGTCTTCGTGAATAATAATCGATCAACTGCGCCGTGTGATGCCAGTGGAACTCGTAAAGGAGTGGAGATGGGCGAGAGGCTAACGACGCTGGGCATCGCGGTGAACCTGGTGACTTACCCGACCGGCACCATGCACCTCGGCATTGCCACCTCCGCCAACATAATCGTTTGTTGTTATTAATATGTTGATATTAAACAAAAATATTAGGAGTAGATTAGAAAATAAACTAAATTTTAGTTAGTTAGGATCTTAAATTGTGAGATTATGGAAGAACACAATGAGAAGGCTCTTGTAACTTTAGATTGAATGAAAATAATTATATGATTGTGTGTCTCCTTCCTCCTCTCATGTTAGAAATCAAACCTAATATATTAGTTCTTCTTTTGATCATTTTGAAAGAAATTACAAGAAAGAAGAAGATTTGAAAAAGATCAATGATGACATTTGTGGATCCATGAATTTTATGGATGCTTACACACTGAGTTAGGTTTACTTTATGAGATAAAAATCCAAAGTTTTTTATAGTTTTCAAAAAAATTAAATGCCATGTTGAGAAATAGAATGGTTATTATATTAAAACAATGATAAAGAGTACAGAATTTTATGAGCTTTATAGGTCATGTGAAAATGAAGGTATTGAAAGATGGCTTATAGTTCCTTACACACCTCAACAAAATAATGTGGTAGAATGAAATGAAAAGGGTTTACCTAATCTATTTTGGGTTGAAGTAGTATATACAGCTATTATGTATCTTCTTAACAGGTGTCCAACAGAAGACTTAGGAAGTAAGACTCCTTTTCAAGCTTAGAATGGAAAAAGACCATTGAAAGCTTATGTTATGCTCAATTTTCAAAAGAGAGAAACAAAAGTTAGATGAAGCAAATGAGAAGTGCATCTTTCTTGTTATGCATCACAGTTTAAGGGTTATAGGCTTTTTTAGTTTCAAAAGCAAGAAAATGATAGTTAGCAAAGATGTTATATTTGATGAAAATGCTACTTTGAATTAAGAAAAAGGATAAGGGGAGAAAAAAAAATGAATATGTTGAAACAATACCACTAAGACAGGTTCAAGAAGATGTAAATCATAGAGATTCATCCTTAAAACACATCAAATTCTGCCACATCATCATCTAGTTCAAGTTTAGGATATCCCAACTCAACTCTAATGACAAGTTTGAATGATATTTACAAGAGATGCAATTATTATGTGTTAGAACCAAAAAACACTTTGAGGAAATCATTAAACCGAAGCTTGAAAGAAAGCTATGAAAGGATATTGATGTGATAAAAAAGAATAACACTTAGGAAGTAGTTAATAGACCTCAAAACAAAGATGTTATTGGTATCAAATTGATTTACAAGATGAAATATAATGTAGATGGCTCGGTGCAAAAAAACAAGGCAAGATTGGTGACAAAAGACTACTTACATCAGTCTAGAGTTGACTATCTTGAAACTTTTATGTCAGTTGCTCATCTTGATACTTTTAGAATTTTGATTACATTAGCAGCTCACGAAGGAGGGTTGTTGTATTAACTTCATGTGAAATTAATATTTTAGAATGAAGAATTGAAAGAAGAGGTCTCTGTTAAGCAGGCACCTAGTTTTAATATTTGAAGTTCAAGAAAGAAAAATGTGCTTGGGGTGATTGTGATCCTTTACATCGTGGCAGAACGAGTTGGCACGGTTTGGTTCTGTCCTAGGTGTGCAAGATCGTCCACCTCTGGCGGGTCGGGTTTGGGCTCTGGCTATTGAGTCGGAGGCTCCTTGGGGCTAGTCGTCTACTCTTCCGGCTATGGTCCCTGCACATATGTCAGGGTCGGGAAGGGGCTTCCGGCTTCGATCCATCTGAAGATTTTGCTAGCTTTTAGTGGCCGAAGAAGAAAACCTCCCTTTGTCTGACCTCTCGAGAGGTTTTTATCTTCCCCTCAAGAGACCGATCGTACCTGGGCTATTTTATTAACATCGGTGCTATACTTGGTTCATTGCTGTCCCAGTATTTCGGAACGGTGTTGGGCACGACGGCGCCATCCCTGCCTTTTGCCGGGTGACGTTGTTCCGGCTTTTGCGGGACAGCGCTGTGCACGGGCAGTGCCATCCTAACCTTTTGCTGGGCGATGCTGTACTCGGTCAGCGTCGTCCCGACTTTCATGGGACGGTGCTATGCAGGGTAGTCCTGGCCTTTGTGGGACAACGTTGTACTTGGTGGGTGTCGTGCTGGGAAGGTCGGGACGACGCTATGCCGACCTGGCCTTTACGAGTCGGTGCGGTACTCACTCGGTGTCGTCCTATCCTCTCTGAGATGGTGCTGTGATTGGTCAGCGCTGCCCGACCTTTGTGGGATTTGTGTTGACTGAGGTGTGTCATTCTAGATGTTGATGTGGTCGTGAATCGTGGTAGGTTCCAAGATGTGTCTTATTAGAGGGATAACTATTATTGTAGATAAATTTTGTCAACGATAAACATTTATTCTGTGATTTCTTAAACTTTAAGATATATGCTCTTAATATAATCTCTAATGTCCGAATGATTTTTTTTTATTAATTTTTAATATTATTTGAGAAAGATAATATAGTGAAGCTTAAAATAGAAAAATATATTGGAATTACCACTTAAAATAATACTAAATAAGCTTGTCCATATTAATATAAAATAAAACATATCAATTGTAGGAGCCATTGATTTGGTGTATTCTGTGTGTGATAAATATATTCAATGTTTTCATCCAAACCATATGTGATATCTATTTATTTGTGGGAAGTGAATAGAATAAGATTAGAGATGCCAAAAAAAGATAATAGAAATTCTAATTTTCTAAACCTCAAAATATGAAAAAAAAAATACACACAGCAATTTATTATTTCACAAATACTGTTTAATTGGATGCGTAGGTTCATAATATAATACATTTGAACTGCCAACTGTTCGATTTTCGTAAACCGAAAAAAATATTTAAGAATAATCTCAATAATTGTGCCTTTTTTTTATTTTGAGAAGACCGGATTAGTTATTCGAGGAATAAAAAAAGAATTTAAGAAATACATATTAAAAAACTGACAGTGGGATTTGAACCCACGCCCTTTCGGACCAGAGCCTAAATCTGGCGCCTTAGACCACTCGGCCAAATTGTCTTATTGTAAACAAGTTTTATATATCATAAATATAAATTAATTTCACTGTGTTAAATAAATTGTTTATGTAATTTGTAATATACACTTATACAAATTCGACTCAAAATATTACTAATTATTTTATTAATTATAGAATAATAATATCAATGATATCTTGATCAACCCGACTCAATTCAAGATGGCATACATAAGATTTTCAACATGACTACAAGAAACGTTTAAATGCTCGAGGGTTTATATAGCCTAAAACATTTATCCCATGATCGATCTACATTTATCAAATCAATAACCTATATGGATGGAGTAATTTTCATAAAGAATAATTAATCTCGATTACGTGTCATAGATAGCCTTTTATAGTGAGTTAATTATGAAAACATTTCACGATACGAGTGAAATATTTTATGTTCCCCCATTTTCAGAATATTTTTCGGATTATGAATTTGATATAATGTCCACATAGCTTAGATATTGATCGAGTTATGTCTTCGCACTACTAATTGTGTTTATCACATGTCGAGTTGCTATTGTCCTAACTACTTTAGTTGATCAAATCATATCGAGCACTTGCCCAATATGAACACATAGGACTGTAACCAACCTACGCACTTCAAACTTTGGTTGATATGCTAAAGTTGAGTATTGGTTGATTTACCATATTAGACATTGGTTATTGGGTCAATCTACCTAGACCCGGTAGATTGTTCTCGGTTGACAAATCTACCCACATCAAACATATTCCTTTAGCTCAACTGATCTATGCTTATCGAAAAAATTTCTATGGATCAGTTGATTGTTACCTCTACCTTTGCCTTGATCTTAGCCTCTTCTTTTGTCAAGGTAACCATCATTTGACGTTTAAAATTATAGAGCATGCTTAAGTTATGCATACTTATTGATCCTTTGTTCATGGACTATCAAAGAATCCATTAGTTTATTGATGTCCAACCCCTCCAGATCTTTCGACCCCTTAATCGAATAAACTACATGCTCAAATTAAAATATTAGTGGTCTAATTTTTTTTTTTCATAATTTTAAGGTCACTAACCTCTTCACCATTAGTTTTAATCCAGTTTGTGATAGTCAAAATATGATAAAAATAATTTAAGATAAATTCAATCTAATTCATCTTTAAAATTTTAAACTCTTATCTTAATGTTTATAGGTGTACTTTCTTCACCTTGGTCTCACCTTAATAGATCTTTTAAATGATGGACCAAAAATTATGTGAAGTTTAAATTATGGAGATCTTCTCAAAGATATTGAGTTCCACTACTTGATGAATAATAGTAATAGCATTTTGATCTTTTTCTTGTGATCTCTGAACTCAGGCTCTTCAGATTTGGGATGTAGGAATCTTCTTCTTTACTAGGCTCTATAAAACCTTTATCAATATTTCACAAATACCTTTGTCGAGAATCTTCTTATTGATATCATTAATCTTCTCTCTATAATTTCTTTCTCCTTAAAAGTTCTCTCTCTAATAATACGATTCTTTTTCTCTAAAACAGACATTTCTCTCTCTAAAAAGTATTATTTCTCTATCTATAGTGCTATTTCTTTCTCTAAACAGTCCTAATTTTCTCTTTATAATATTGTTTCTCTTTCTAAATCATGTTATTTCTCTCCCTATAGATTTACTTTACTTCTTCTCTCTCTTAGCTTTGGGTTGTGGTGAACAAGGCACCATCTATTTATAGACTTAAGCCACAAATTCATAACCCTAATAAAAGAAATATTTCTATTTCAACACAAACTCCTAATTTAATTTTAATCAAATTTAAATTACAATCTCTAATAGATACACAGTTCACTTTCCGACCCATGAGATCGAGCTGGGTGCACAAGATCGTCCATCCTTGGTGGGTTGGGTTTGGGCTCTGGCTGTCGGAGGCTCCTTGGGGCTCGTCACCTGCTCCTTAAGCTCCGGTCCTTGCACACAAGTCAGGGTCGGGAAAGGGCTCCTGGCTTCGACCCATTTGAAGATTTTGCTAGTTTTTAATGGCCGGAGAAAAAAACCTCCCTTTGTTTGACCACTCGAGGGGTTTTTATCTTCCCCTCAGTGGGATCGGTCGTACTTGGGTTATTTTTGTTAGGATCGAGAGCACTAAGAGGGGGGGGGGGGGGTGAATAAGTGCAGCGAAAATCTTTCAGCGATTAAAAATGAAAGCTGCGTTCGTTTGATAAAAACTATTTTGATGCAAAAGCCGATTCTAAGAATACTTATGATTAAGTGCAGCACAGTTTACGTCTAAGCGCAGTTTACGCAGTTTGCGTCTAAATGCAGATTGCGTCTAAGCGCAGTTTGCATCTAAGATCAGATTGCGTCTAAGCGCAGTGCAGTTTGCGTCTAAACGCAGTTTTACGTCTAAACACAATTTTACGTCTAAACGTAGTTTTACGTCTAAACGCAGTTTGCGTCTAAACGTAGTTTTACGTCTAAACGTAGTTTTACGTATAAACGCAGTTTGCGTCTAAACATAGTTTTACGTCTAAACGTAGTTTTATGTTTAAAAGTAGTTTACGTCTAAAACACAGTTTTACGTCTAAACACAGTTTCAAAGGGATATGAACTTAGAAACTTCGTTTGTAAAAGCGCAGAAGACAATTTTGCAGAATCAAAACGTAAACGTAAACTGTAATGTATGAAAACACCGATTTACGTATGAATGTAGATTCGGAAAGATCAGCACTTAGAAACTTGTTCGTAAAGGCGCAGAGAGCAGTAGCTATGTAGGAGGTTTGCAGTAATGATAAAGTGCTCAAAATAAACGCAAACCAGAGATTTAGAGTGGTTCGGTCAGTCTTGACCTACTCCACTTTTGGCTTCCTCCACCGACGAGGTCACCGACGTCAACTAGAGGCATTCCTTCAATAGGCGAAGGCCAACTGCCCTTTTACAGATTCACTCCTTTTGATGGGCTCAGGAGACAACCCTTACGGGACCTTTCTCTCCTCTCTTTACAACTCAAGACTTGAAGAACAGAAAGAGGAGAACTTTAGGACTTTACACAAATTTGAACTCTTAGAATCACAGAAAAGATCAAGAATTCGGTGTAGGTCTGTATCTTTTCAATGTTGAATGGGTGGGGTATTTATAGGCCCCAACCCAATTCAAATTTGGAGCTCAAAACGATCAAATCCCGAAATTCCGAGACCAGGCGGTTGCACCTCCTGACTGGAGAGGTTGCACCGCCTGGCAGAGCTCGAAGACTGAGCTCAGGCGGTTGCACCGTCCCATGAAAGCCGGGACGACGCTATGCCGACCTGGCCTTTACGAGTCGGTGCGATACTCACTCGGTGTCGTCCTGTCCGCTCTGGGATGGTGCTGTGATTGGTCAGCGCTGCCCGACCTTTGTGGGATTTGTGTTGACTGAGGTGTGTCATTCTAGATGTTGATGTGGTCGTGAATCGTGGTAGGTTCCAAGATGTGTCTTATTAGAGGGATAACTATTATTGTAGATAAATTTTGTCAACGATAAACATTTATTCTGTGATTTCTTAAACTCTAAGATATATGCTCTTAATATAATCTCTAATGTCCGAATGATTTTTTTTATTAATTTTTAATATTATTTGAGAAAGATAATATAGTGAAGCTTAAAATAGAAAAATATATTGGAATTACCACTTAAAATAATACTAAATAAGCTTGTCCATATTAATATAAAATAAAACATATCAATTGTAGGAGCCATTGATTTGGTGCATTCTGTGTGTGATAAATATATTCATTGTTTTCATCCAAACCATATGTGATATCTATTTATTTGTGGGAAGTGAATAGAATAAGATTAGAGATGCCAAAAAAAGATAATAGAAATTCTAATTTTCTAAACCTCAAAATATGAAAAAAAAAATACACACAGCAATTTATTATTTCACAAATACTGTTTAATTGGATGCGTAGGTTCATAATATAATACATTTGAACTGCCAACTGTTCGATTTTCGTAAACCGAAAAAAATATTTAAGAAATACATATTAAAAAACTGACACCTGTGAGATTTGAACTCACGCCCTTTCGGACCAGAGCCTAAATCTGGCGCCTTAGACCACTCGGCCAAACTGTCTTATTTGAAACAAGTTTTATATATCATAAATATAAATTAATTTCACTGTGTTAAATAAATTGTTTATGTAATTTGTAATATACACTTATACAAATTCGACTCAAAATATTTCTAATTATTTTATTAATTATAGAATAATAATATCAATGATATCTTGATCAACCCGACTCAATTCAAGATGGCATACATAAGATTTTCAACATGACTACAAGAAATGTTTAAATGCTCGAGGGTTTATATAGCCTAAAACATTTATCCCATGATCGATCTACATTTATCAAATCAATAACCTATATGGATGGAATAATTTTCATAAAGAATAATTAATCTCGATTACGTGTCATAGATAGCCTTTTATAGTGAGTTAATTATGAAAACATTTCACGATACGAGTGAAATATTTTATGTTCCCCCATTTTCAGAATATTTCTCGGATTATGAATTTGGTATAATGTCCACATAGCTTAGATATTGATCGAGTTATGTCTTCGCACTACTAATTGTGTTTATCACATGTCGAGTTGCTATTGTCCTAACTACTTTAGTTGATCAAATCATATCGAGCACTTGCCCAATATGAACACATAGGACTGTAACCAACCTACGCACTTCAAACTTTGGTTGATATGCTAAAGTTGAGTATTGGTTGATTTACCATATTAGACATTGGTTATTGGGTCAATCTATCTAGACCCGATAGATTGCTCTCGGTTGACAAATCTACCCACATCAAACATATTCCTTTAGCTCAACTGATCTATGCTTATCGGAAAAATTTCTATGGATCAGTTGATTGTTACCTCTACCTTTGCCTCGATCTTAGCCTCTTCTTTTGTCAAGGTAACCATCGTTTGACATTTAAAATTATAGAGCATGCTTAAGTTATGCATACTTATTGATCCTTTGTTCATGGACTATCAAAGAATCCATTAGTTTATTGATGTCCAACCCCTCCAGATCTTTCGACCCCTTAATCGAATAAACTACATGCTCAAATTAAAATATTAGTGATCTAATTTTTTTTTTCCATAATTTTAAGGTCACTAACCTCTTCACCATTAGTTTTAATCCAGTTTGTGATAGTCAAAATATGATAAAAATAATTTAAGATAAATTCAATCTAATTCATCTTTAAAATTTTAAACTCTTATCTTAATGTTTATAGGTGTACTTTCTTCACCTTGGTCTCACCTTAATAGATCTTTTAAATGATGGACCAAAAATTATGTGAAGTTTAAATTATGGAGATCTTCTCAAAGATATTGAGTTCCACTACTTGATGAATAATAGTAAGAGCATTTTGATCTTTTTCTTGTGATCTCTGAACTCAGGCTCTTCAGATTTGGGATGTAGGAATCTTCTTCTTTACTAGGCTCTATAAAACCTTTATCAATATTTCACAAATATCTTTGTCGAGAATCTTCTTATTGATATCATTAATCTTCTCTCTATAATTTCTTTCTCCTTAAAAGTTCTCTCTCTAATAATACGATTCTTTTTCTCTAAAACAGACATTTCTCTCTCTAAAAAGTATTATTTCTCTATCTATAGTGCTATTTCTTTCTCTAAACAGTCCTAATTTTCTCTTTATAATATTGTTTCTCTTTCTAAATCATGTTATTTCTCTCTCTATAGATTTACTTTACTTCTTCTCTCTCTTAGCTTTGGGTTGCGGTGAACAAGGCACCATCTATTTATAGACTTAAGCCACAAATTCATAACCCTAATAAAAGAAATATTTCTATTTCAACACAAACTCCTAATTTAATTTTAATCAAATTTAAATTACAATCTCTAATAGATACACAATTCACTTTCCGACCCATGAGATGGAGCTGGGTGCACAAGATCGTCCATCCTTGATGGGTTGGGTTTGGGCTCTGGCTGTCGGAGGCTCCTTGGGGCTCGTCACCTGCTCCTTAAGCTCCGGTCCTTGCACACAAGTCAGGGTCGGGAAGGGGCTCCTGGCTTCGACCCATTTGAAGATTTTGCTAGCTTTTAATGGTCGGAGAAAAAAACCTCCCTTTGTCTGACCACTCGAGGGGTTTTTATCTTCCCCTCAGTGGGATCGGTCGTACTTGAATTATTTTATTATTGTCGGCACTATACTTGGTTCGGCGCTATCCCAGTATTTTGGAATGGTGCTGGGAGCGACGGTGCCATCCCGACCTTTTGTCGGGCGATGCCATTCCGGCTTTTGTGGGATGACGTTGTGCATGGGCGGTGCCATCTTGACCTTTTGCTGGGCGATGCTGTACTCGGTCAGCATCATTCTGTCCTCTCTGGGATGGTACTGTGATTGGTTAGCGCTGCCCGACCTTTGTGGGATTTGTGTTGGCTAAGGTGTGTCATCCTAGATGTTGATGTGGTCGTGAATCGTGATAGGTTCCAAGATGTGTCTTATTAGATGGATAACTATTATTATAGATAAATTTTGTCAACGATAAACATTTGTTCATTGATTTCTTAAACTCTAAGATATATGCTCTTAATATAACCTTTAATGTCTGAATGATTTTTTTAATATTAATTTTTAATATTAATTGAGAAAGATAAGATAGTGAAGCTTAAATTAGAAAAATAAATTGGAATTACCACTTAAAATAATACTAAATAAGCTTGTCCATATTAATATAAAATAAAACATTAATTGTAGGAGCCATTGATTTGGTGTATTCTGTGTGTGATAAATAGATTCAATGTTTTCATCCAAACCATATGTGATATCTATTTATTTGTGGGAAGTGAATAGAATAAGATTAGAAATGCCAAAAAAAGATAATCGAAATTTTAATTCTAAACCTCAAAATATTTAAACAAATTACATACAGCAATGTATTATTTCACAAATATAATACATTTGAACTGCCAACTGTTCAATTTTCGTAAACCTCAAAAAAATTTCAGAATAATCTCAATATTGCACCTTTTTAATTTTGAGAAGACCGGATTAGTTATTCGAGGAATAAAAACAGAGTTTAAGAAATATATATTAAAAATTGACAGCTGTGGGATTTGAACCCACGCCCTTTCGGACCAGAGCCTAAATCTGGCGCCTTAGATCACTCGGCCAAACTGTCTTAATGTAAATGAGTTTTTATATATAATAAATATAAAGTAAGTTTTACTGTGTTAAATAAATTGTTTATAATATACACTTATATAAATTCGACTCCAAATATTACTAATTATTTTATTAATTATAAAATAATAATGTCTATATTTATCAAATAAATAACCTACAAATAGTGTAATTTTAGTAAAGAATAAATGATGTCGATTACATACCGTAGATAGCCTTTTATAGTGAGTTAATTATGAAAATATTTCATAATACGAGTGAAATATTCCATGTTCTATTTCTCAGATTATGAATTTGGCATGATGTCTACGTGGCTTAGACATTGATCGAGTTATGTCTTGGCTCTACTAATTATGTTATCACATGTCTAGTTGCTACTGTCTTGACTACTTTAGTTGATCAAATCATATCAAACACTTGCCCGATATGAACACATAGGACTCTGACCAACCTAAGCACTTCAAACTTTGGTTGACATGCTAAAATTGAGTCTTGGTTGATTTGCCATATTAGACATTGATTATCGAGTCAATCTACCTAGACCCGGTAGATTGCTCTCGATTGACAAATCTACTCACATCAAACATATTCCTTTAGCTCAACTGATCTATGCTTATCGGGAAAATTGCTATCGATCAATTCATTATTACCTCTACCTTTGCCTCTTCTTTTGTCGAGTTAACCATCATTTGATGTTTAAAATTATGAAACATGCTTAAGTTATGCATACTTATTGATCCTTTGTTTATGGACTATCAAAGAATCCATTAATTTATTGATGACCATCCCCTCAAGATCTTTCGACCCCTTAATCAAATAAACTACATGCTCAAATTAAAATGGTAGTAGTTTATTTTTTTTTTCATAATTTTAAGTTCACTAACCTCTTCACCATTAGTTTTAATCTGCTTTGTGATAGTCAAAATATGATAAAAATAATTTGAGATAAATTCAATCTAATTCATCTTTAAATTTTTAAACCCTCATCTTATTGCTTATAGGTATACTTTCGTCTTAGTAGATCTTTTAAAATGATGGACCAAACATTATGTGAAGTTTAAGTTATGGATATCTCCTCAAAGATTTGAGATGTACGAATCTTCTTCTTTACCAGGCTCTTAAACTCTAAGATATATGCTCTTAATATATCATCTGAATGATTTTTTTAATTAATTTTTAATATTATTTGAGAAAGATAAGATAGTGAAGCTTAAAATAGAAAAATAGATTGGAATTACCACTTAAAATAATACTAAATAAGCTCGTCCATATTAATATACTAAAAGCATATCAATTGTACGAGCCACTGATTTGGTTGGTTCATATTTGATACACGTCGAGGAACACTGACTAAACTAAACTAATTGCCCTCATTAATTCTGCCATTTGCGTCTCTCATTCTCTTCCGTGCTAATTATTACATAAGCAGTGAATTAGGAAGGGTGCGTTGCATCTGAAACAAAGTGAATTAGGCATAATCGCCCCTAATTCATCCCACTCTCACTTCCTCTAATCTCAACCATCTCAATTTGACCATGTTAAGTGAACCATTAAAGAAACGATATAGTAATTGATGGAACATATTTAATTTTTATATATTTATATTCATAGTAAACTATTATATTTAAAAGGAAAATAAATGAAATTATGTTGTTCTATGTTCTTATTTATTCTATCTATTTCTAATATTTTTATTTTAAATTTTGAATCATATTTCCTTTTCTTTTTTTGAATTAGTTTGGTTTTTATTTGGATCGGTTTTAACACTTTAATTTCATGAACACATGAGAGAAAATTATTTCCATCGTAATAAAAATGATCTGACCATTGTTCTTGACATGTTAGATTCTAACAAACGAGGGCGATACATATCTAAGTGCGTGGAACCAAAATATGGCTTGTATGTTGGATACTGAGCGTACCCTACGACGGTGCATGTATCTCTGTTTGCAGGAATGTCTTGGCAGACGTATAGACGACGACACCCTATCCACCGCCATAAAGCGCCCTCGGTCGATTCCCAGCGTGTATCTCCATATACGGTCGCCTTCTTCCTTGTGCCAGCATTAGAGGTGGGAAATGGAAATTGTAGTTTTACCGGAGACCGCCGGAGAGGAGAGGCCTCTGTCTCATGCATGGGACTCCAAGGGCCGGCCCGCCATCAAGTGCCGAACCGGCGGCTGGGTTTGCGCCGCCACCAGCTTAGGTCTGCCACCTCTTCCCTTCCTTCTTCCTCTCGGTGATCTCTTTGTCTTCATGAAAAGTAAAGATTGTCAGTGAAAATGGAACTTGTAAAGTGGTGGAGATGGGCGAGAGGCTGGCGACGCTGAGCATCGCGGTGAACCTGGGGCCGTACCTGAGGGGCACCATGCATCTCGGCGGTGCCGACTCCGCGAACATTATCACCAATTTCTTGGGCACGTCCTTCATTCTATGCCTCTTCGGTGGCTTCATCGCCGACACCTTCCTTGGGCGGTATGCATCTTCCGTCCCTTCCCCCTGTATCTCTTTACTGGTCTCTTTGCTAACATTGATTTAGGTACCTCACCATTGCCGTCTTCACTGCTGTTCAAGCCTGTGTAAGCATCAAGTTCTTCTCATCGCATCTAATCCTTCGGTAAGCGTATGTTACAACGCAAGAGTGCTGACGGAAACTCATTTGGACCGCAGGGGGTGATCATCTTAACCATATCGACTGTGGCGCCGGGGTTGAGGCCGCCGGGGTGCGCCGGCCCGTCCTCCGGGGGTTGCGTGCCTGCGAATGGTTTGCAGATGGGAATGCTCTACCTGGGACTCTTCACGACGGCTCTCGGAACAGGGGGGCTCAAGTCCAGCGTGTCAGGCTTCGGCTCCGACCAGTTCGACGAGAGCGATAGAATCGAAAAGAAGCAGATGATGAAGTTCTTCCGATATTTCTTCTTCTTCATAAACGTCGGATCAATATTGGCCGTCACCGTGATGGTTTACATCCAGGACCATTTCGGCCGCCGGTGGGGGTACGGCATCTGCGCGGTGGCCATCATAGCTGGTTTGGCCTTGTTCCTGTCCAAAACCAACAGGTACCGGTTCAAGAAGCTGGTGGGGAGCCCGTTGACGCAGTTCGCCGCCGTCGTGGCCTGCGCGTGGCGTAAGAGGCGCCTCGCCTTGCCAGAGGACCCGTCCCTCCTCTATGACATCGACACCAGCGTCTCCCGCAAAGCAAAGAGCAAGAAGGAGAAGCTACCCCACAGCCAACAGTTCCGGTAATGCCTCCCTTGTTAGAAAAAGAGGATTAAAAGGAAGTCAGTCTCATATTCATGTATATGTGTATATATATATGTTTTTATATATATGTTTATATATATATGTATATATACACACATACATACATATATATATATATACACATACATACATATATATATATATACATATATATATATATATATATATATATATATATATATTTGAGTTTGATCTACAATTTAATAATTTACCTTTTGAAATTAAATTAATATCTTAAATGATTCGAGGTGGATGCTTCACTCTATCCCGTTGCAGCTTTTTGGACCGGGCGGCAATCATAGAGGGAGACGCGCCGGCTGAACAGAGCAAGTGGCGGCTCTCCACCTTGACGGACGTGGAGGAGGTGAAGCAAGTGATCCGAATGCTCCCCACCTGGGCCACCACCATCATGTTTTGGACCGTCTATGCCCAGATGACCACCTTCTCGGTGTCGCAAGCCACCACCATGGACCGCCACATCGGTCCCTCCTTCGAGATCCCTGCCGGCTCCCTTACCGTCTTCTTCGTCGGCTCCATCCTCGTTACCGTCCCCTTCTACGACCGCATCGTCGTCCCTGTCACCAGACGAATAACCGGGAACCCCCAAGGTCTTTCATCGCTCCAGCGCATCGCCGTAGGCCTCGTCTTCTCCATCTTGGGCATGTGCGCTGCCTCACTCACCGAGAGCAAGCGCCTCAGCACCGCCTTGGCCAACCCAACCGCCGCCGTCGTCCCCCTGGTCGTCTTCTGGCTGATCCCTCAGTTCTTCCTAGTCGGGGCAGGCGTGGCGTTCATGTACATCGGTCAGCTGGACTTCTTTCTGCGGGAGTGCCCCAAGGGGATGAAGACGATGAGCACCGGCCTGTTCCTAAGCACGCTCTCTCTGGGCTTCTTCCTGAGCACGGCGCTGGTCACCATAGTCCACAAGGTGACCGGGTCCGGCGGAAAGGGTGCGTGGTTGACGGACGATCTGAACAAAGGGAAGTTGTACAATTTCTACTGGCTTCTGGTCGCTCTGAGCACTCTGAATCTGGTGGCGTTCGTCGCGGCGTCAAGAGGCTACGTTTACAAGGAGACTAGAACGTCCGTCGACGACGCTCAGGGTGTGGAACTTGAGCAGCAGGCTTGATGCCATGCATGAGCTCCTTTTATATATATATAGCATATTTCTCAATTATGTAAGCCACTGTAAGATCGCATAAGCGTGACTTCAATGAAGCTTCTGAATCTTTGACGCATTAACGCTGTTAAACTTGGAATACGGTATGCAGAACAAGTAAATTTACAGAGAATCTCAACTTGATAAAGGCTCAAAAAATTTAGATTAGCAGTCTACTAATTTAGAATATCGACCCTTTTTATATTAATATTGTAAGCAGGCAACACACAGGGCCGAACGGGATGGCTTCATTGCTCTACTCTGTACCAAATAAGGCCCATTAAAGTCCTGCTTGTAGGCACGGCGAGAGACCAATGCATGTCTATCCAGAAAGCTTCGGCCCCAGAAGCTGTGCAAAGGACTGCGGCTAACTCCAAACTTGCTTAGGACGGGAGGACGAAGTCCTGGAATTCCGTGAACCCTCGCTGTTCCTGTGGGACTCGGCTTTGGGATTTTAGTCGCAAACCATCTACTGCTGCACGTAGATTGGACGGCTCTATCATTTGTCTTGCCCTCTCTCGTCTCTGTCCGTACAAACTTGCGGTGGAGAAGCCACTGGCTGTGTCGGTAACTCTTTTATATTTTCGTTAGGTATAGTTTTGCAGCTTCTCCTGTCTGTATGCTGACATTTGCTGTGCAAGATAAATGGTGTACTGTTCATAAGGTCTGCGAGAGACTCCACCATCGTTGAGCAGAATAACCTGTCGTTCTCATAAGAGACTCCAGCAGCTGGTACCATGTTGATGTGGTTTTAGCTTGGCACTGCTGAATTCAGCTACCATATTGATTCTTTGATGTAAATGTTTGGATGAAAAAGACGGTGAGAAATTTCTAAGGGTAATTGTTCCTTACTAGATTGCAGTTGCAATGGAATCCTTATCCAAAATACGATTCCTTGAAATATCTGTCCTTGGATTGGATCAACATCATCTTCTCATTTATTTTGCTACAGTCTCATGAATAATGCAATAGTACACAAGAAGCAGAGTTTTCCTACATATTGTGCACACGCATTATTGATCAAATCTATCTGCTCCAATGATATCGCTCGGCGTGCTTAGAACTGTGTTTCAAATTGGCTATATGTGACTCTATTGACAAAAAATCAATTAAACCACTAAACTTATGCTTGCTTTTGTATCAAAAACCTCTCACATGTACTTATTTCTGGCATTTCCATCTTCAACACTAATCAGGCTTCATTTTCCAGAAAATGAACAAACCAGTACAAAGTTGACCCTCCTAACTATTGTTGAGTTCCGAGCAGTAGAACAACTGTTCACTGTGTTCTCTCATGGATCAGTGATGGTGGTGACAAGTCTTCTAGGACATGAAATGTTTCCAATGCGTGTATTTGGACTCTTGACTTGGAGACAGATTGCTGTAGCTTCGATAAATGACTTGAGAGTTGACTTCCTTCTTACTGTCTTCTTCCGTGGGCGACAATAATGACGAAAGACATGCAAACAGGCAATGTAGCACCGTGTCATCTTCGACGTATCATCGATTAATAGAGATTCCTGAAACCATCGTTGACACTCACAAGGGAGCTTCAAAAGCTCGAGGATGTAAAGCTTAAAGAATACCTTCCTCTTCTCCCTCTCTCTCCCTCCCTCATGCTGCTGTTGCTGCGACGGAGTGGATTGAACAGAGAGATCCAAAGGTGAGTGTTCTTAATCAGGAAGGCCAAATGTCCCGACTGCCAGCCATCGACACTTCCCTTCCACAGCGTGTGGAGCCAACGACCGACAACATGGAGCAAGCGGACGAGGCTACGACCACGGCGACAAGCCGAACCGCGTCGGATCGATACTGGTGGAACCGCCGCTAGAGTCTCGAGGTTTGGATTCCATGGCGACAAACCGAACCGCGTCGGATCGACGCTGGTGGAATCGCCGCTAGAGGCTCGAAGTTTTGACTTTTGCTTGACCCATCTCTCTCGTGAATGGAGCGTCTCGACGTTGTCACAGCTCTGAGCTCGTGTCGGCCGCCATGGACAACGTTCAACGCACCGAGATGGTGTCTTCTTCGTTTACATTTGAAGTCGTCTTTTCTTTTCCGGATTCGTGGCAAACAATGAACAATGAACTGCCGACTTGCATCTTACCAAACCAAGTTGACTTGATTAATCTCTCGGTTTTGTGAGTTATCATGATTTATCATTGTTTTGTTGTGAGATAGTTTCTATTTTTCGTTACGTAAATTGCCATAAATTGAAGTCAAATAAAAAAGAATATATGATATCTGGCTTCCCATCTCACTTGGCACCAACAATTGCAGGTGGCCGTGTGACTTATACCTGCAAGGTTGTCACCCGTTGATGTCTCAGTAAGACAGGTGCACCCGCATGGCTCAACGCTTCCGTGGCAATCATTGTGGCGAGTTTAAAGCTTCAAGCGACTTCTTTCTTCGTGTTCCTAAGATCACAGCTTCTCTTCTCCCTTAAAATAAACCAGCAGGGGTGCATTATTGCATCATCCTTCATGATTTGACTTGGATATTGCTACTCTTAGCTGGATGATGTACTTTTCTATGCTTTTAAATTGTTTCAGCAGCATTGAAATTTTAGTCAATTCATAGAGAGAAAAGAAGCTTTTACCTCCTCAAAATTAGAAGGTTAGTGTTGGGGTGAGACTGTCGGTATAATACACGATGGCGTATGCATGCTATACGTATAAAGACCAAACAACCCCTGCCATCTGCTTATAAAATCCCCGTCTCCCACCCTACCTGCATCCTCACTTCTTCTTCTTCTTCTTCTTCTTTTCTATCATCTAATACTACTGTTTTCTCTCTGCTCTTCCACCTACCTTTTGCTACTAATAACGCACGCCTGTTAATCCTAGAACGAGATTTGTAGTGGGAGATGGCCAGCTTACCTGAGACCGCCGAAGAGGGTAAGACCCTCGCCGACGCATGGGACTTCAAGGGCCGCCCTGCCGTCAAGTCTACCACCGGCGGCTGGACAAGCGCCGCCATGATCTTAGGTCCGGTCATGGCTCTCTTTCCTTGTTTTCAGTTGCCTACCTGTGTTTGCTCCGTGACTGATAATAAGATGGTTGTGGATGTGATGCCAATGGGAAATAAACCAAGGGGTGGAGCTGTGCGAGAGGATGACGACGCTGGGCATCGCGGTGAACCTGGTGACCTACCTGACCGGCACCATGCACCTCGGCAATGCCGCATCCGCCAACGTTGTCACCAACTTCTTGGGAACCTCCTTCATGCTCTGCCTCCTCGGTGGCTTCGTCGCCGATACCTACCTCGGCCGGTATCCTCCCTTCCCCAACTCCATGCACCGACAAGGAATTCCTAAGACTCGGTTCATCGTCTTAATTCTGCTCATTTATTTTCAGATACCTCACCATCGCCATCTTCACCGCCATCCAAGCCTCCGTAAGCATTTCGCATTACTCGCCTTTGATGTTTTAATAGTGGTATACGAATTGCTAAGAATCAAGCAATACTGAACGAAATTTATACTGAAGGGGGTGACTATCTTGACCATATCGACGGCGGCGCCGGGGTTGAGGCCCCCGGAGTGCAGTAATCCGCTGGGCGGCGGGTGTGTGAGGGCGAACGGGACGCAGTTGGGTGTGCTGTACCTGGGACTCTACCTGACGGCCCTTGGGACGGGCGGGCTCAAGTCGAGCGTGTCCGGGTTCGGGTCGGACCAGTTCGACGAGGGCGACCGGGCCGAGAAGAAGCAGATGATGCGGTTCTTCAGCTGGTTCTTCTTCTTCATTAGCATTGGGGCGCTGATGGCCGTGACCGTGCTGGTCTACATCCAAGACAACGTCGGGCGCCGGTGGGGCTACGGCATCTGCGCCGTGGCCATCGTGGCTGGCTTGGCCGTGTTCTTGTCCGGCACCAGCAGGTATCGTTTCAAGAGGCTGGTGGGGAGCCCGCTTTCCCAGATCGCTTCCGTCGTGGTCAGCGCGTGGCGGAAGAGGCGCCTCGACGTACCGGACTCCTCCACGCTCCACGACATCGACACCGCCGAAGGATGCAGCGCCCCCTATTCCAGCAAGAAGAAGCAGAAGCTGCTCCACACCAAGCAGTTCCGGTAACGCTTGCCTTCCTCCTCCCTCACGCTTATTCGTTGACATGTCCGAAGCCAATTGGCTCGACTGCGTGGGACCAGCACGGGTTGCCAGTGGGTCCACACTGAATTCATCCAAGTGTGCCCCCACCGAGGCCGCTCGATAGTCCCACCTTCATGCACTACAGTCTCTTCTTATTTTTTCTTCTTTTCTTGCTTTTTTTTTGCCTCTCCTTTTAATCTGATGATACCTTTGACCACATCAAACACTTGTTCATCTCTGGATCATAGAATATGGCGTGGCTGTGAAGGGCATATGACCTTTCGGCCTACTGATTGGCTGTCAACCTTACGTTTCTTAATTCCTAACCATATCAACTGCTGGCCTACAGAAAATTGGCAACCCTCCTATCAACAAGAAAAAATAAGAAGGTTCCAAATCCTCCTCCGATGTCCATTTACAGGTTCTCCTCCTCACAAAACTCGCCATCATGTGTCTTAGAAGAGAGAGACAGAGAGAGAGAGACCCATCTCTAAGCAAGCCAAAATCCTTCAACCACTGAAACTTATCGATACAACATGACAGTCTTATCTTCAAATCATATGGACGTCATCTTTTTCTAATTATTCAGCTCGAAGAAGAACGCAGGAAACCGAGTCCGAGATTGGGATAGCTTGTGCTGTGGTAGAATCACAAAAGGGACCCCTGCTTAGTGAGACCAGAGATGTATAATTGTGAGAGACCCCACGAACCATTCTAACACCGAGTAGATAAAGACTTTCCCCACGATATGAAGTTATGGGAACGAGCCAGCAATCCTTGACCTGTCATTTGTTAGCATGTAGTCGACAGAAGATCCCTCAGATCAGTGAGTGAGGAGGCAAAGTATCCAATGATCAACCGACGCGGTGGGAGGGTGGAGATTAAATATATGAGATCTTGATCCAGAGATCAATAAAAGAAGGAACAATTTGACCTCTAAGTTCTCTACGTTGAGTCGTGAGAGCCTGATTGGCCAAGGGATGTGTTCAGCAATCACACCTTCTTGGGGATCTCCCATCCACCCTTTACCCCATGTTTTAAAGAACTCTCTCATCAGCCACAGTTGAAGCCTGTCCCTGATACACCTCCATTCCGAAAGAATTTAGTCATCGGCTAGCTCCTTGAGCTTGATGGGGTGAAGTGACAGATGAGCAGTTTCGAAGACGGTAGGTGAGTTTTTGCTATTACAGTTACCTTCCCTTATTCTCCCTGCCCTGAAAGCGAGGACAAGGTGGTGGTGCATGCATTAGGGCAACCAAAGTTCATGAACAGACAAAATCTTCACAGTAAAGCAATGAATGATCTCCTGCCATGCTGAGCTGGTTTTGGTACCCCCTACCACTGTCAAGCTATTAGACCTTTCCAATTCTCTTTAGCGCCCGTGGAAGTGAAGAAGAATAGCTTCGTAGTTGAGAGCTTGTAAGTTACTTCTATGACAAACCCTAGTCACCGAGACCTTAAAAGAGAAACTGCAGCGTAGGATGAAGACAAAGAATATATATAAAGATCACAGGTTCATGTCATGGTGGTGCCTATTTCCGAACCCATTCTTCATGGAGTCAACCTAACGCACAGTAGCTTTTTCCACTTGAAGCAAGTCGTTCCATTGTTGTCTCCTTCACAGTCCTGTCTCCGCTCTGATCGAAGTCGACATCCACGAATGAGTCACGAGAAAGGGGGGGTTTGCTGGAGGAACAAAATCTGGTAGTAAATGGCTTGCTGTTTCACTTGAAGATGGTCTCCTTCTTCCCTCCCTTGTTAGGCCTCAGATGGGGTCATGAGAGTTCTATGCGACACTCAGTTCTTACTGCTGGTTCATGATTTTATTCCTTACTTTTAATTTGCATTTAATACATCTTGGGGAAGTGTGCGCATGCTTAGTTATGTAATGACAACTGAAAAATAATTAGTGTAATGTCATGTTAAGAAAAGGTAGTGTTATCTTGTCATTAATTAGTGGTATCTTTCTGTATCAAGATAGAGTGCACAGTTAATTAATGATAGGATTAGGCGATAAATCTCGAGACATGCAATATATCGATTGCACGACTTTTACAGCAGAAACAGTACAAAGGTGATGTAATAGTAGTACTGATTCTTCTTCTTCTTCTTTAACAACTTATGGCAGCTTCTTGGACCGGGCGGCCATCGTAGAAGGAGACGCGACGGTGGACCAGACCAAGTGGCGGCTTTCCACCTTGACGGACGTGGAGGAGGTGAAGCAAGTGATCCGAATGCTCCCCACCTGGGCCACAACCATCATGTTCTGGACCGTCTACGCCCAGATGACCACCTTCTCAGTGTCGCAGGCCACCACCATGGACCGCCACATCGGCCCCTCATTCGAGATCCCCGCCGGCTCCCTCACTGTCTTCTTCGTCGGCTCCATCCTCATCACCGTCCCCATCTACGACCGCCTCATCGTCCCCGCCGCCCGCCGCCTCACCGGGAACCCCCAGGGAGTGACACCTCTCCAGCGCATCGCGGTCGGCCTCGTCCTCTCCATCGTCGCCATGTGCGCCGCCGCCCTCACCGAACGCAAGCGCCTCCGGGCAGCCCGGACTGACCCGACCGCGGCCGTCGTGCCCCTGACCGTCTTCTGGCTGGTGCCGCAGTTCTTGCTGGTGGGGGCAGGCGAGGCGTTCACCTACATCGGGCAGCTGGACTTCTTCCTGCGGGAGTGCCCCAAGGGGATGAAAACGATGAGCACCGGCTTGTTCCTAAGCACGCTCTCGCTGGGCTTCTTCCTGAGCTCCACGCTGGTCACCATTGTCCACAAGGTGACGGGGGAGAGCGGAAAGGGGGCGTGGCTACCGGACGACCTGAACAAAGGGAAGCTGTACGACTTCTACTGGCTTCTGGCGGTGCTGAGCGTGCTGAACCTGGTGGTCTTCGCGGCGGCCGCCAGGGGTTACGTCTACAAGGAGAAGAGGATGGGGGACGAGAGCGTCAACGGGGTGGAGCTGGCGGAGGAGGCCTGCTGCCATGCATGAGCTACACCTCCAAGTCACTTGTTGCCTTTGCCTTCTCTGTTTCAATAAGGAAATGGTTTTACTCTTTCGGTGTCGATGAATCACTACTTGGCAGTATTTGTGAGACACATCGGTAGCACTTACTTATCCTTCCTTCCTTCCTTTGCTTGTCTCTTGCAACGTCGTGGCTTCCTTCACTCCATCTACCCTCACTACTTTATTCTACCTCACATGACTTGAATCATTTGATCTTTGATGTCACGCTAACACATATATTAAAGAAACTGAAAATAAACTAATCATGACGCCGATGCAGTCCTTCACCACCACCACCCACATAATCCAATGCAACAGAGGCGTCATATGCTTCCAACAACATAAGACGTCCTGCGGAGTGGAGTGGAGTGGATTTACATTTACAGGGACAAAGATTTATCCTCTCAGATGATAAAACACAGATTTCACAAGCAAGAAAGGAATGAAAATGGTTTTTCCAGCGTTAACACCAACATATATAATTGTCTGTAAGAATTAAAATTACCACTAGCATTCAACAATTTAAATAAGAACAAAAATGATCGACCGATACAAGGTTTGTTTAGAAAGGATTAACAATATGTAATCTTACCGTCGCAAAGACAGCTTTTGCGACACGAAATGCTACACGAGGTAAATGCATTGAATCTCAGGTCACTGGTGTAAGAGATCAAATATAGACACAGTGGAGCAACAGATGAATACACATGTTTTTTTTTACAGCCATAGTTGATTCCGGCAATTTCAGCATGATGTGGCCCTCAGATTATTAAGTTAAGCTAATTAATCACAAAAGGGGCAATAAGTTACAATATAAAATAACCATGTTACAAAGAATGTCCTCTTGCCCTAAACTGAATAACAATATCAAACAACAAAGGAATAAACAGTTGGATATAAGCATCTTCAATCAGCAACTCCATCGATCCACAAAGCCCACAAGCCATCTGCAGATTGATAGATGTAAGCGCAAATGTCTACCACAGAAGAGTAGCATCGGCAGGAAACTCAATTAGGCATCACATCATACCCACCCGATTGCAAAGTTCTTCCTAGCAGGGAACCATAGTTACACCATTTCAGAACTCGCCAAATATGTCCATACAGTCATCCCACTTCATCTGCTCCCTTGCTTCCCAGTATCCACCTATATATCGGAATGTTCCATCCTCACTATCCCTCCTAAACCATCTTGGTTTCCACCCATTTTCCTGCAATTTCCTCGACTGCACCAAAAGAAAATTTCAATCATGGACTACCGGTCAACAACCAACAACACCTAACTTCTGGACCAAGGTAAGAGACCCAAAATTCAATGACAACAGAAGCCCATATCAAGGTAAGAGCACCCTACACGCAATAATGCGCATTTTATACGAAGCCACTTCAAATTCTCAGGAGACTGTTTCTGTTGCATCTTAGGTAAGTTCCAGGGTAATCAGTACTAGTATTCTAATCAGTAAAGAATTAGTGGAAGGTCAAAATCAAGCAGTAAATATCTTTATAAAGAATGTGGTAATAGAAATTTCCTAGCATAGCTGGATAGTATATCATAAGAAGTAACAAGCATATTTCCCCTTAGAATAATTAGGAGATCAAGAAACAGAAAACCTTATTCATGACTTTCAAGCTTAAAAGAATTATGACATGAGAGGATCACCATTCGTTGCCTTCTCTCCAATCGCAGCTTTTCTGAATTTGCCTTTTCGTACTCCCCATTCTCAAGGTATCGCTGATCCGGACGGAGTCTTGAATCAGTTGGTGGAAGTTTCCCCTTAATCGATGATCAATATTCAGAATTTAGAACAAAGGTAAAAGAAGAGACAAGTAAATCGGAAAAGGTGAAAGTCAACAACTCGCATGCCATGTCTACCTTCAGATCTGATGTTATCTCATTTAGCGTAATTGCAAACGATGTCAAGTTGTATCGAGTGGGGTCAGGAGGAGGCTTATTCCTTGCCCATAACAAAGTTGAATTTTCTGTCAAAAAAGAGCTCTTGGACTTCAGGACTTCGTCACCAAACGAGCAGCACATGCTGTCATCCCATTTACCTACTAAAGTGGCAACTTTTGTTCCCTTAGCATCCTCAACAAGACCTTGTACCTTTGTGGAAGAATGTGGCCCTTGTCGTTAGAAGAACCTGATAAGCCTGGATCAAATGCAGCAAATTCTCATTCCTTACCTGGCGAGGGTTGCGGTCAAGGAGTGACTGCTCTTTGAACTTTAATTTACAAGAATACTGCTGGTTTCCCCGTATGTTCATTGTACCATGGTGATTGCAGTATACCTTACCAAGAATTAGGTTATAGATAGTTGTTGTGACCTACATGGGAAATCAAATGACTCATTGGACAGGGTAGAAGAGTATTCTTTTCTTTTCAAAGATGATAGCCTGGACTGGCATGACAAGAAAAACATATATCTCTTTTATAATCTAAATGGAATCTAGACTAGTGAATATCTTTTACAAGGAAAAAAAGATAGTTGTTTTGTTCTAGAAGATTGAGGTTCTCATGAACAGTTGTGCATGGTAATAATACCTTACTCCACTGAAAAATTTCACCATCATCAAATTCCAAGGTTAGTACACCAACAGGGTCTACTTGTATAGATTGTCCCCAAAATTTACTTTTCAGATTGCTGTCTCCCCAGAATTTCCAACCTCTACCTTCACAGTGGCAAGCGATAAGCATAGGGTGGTGGCTAACCTAGAAAGTGAGGTAGTGAGCAACATCATTCCAGACTTTTTATCAATTGTGAAGGAACATTACAGAAAGATGTAGATATAGTTAGAGGAGCATATATGTATTAGCCTTTTAAAGGCGACAAAACATATCAAATAAGGCATGGTATGAACGAATTATGTGTCTTATAAACTAAATTAAATCAATAAAGAAATAAGCACAAATAGTAAGAACGAATTAAAACAAAGATGATTGGCATGCTAGATTCTAAAAAGATTTATCTGGTAACTATTGCTTGATTGCCAAAGTCTGTTGGAATTGCTTAAGAGCAAAAATTATTTTTTTCCCATGAGATCAAACTAATTTCAATTATGAATAGAATACAGATGGTTGGGATCTGGATTAACTTAACTCATCAGCCATTGCTTAGCTACAGGATCCATTTAGTATTGGTAGACAGTTGGATTTTTTTTTTTTTGTCAACCAAATACAGGCATAGCCTATCATCTTATTCCGCCGAGATAACGAAAGGATTCAAATAAAAGAGAAGGAAGGAAACTATAAGGAAGAAGAGAAGATAAGTCTGAGAGAAAAGAAGAAAATATATAAATCGAAGAATGGTTTCACCCACAAGCCAAAAAACAATAAGTTTTCCAGCTTTTTAATAAACATGTTAATTTGCCACTCGAATACATTGTTAATGCATTTTAAAAACAGAATCTGCATCCAATCGTGTCTCTGGACAATTCGGCATTTCCTAGCTTTCCAATGTTCCCAACATGTAGATAATCAGATGGGATATTCAAAAGAATTCTATTAGTCATCATGGTTTGGTATTGCAGGTGTGTAAAATATAACAAAGTCATAAATCTTTTCTTGTGGCCATTTATCAGATAATTATTTTAACTTTTCATGTTGATCAAGCTCTTGACAGAAACTGGTTCAGAGTAGAAATTTTACTCTTTTATGTTTTGGAATTCTTAAAGTGTATCTTTTTGTGTACATTCTGTAAACTTTAGAGACAGTTAACTTTGTTTATGAGGTTATTCTAAAAACTCTGGTAAGCTATTGATAACTTTTTAAATTCTTTCACCCAGCTTACCTGTCTTTTGTTTCTTGTTTACCCACCATAAACACAATGAGTATGGAACTTTTCCACATTTCTTTTGGATTAAAAAAAAAGAGAAAAACAATTAAGTAGTTTCATAAAACTAGAAAAGACTTTTATGTATTCCAATTATAGAGCTATAACATTTTTTGATCAAGTTCATGCTAGAAAAAGACAACAAATTACTCATACATAAAAAAAAAAAATATGTATATAAGAGAAATATAGAACTCTTGTAATTCTGGACAAGTGAAGTTATTCAGTAAAGGGATATAGTTAATGAAGATTTTGATGCAAATTGGAACAGTGACGTGAAGGCCAAATCTTCATATCATAGTCCAAAAACCTACCTTTTCAGCAAAGAAGCGGATTCCTTTGTCAGGGTAGTCAGCTTCATATGTCTCACCTAACAGAGGATTGAAAGGTTTGCAAGGGCGACCATCACAAGAAGAATATCCAGAGACTGCAAAGGCAGCTACATTCAGAATTCTCATGAGACTGTTCCCCTAAATACAAGAATTCAACATAAGAAACACATGTTAAGATAATCCAGAGCATTGCGGTTATAAGCCATGCACACATTACCCTCCCTATAAGATGAAACAAATTAGGTCTAAAAAAGTGCATTATTCAAAGCCACAGATCACAAATCCATCACAGGTGGCAACTTCAGTTTTGCGGTTACAGAAACATTACCAGTTTTGACTTTCAGTACAAGATATTACACATTTCCTATACTCAGCATATGCTCATGAACATAATTAATTAGAACAAAAAAAAGCAGATATCACTTTCTTTAGAGATATCATACATCGCACATATGTAATTTATGCATCCTAAATTCATGTGTTGCCTTCTCATAGTACATATGTGCAGGTAAATTTTCTTTCTTCAATGGCTTATTGGTCTATAATTAAGATTAAGCCTAGTACCAATTTTCTTTTGAAACTCCTGACCCTAAGAATTCGTGCTGACTGTTCGATCATTGATATGTTGCTGTCTGTACATTGTGTTATAATAGGTTTTTGTGTATTTTTGATACTCCAAATTCATCAATATGTCCAATGTTCCAACTTTATTCTTTCTATTATTTGCCTATCATGGGTATTTAACTCACAAACACAAGCAATTTGGTAAATCAGCTGTTGCATTCCAGGAGATATTATTAGATGTAAAACATCTTGATGTTTTCTATCCCAAGTTTACACCAATACTTCTTTAGCACTAACCGCCCCACTGCCTTGATAACATTCAGCTCCATTGATGCATTTTCTTCAAGTGATACAAAACTAGGCTGACAAAAGCATTCTCATGTCTAACAGCATCTGAATTATATTGGACTTACATTGTCAGCCTGGAATAGTAGCCTCAATTTTTGCAGGAGCAAGGCAGGCAGGTTCCTCATGTATGGGAGGTCGTTTATTGCATTCTTGAAGTTTATGCACACATCATTCTTTGTCAAGCTCCAACTTTTTAGTTCCATATCTAACCCTCTTTTAATACTTGTATTTCCTCAGAAGCTCATCATTATCAGACAAACAAAAACTTGAAACTCCAGAAGATATTTTAAATGGAAATTCTTTTGAAGGAATAAACAAACAGGTTATAAAAGTATGGTTTCATTGGCGTAGTGGCTTGTAACTGATGTTCATGGATGAGTCATTGATAAACTACACTAGAATGATCCTTCAGGTGCTTCTCTTCAATCTTTTATGGTAGTAAAAAAGTGAGAAGCATGACGAAAAACTTAAAGATAATCTTTATCAGCAATGGAAAACTATAGAAATTATGGAAGATAATGAGTACCTGAAAATATAGAAAGCGTACCAGATACCTATCAGCAACAATGAAGGTGGTGCCCAGTAATTAAAACAAATAAACAGTGATATTAATAGTATTTTTAAAAGTGCTAGGCGTCAAAAGGTGCCAAGGTCTCAAAACACCTGAGACGAGCGAAGCGAAGCACTCTAGAATATTAAAATAAAAAATAATATAATTTTAAAATATATAATATAAATTATAATATAAAATATGGTAACAATAGTTTTAATTATCAGTTCTAAGGATTAACAATCCACTGCTAACAGTAGTTAATCCACTGTTAACAGTTGATATAATTGTGTGCAGTAGAGAAGGGGGGGTGGGGGAGAAGAGGAATCACCAACGGTGGAACATGGGTGAGGAGAGGGCACCAGTGACAAAGGAACCTTCGGGGACAGCGACTGCGGAGGAAACTGCAAACGACAACAACAGTGGCAAAGAAAGCTGTGGACTTGTCCCTTGACAATGGAGGGAACTGCACACGAAAGATTAAGCGGTAGAGGGAGCTGCATACGAAAAAACCAACGGCAAAGGAGGAAGATTCGGACCTTTACGTAGGCGACGAAGGACTTAGTCGATAGTGGAGGACTTAGTCGGTGTCGGAAGCGGAAGATTGGACCTTTCCGTCAGCTGTAGAGGATGCAACGATGGATCCTAGAGTTTACCGAGCGAGTCGAGGGAAGGGGGTGGGTTTTAATGTTTACTATTGGACTTAGTTGATTTGATTGGACCAACTAAGTCACTGTTAAACCAAACCAGAATTCACAATTTGGTTTGACTCGTTGGATTCAATCGGAAGCTCGCTCAAGACGCCCGACGCTTGGGCTCAGGCGAGCGCCCAAGCGATGCTTCATTGAAGCGCGTCGTCCGAACCCTGTGCGAGGCACTTGGGCCTCGCCTCGCCCGAGGGTCTAGGCAAGCACCCGAGTGCCTTTTAAAACCACTGGATATTAATATCCTACATCTAACAAGAATCCTGGAACCACTACATGACAAAGGTTTCACTAGCAATCTAGAAAAGATAATGACCAACTTGTCCGCAATAGCTAGCAAGTTTGTAACTCTATAGGTGGATATGTTATTGTTATTAACAAAAAAGGATGAAAATAGAATACTGCAAGGAAATAATGGATTGATCACTTCATGAGCAATATTTTAAGGCAAACTTCACCAGCAAATTGAGTAAATGTAAATCCCTGTCAAAGACTACCACCAATCTGTTTCAATCGGGAAATAAAGTTTGCACCCCATACAAATACAAAAATAAAGTGTTTCAATTCTCAACTAAGATCTGTAAAGGGTAAGTACTCTGTATCACAAACTATGCTACCTCAAGGGTTCAAGGTCAGCACCTTAAAGCTATTGTCTCTAACATAGCCTAGTATTGTATAAGGTTGCAGGTAGTTAAAGGTAGTTTCTTTTCCAGGAACCTTAACTTCGTCACCCAGAACCTTACTAATTTTAGGTGATCCTGTCAGTTCCCTTCTTTTTGGACTTCGATGAGTCTATGTCATCTCTGTTTTGTAATATTCCACTGTAAGTAATGAATGCTTTTTCTTAAAAAAAAATAATTATGCTACCTCAAAGTTATATATCAATGTCCTACATGAAAAATCATTAAAAACGAGAAAACAATCAATAAGTCCCAACCATTTGGGGTCAACCAGATACATCTTTTCCCACATTACATTTCGTTAAAGAAAAGAGCCATCAAGTATCTTTTAATTGCTTCTAATAAAGAAATCTTAGGTTTTCCTCTACCTTTCTTCACACTTATTTCAATTAATAATAACAGTGCATAGGTCTCCTTAGACACATTCAAACTGATCTTAAATGATTTTCTTCATTAAATTACCCTCAATTGATCAAAATGCAAAAAATTATTTTTATCTTTTCTAATAAATCTTTTATGTATTTTCATCCCAGTAACACTTATTTTTTTATATTTTCTAATTGCCCAAGATTTGGCTAGTAAAATTTCTCTCGTAATCTAGGAGACACAATGATCATATGATGCTCTTCATGGCTTTCTTCACCTTAACCATCTTCTTATGTCTATAAATAATATCTTCATTGATCTCTCTAAATCATTGAATAACAAAATCCAAATACCAATCACTTTTACCTCTAAAGAATTATTTTCCATCTACTTTAATTAGAATCTCAATTCTTTGCTAAAGTTGCACTTCATATTGTGGGCATAATGAGTAACCATCTTTTATTTCAAATTGCAAAGCAAATGCTAGTAAAAGATTCAAAAGCAAACAATTGAAAAATGAACTAATAAGAGTTGCAACAATTATCAATAGCTGAGCCAATTTTTATCTGCAAATAAAGTCACTGATAAAATTTAGCATATAATTTTGTGCTTCTACATGTTTGCTTGAAAATGTCATAAATTGAGAATAATTTTTCCATATATATCTTTGATAGGAGATAAACAAACAGTTAAACATAGTTAAATAAAAAAAAGGGCATGTTGCTTTTTGTTCTAATATTATAGGATGATATGTGAAAATCCAGCACAGAAACAGAAATAAGTACGCTACCTTTTTCCCATAATCGTATGCTTGATCCAATAGATCTGAGTACTCCAAGTCTTCAAAGCACTTTTGCAGCGAAGACAATGGTTCATTAAAGAAAACAGGAAGGCACACTCGTGTGAGGTCCTTTCCGACATTATCTTTAATCATTGACCAAAGGCTAACACCTTTCTCCTTTTCAATAGGCTCTGGCAACTTCTTCCGCCTTGGGATATGGAGCAACATGTTCGGATAATCAGGCTGTAACTCAACGTCCATTATCTTTGTATCACAATGGTTAGTATTAAATCCAGAAATTCTATTAGACACATTTGAGGATGTTACTTCAGCGGCACAGGTAACTATAGGATCACCAAAGCACTCATTTGTATCAAAAAAGGAAACTTCTTCTTCGTCTGATAATTCATCGAGCTCTTGCTTTTCAACATCATCAGATGATTCAGTTGTACTGTACTCTGGTCAAAAAATACAACTATGAGGAAAAAAAAGAAAACAAAATATTTTTTTTTAGCGGCAACATGAATTCAAGTATGATATCCAGATTTAAAGCAATCCGGATAATCTATAAGCGAACACCAAGGAAGCTTCTAATCAAAGTGAATTGATAAAAAGAGAAGGGGTAAAAATTATCACTTGATAGTAAACTAAAGCATTCAATGTAGTAGCTGCAAATCAAGGTTTTACAGTGTACCACTTCCTCTGGAAATTTCTATAGATCATTGCTGGTAATATCTATTTATTCTGTTATCAATTAAGATCAACTTGCAGCACAAGGTTGTAGATTGTCTCTAATATAAAACTTAAAAAATTTCTGTATCAAAAATATGATTGATACCAGGAATTACTGAACCACTAAAACACCGAACTAGAATAGAGTAGCCCTGATTTTACTGGGAGTACATATGCAAATTGTATTTATCTATTTTATGATAAATATGAGTTTCTAGTTCATCAATTTAGTGCACCAACTGTGCTAATTCCAAGATAAATAAATTTTACTTGTCAAAGATTTGAGAAAGCTACTAGAAAAGCATAGGATATAATTAAGATTTTGGTCAAATTACAAAATTAAACATCATGAAAGACGAGGAGATATTGTTTGTCATTCTTCTTCATGCAGCTGAATGATGCATTTGATGAGGTATGTTCTACACAATATTCATTGGTGAAACAACAACGGAAAGGATTCATTGGTGAAATATCCAATACAGAAAGGAAAAAAATATAAGAGTACGAAACATGAGAAAACAGCTAAAACAGAAATAAATGGCAAATGTCCTAATGATTGATGGTAGTTTTACATAAGATTCATTGGTGAGCCATCAATGCCAACGACAAAGTAGTTTTATTAAATTCATTTGTGATACTACAATAATAACAACGAAAGAAGAAGATCTAATGGGCTTTGCAATAAGCCCATAAAGGCGGCAGATCAAAGGTAAAAAGATGGGAGAAAGAGAGGCACGTTTCAGATAAATTACTTGCTCTGACATCATTCATGCAAACAACTTAAGCCAGAAGGACAACTTCCAAAATTAAACAAGATTTGACACGACCAAAAGGAAGCAACAATAGATATACACATATACTGATCGAAAAATATATATTATACTGTTGTTTTTCTTGAATTGACATGAACTAGAACTAGCCTAGGAAGTACCATTAAATTTTTCACGCCCAGAGCTGGAATAGTCATACTTGGGTAGCTGCAATTGGCCTTCGCGAGTCGCAGCATCTTCTACATCAACTTCCTGCATATGCAGATTGGCATCCTTAGAAATGATATATTCAAGCAAAAAATAACTTCTTAAACAAATGAAGAAATCATCTTTGAGGTAGATCAATCACGTCAGTTAACGATGTCACTATCATTTAAGTTTTCTTCCATGATGTAAAGTTGCTATGTACCAATTTCTTGGGCAAGAAGGCTCGATAAAGCCATGAAGATAAGAGCATAAGTTCTGGGTTCCCTCACCATGACATCTACCATATATGATTAATGCCTGTTACCTAGCTAAGACAACTTTTTAAAGGAAGATCATAGTGTCTAAAGTAGTCAGCATACTTATCATTAGTGATTTCAGCCAATTTGAACAAAGAATTATCATCCAACATTCTGCTAAACTCTGATAAACAAGTTAAACAAAGAAATCATTTAGTTTTAGGGAACCATATTAAATATTCACCTCCAAGTAACAAAATAGTCAAAGGGACAAACAGAACATGACTCACATGATTTGACTAAAATTATCTCAAAGAAAAAATCATCGTTTCTTGAATTTTAACTCTTTAAGAGAAAATAATTATATATTCTGTAACATATTCAACTACTGGAAAGAGAAAATAACTTAAAAGCAGGACAATTAGTTCCACCATACTGTGCATTATAATAACTGAATTAGATTTTTAAGACCTAGAAAGATAGCAGGTTCAAATTACAAACCCAAAGCAATGTAAAATGACATGCACTTTGAGTTAATGGATATAGAGCAACACTAACATGATTTATGAAACATTCAGGCATCAAAATTTGTAAGTAATGTCATCACAACACTAGCTGAAAAAGACAATCCAGGCAGTAATCATTTCATAATTGTATAAATTTAAATGTAACAGGCAAGTTTAATAAACATCAAATAACAGTTTGATCTCGATACAGTTCAAAGAACATTTTCCATCCTAAGGTTTCTAAAGATCTTAATGTGTCCTTGTAAACAAGCACAACATAGTAAAGGAGCATATAACATAAACTATTAAACACTATGGTGAACTAGCAATACAAAGAATACCATGTCAATCTAAGAAACTGAAAATAATAACCCACCCATTACTTGTTTTATGCAAAAAGTACCTCCAGCTGCTGATGAAATGTACCAATAGAGGTTAAGTGCTCTTCATATCGAAGCTTCAATTGTCTGTGGTATTCAGCAAACTCTATACGCATAATCTGCTCACAGTCCTTAATAACTGTCTCATCCAATCCCTCAGCTTGCATGCGATCTCTAAGCTTTTCAGTTGAAATTAATACATCATTCTGCATAAAAGAAACTCCTCTATTTATGGAAATTTCTTTTGTTGCCAAAATCAAAGCCTGAATCCAGGCTACACGATCTATACTCGAATAAGTCCTCAAATGAAGTGTCTTTGTTGGAGAAACTATGTAGAATCTTCTGTCATCCGTCTTACTTTCACGAAATGATGAGATCTGAAAGAAGCATAAAAGAAGCTAATTAGATTCTGAACAGGACAATTTGCTTGCGTTCAAAAGCAGCATATTGCTTCAAGACATCCCTTATGAGTACTAAGTTTCATTTAGCTACAAAATTCATGCATGCTGCTAGTATACATGAAGCACGTGATACCTCATTTCAAAAAGAAATATGTGCAACACATTCCATGGAATGGTTAAAATTTTCTGCTTATTATTATAAGCTTAGTTTGATATTTCCAAGAGGGAAATCTAATAATCAAAGAGAATGAGAGGAAATACAGAAACACAAAGTGAAGGAGAAATAGAGGAATTAAAGATTACAAAGAAAGAGAGCACGCAAAATCCAAAAGCAAAACCGTTAAGCTTTATGAAATACTCCATACTCCAAAACTGCAAGTGGACGACACAATATATAGCCTACACAAAAGCATAAAAATATGCGATTATATATATGCATGCGTATGCATGCATATATTGTGTGCCAATATTCCTATCCATGACTTAGAAACCTATCTGGTTACTCAAGCTATTCTCTTCAATATAGTACAATCACACACAAGATTCTCAAACTACATTCACCTACCCCAGAACATCCCAATATAGTCATCTTGCAGTCAGCAGGCACATCAAATAAACTGTAGGCACCCTCCTCTTCTTTTCTCTTTGGTCTTGTTTATTATGATCATTGAGTGGCCTAACCTATATGATCCAAAGAATATGCAATTTATCCCAAATCAAATAATCATAAGTTTGGTTACCATTTTTAACAAAATCAAAGTAACAAACAAACAATTTGTAAACCAACAGGTTGTTTAACAAATGGAATCAAGAAACCATTGGTTTATCTAGTTGCGATTTAGTTATTGCATTTCTCCATGGATAACTCGAACTATCCCAAGCTATGAGCATTACTTGAAATCTCTGGCATCACTGGCTATCTCCAAAAACAGTTAGAGGGAAGGATTTAAGGAGTGTTCTTGCTCTTTTACTATTAATAGGCATCCACACCTGACTCCTCCAAAAGACAGTATAGAGGTCACAGTTTACAACATTTTAAAATTTGTGTAAAAGTAAGTTCAACTTTAAGCAACAAATCAGTCTAAGTTCTGGCCCAACCCTAAGTAACCTATGCATGCACACCACTTTCGGCTTTTCTTGTCATAGAACATAAGGATTTTAGCAATTAAGGATGTCCTCTCGATGCACCATCTCATGTCACGGACTGCCACCTATACGTTCTAAATAGCATAGAGCTGCAAATGGGTTCAGGAGATTAAATGTCTAACAGCAAAAAAAGAACAACATTTATGGGAATGTTGTTTGACAGTGTTATTTTAGCATATAACAGGACAAACTTAACCTATCAAATGTTCATGACATTTACTCTCAAGAACCAATTTGCAGCTCAAATACTTGGAAGTACGAGACTTCATCACATTAGGATGTCCTCTCGGTGCACGATCTCGTGCCATAGACTACCACTAAACACCTCCCGAAAGCAATGAGCTGAAAAAAGGCTCACTAGAGTAAAAACGTCATCAACACTTGAAAGCCGTAACATTTTCCAGAACAGCTAAAATCACCGGTCAAGCTCACAACCACAAACGCCAGCAAACACACCTGCGACCGCATCTTGAGAACCATTAGTCTCCAGCAGGTAGAGTATTCATAACTGACTTCCATCAAGAAAAGGGCCACAGCCGTTTGGAAGCGTTCGTATACACTACCGACCACTGGATGCGTGCCACTTCATTTAAAATTTCCTCTTCTTTTTTTTTTTTCTGGCGCTCCGGTTTTTGCGAATCATGAGTCGCAGGAGCCCTTGCATTCACAGGTTCGTCTTCCGTCCACCGTGCACTGTGTTGGCGTTCGCATTCACTTTCTATCCTTCAAAAAGTAGATATACCGATGGGGGACCATGGACAACAATGAAGCAGAAACGCAATCAATTCTTACCCAGAGATCGCAAGCTACAAACTCTAGGTACGATCAAGTCTCGAGATTAATCTTTTATAATAACATCAACAACAAAAAAAAAGCGGAAATTTTTGAATAAAGAATTGGAACCAAAGAGGAATCAACCGATCAAATAATGGCGAAAGAAACAATGCATTAAACCAACGACGATCAGAGTAAAACCCCAACGACAGAGAGAAGAGTTTCAGTTACATACCTAAAAACACCAAGAAAGAGGCAAATATGGGAGTCATTGGAAGGGAAAGCAAAAAAAAGGAAAAGAAAAAAAGAGAGAGATAGAGGGGGGAAGAAGAACAAAAGAGGAGACAAAAACCAGAACCAGGGCCGTACAACTGCCTACTTTGCTTTGTTGCAGCGAGCAAAGATCCAATAGCTGAGGCCAAAATCCAGCTGTCGGCCCCCCTCCCTCTGTGCATTGTGGCAAGAACAGCAGCCGCGGTAGGGGGGTCACACCTCGCCCTTGTTACCAATTATTTACATATAGATGCCCCCCACGGCGCCCCAAAAATCCCCCCTTCCCCGGCACCCTATCAAAAGAAAGGCGAGACAGGAACCAGCCATCGCCATCACGCAAGCAAACAAACCGCGCTCCCCCTGTTCACGTCGTCCTCCCCCCCTCCCTCCCTATCCAGAACCCACATCCCCTCGGCCCAACCCAGCGAAGGTAACAACAATAGCCAGGGAGGAGACGCGCGGGTACCGGCCGTCCCCACATCGAATAGTGTGGCAAGTACTACGCTGGTCGCCAGCCAAATGACGCGACCCGCGCGATTACTAGTTTAGGCCAGCGGAGGGACTCGATGCGGGGCTCGTATCGTACATGGTTCGCCCTCGACATTGTCTACGACGCTTCATCTCCACCGTCCATGTAATGTTTTCGTACGTCTTAATTTAGAAGCAACTGTTTCGTCCGCTTCAGACCTCAACAGGAAGACCAAATCGAGCGAGAAAATTGAACGGTCATATAGAATTGGCAAAATTGGAAATCTCATTCGGAGAAACAGAAAAAGGACGAGAACGGAAGACGGCCTCAACATCACGAACAAGAGATTGGGAAAAATAAAAGCAACCGAAGTGAATTTTTTTTCCTTGTAATAATTTGTCGAAATCTCAAATGCTTGACATCAGATCACCATCGGATGCGACGATTTGTTTCTCTTATTTCTGGGTTTCTTGTTCTTGTTCCTGAGAATGAGGATGAGCATGGTTTGTCGTTCGCATACCTTTAGATGAACGACGCGGACCGGCTTCTGGGGCTGACGGCAACCGCAGCCGCTGCCGGGGCGGCTGGAGGAGGCGGCGGTGACCGGGGCGAACATCGCGGTGGCACTTCCGATGAGGCGGACGCCATCGCCCTCGGGCACCGGCGGGGGGTCCCGGCGACGGATCCTGGAGTAGGAGAGCACGCCGTTGCCGAGGGAGAACCAGCGGTGTCGCCACCCCTTCCCTATATTGGTCCACTTGCAGAGGACACCGGCGACGGCGACGGTGGAGGAGGGGCCGGGATCCGGAGGCGGATCGTCCGGCGCCCGGGAGCGGGCGCCGAGGCCGGGGCAGTCGAGGGCGATGCAGCAGAACGGGTGCGGCATCTCCCGCGGCCGCATCGCGATCGCGAGATCGCTCCAAGAATTGGGTGGCTCTCCCTGGATACGGAGATTTATGTGACCTCGTGTCCCACGTTCATATGCTGGCGTCCGGGGGTGGAGGTGGAGGTGGAGGACGGAGGACGACGCGGTGGTTCTTTTCTTTTTTTGGGATATTTATACGCCAATTTTTCTTGATTTGCCACGTAAGATAAGAGAGAGAGAGAGAGAGAGAGAGAGAGAGAGAGAGAGGATATTTAAGTTCAACATTGAGAAGGTTCATTAATTATAATTATGAGGGAGTTGAGGAGATGTGGTGAACGAGCACTGCCTATTTAATGTATTTAAAATATGACGCATGTCCCTCTAAAATTGAGACTACATATGTGATGTCCTTTTCCTCCAAGTCACCCATCCAATCTATTATTATATATTTATTTAACCTAAAAATAAACTAATTGACTAAATATTTTATAATATATTTAAAATTAGTTAAATATAATGTGATCCTTTCATATTATCATGTGTTTCTATATTTTCTCTTTTCATTTGTCTCTAATATGATTCACTTGTATTATTTTTATTTTTAATATTTTTTTAATTGGTTCTATAACTAGTTTATCATGTCTTTGAGATTTCTAATTTAATATATATTTATTTATTTTTTTTATTATAATAATACATAAATAATTAATTTTATTTTTTTCCTCCACCTTTCATTCCTCCTCTCTTTAGATGAAATATCACACCAATAACATTAAATATAATATTAATATTGATAAACACACTATCTTATTGATTTGACAAGATTGAGAAAGAAGTTTGCTGAACTACTGCCTGCAAGTTCATCTTGAGATATATTTAATTGTGATTTCTTGATACTTAAAATATATTTTTTAAAAAAAATATTAGTTTTTTAGTATCTAATTTATAATTTTTGATTTCATGGGTAAGTAGGTTTTGATTATTATTGTATTTGAAAATATGATGCAATTCAAGTTAATTTACATAGATTTATAAAATAATTACATTGTTTAAGTCTCAATAAAAAAGAATATTTTGACATAGATTTATAAAATAATTTACATAGATTTATAAAATAATTAAATTATTTAAGTCTCATAAAATTAAGATAGTAAAAGAGAATATTTTGAGAATCAACTGATATGTTGATATGAAAGAAAATGATTGAATCACTATTCTCTATGAGAGTTATGATATAAGCTCGCATGGATAACAGTTTATACGAACACATTTAGGTTTATTCTTTATTTCTTGT